>NC_067474.1:88345823-88670823 GCF_947179515.1 Apodemus sylvaticus | reverse complement strand
CATTTTGAGTATTTCTGAATATACAATTAAAGTGGAACACATGAAGAAGCTAAAGTGAATGCAATTAAAATATTTAATCTCCTTTCACTGTATGGTAATACATGCACACAGAAACAGGGATTAAGCTTCTCATAACTGGATTTGATAGAAAGTCTCAGTTTATTTGCAGTCAAGGCACATAGAAACACTCCAACAGCACAGTGTCCAAATAAGCAGCTACACTCAGACACTGTAGAATGGAGCTGTGATGCTCCTGACTGCTGTATAGACATACCACCACCATCCTGGTTTGCAGACTTTACGACAGTTCTTTTAGCTGTTCTTAGTACCAGTGTGGCTCTCCTCTTTCACAGTGGAGCTCACAATGACAGTGAATTCAGGGTTAGTGTTAAGCACATGGACATTTGGCCTGGTGAGGCAAGCCTCCATTTCATAGGAAGAAGGCCATAAAAAGGCAGAAAATGTTAAGCTGGAACAAATACTGGAGTGATTTATGACAAAATTAATGCAGGCCGCCAGGCTTTGGGCTGGTTCACTTGTTGGCTGCCTAAGCACTAGATTTATGCAGTTTCTCTTCATGGTTTGACCATATATATTGTTAAGAACAAGACCCCGTAAATGGACAGAAATATTTGTGGTGACAAGCATTATGTTTTAAAGGGGTCCACGTAAGCACATGTGATGCCAAAGGGGGTAACTGACGTTTATCCACCACAGCTATGGTATTCTTGTAATTATTAAGCTTGAGATATGTTAATGAGGGAGTCATGGTGGGTTTTGGTAGGGACTAGGAATCTATCCTTGTCCATTGGTTGTTTTATGTCTTTCTTTTGTTCGGAACAAGGTATATACATTCGATCAAATGTTCTGCTGTCCCACTTTATTCGAATTCAGTGCTCTATCAGAATGATGCCTAGTCTAGTCAGCACCTAATGGCTGGCTCACTACTGCGCTTAGGAGTTTAGCTGAGAGGTAGATGATTGTAACAACACCTGTGACAGCTATTGTTTCCTCTAATAGGTAATAGAATTTGACGATGGATCTGGATCAGTTCTCAGAATACAGCCCTTAAGGACTCCACGGGATGAGGCCATTTATGAATGTGTGGCCTCGAATAATGTGGGAGAAATAAGTGTGTCCACCAGACTCACAGTTTTACGTGGTAAGTGCTCATGTTCATGGTTGCTGTATCATTGCAGCAGTTCTGTCCTTCAAGTGCTGTTTTATGGCACTGTTGGGAGAGCAGGGTTGTGGTATGAATATCACATGAGGAAAACGCATCAGTCAAATGTTGGGATGTGCCAAATGTTAATCAGACAGTGGGTGTCTTCTTGCTTTTTGATGGAATGTTAATCAAGAAAAGAAAATAACAGTGAAAAGAAGCTTGTGTTTTAAATGCCAGGTGCCATTTTGATTTGGGCAAAGATATCTTGACAGGAATCTGTATGACTCTCTCCACTGTTAGCATCACTTGTGTCTGGTCTTGTTTTTGATTCCTATTGCTGTCGTTCTTTCATACGCACTCACCATGTTGACACTGGTAGTTACAAAATTAGAGAAGCCATCCTATGCAAAGGTGAGCTTCCTTCACTAAAATGATTGATTTTTAAAAAGAGAAACAAAGAAAGAAAAAATAAGAAAAGAAAGGTGAGTGTCTTCTCCTAAAATGATTGGAAAAGAGAAGATGTACACATTTTATGACAAAAATAATTATTAATTTTCGTTGTTTTTAGAACTGATACCCACTGGTGAATGAAGTGATGTGGCAGATGCCTTTCTCTTTCTCTGAGTTGCTTATGCAACCTGCTAAAGCATGTCATGATCTGCCAGTGCTATTTTGTAGAGTTCCTTTAGCACAACAGTGCTGCTGTATAAAATATGGCCCATCGTCAGTAGAGGCATACACATAGCCTAACTGGGAAGCTAGCACAAAACATTATTATGGTAATGTTCTCTGTATCTCATCTCCTCTATTATATTGTTTTCTTGTTTTATGCTTCAGAATTGTTTGCAAAGCTTTCAGTAGAGAATTTTTCTTAATACAATTTTGACAAAATTTGAGCAGAAATTAAATGAGTAAGAGAAGTTTCCAAGTGTTGTAAAGATTGAGATACGCAGAGAATAGACCTTTATAAAGATGGATGCTAGGAGGAAAACTGTGAGGATTCTGGAGTTCAGCACTAGGGTTTCAAGGCTCCATCAGGATGCATGCGTGTGAAAAGTCAGGGCTAGTAAGGCATGTCTGCTCCCTGTAAAAGTGAGGCCCCTGCCACATTCTTTTGCAGTTGTTCTCGGAGCCCAGGAGTATAGTCCAAAAGCCGAATTGAAAAGAGAGTCCCAAACTTAGGAACAAGAGATCACGAAAGCACCTATACTCTAGAAAACATGACCATTGCAGATTAATCCATAAGTGCATTTCATCACTGCATGTATTCAAAACCCCAAATTCTAAGGAATTTCATATAATTTCAATCCTTGATGAAGCTCAGACAATGAGGGTGTGAATCTTAAGTCATTGTGCTCATAATGGATGATATAAGATGTATTTTAAACTTTAAAAAGTATTTAAAACATTTGCAAATATAAAAGGAAGAATCAAATCTACCAGACAGCTATAATATCCAGTAAAATAAAATGTAGGCAGTTATTAGAATTCAGATGTAAAATTTTAATGGAATGCCCATCCATGTTTATAGACGGTGTAGTCATGTTATGGAACATCTAGATATATGTGAATCTATATGTGTATGTTTGTAATGTAACCAGTCTGGGAGCTAGATTCAGTCTTTACACATCCATATCTGAGCAAATCTCAGACTCATCTGTGAAACTCCTTTAAACTTCGAACAACCAATTGATTATTCTAGCAGATAGAAAGTGTATTAAAAGGGTAAAATAAGGGCCGGGAGAGATGTCTCAGAGCACTGACTTTTCTTCCAGAGGTCCTGCGTTCAATTCCTAGCAACCACATGGTGGCTCACAACCATCTGTAATGGGATCTGATGCCCTCTTCTGGTGTGTCTGAAGACAGTTATAATGTACTTATCATTATAAGTACCTTGTCACCTCTGCTTTGAATAGTCCACCACTGTGTAAACACAGTGTCTTCTGGTGTATCTGAAGACAGTTATAATGTACTTATCATTATAAGTACACTTGTCACCTCTGCTTTGAATAGTCCACCACTGTGTAAACAAATGCATTTTACAACTCTAATATGATCTTGACTTTCTACATGACTATTAGTCATTTGAATGAAAATACATGCTTCTGGTAAGATATTTAACCTTCCACTCTTAGATACCTGCATTTAGCCTGGAAATGTTTCATGAGAACACTCAAAGGTGACATTGAAAAGTGGAAAAGTCGAATGGCTCCAGCCTTAGCGTTCTTTCCATTGCCATTTCGTGAAATCAGTGAGGGACCAATCACCTTTGTTTCCCAGAGTCAACACTTTATCTTTTCTACATGCTGATAATTCTTTCTATTACTAACAGTCTTTTAGTAATAGGTCAGCAATAAACTGGTGTTTATGGGCTTAGAACGTTGTGAAGAGTTAGGGAGGGGACCGTGTCTGTGTTGGAGCTAATGAGCCTTCTTATCGGCTTGAGTTTACTTTCTCTTGCGAATCGTGTTGGCAGATATTCAAGCATTCTCACGCTATAGGGTATGGAGACCACTTTACCCTTGCTGTCCAGTGGCCCTCATCACAGGCCTGTTTCAGCTACATGGGTCATTTATTTCCTTCCCACTTTGCTGACAAATGCCAAAAATGTGCCAACTGTCATGATGGCTTTTGTCTAAGTAGGATGAATGGAGAGCACTCATTTATTTCAAACAGGCTCCAGGAGAACCTAAGTAATTGGATATTCAAATGTCTGACCTGTGTGGCTAAATGCAGAAGACATTACTATAATACCCTGACCACCCATGTGCACTGAAGGAGCATTTCAGGGACATTTTTCCTCAAGAGCTTTTTTCTAATTGCCCTGACCTTCAAAACCATTTAATAGGACAGACACCTTAAGTCCCAAGGCTGACCATGTCCTGGGATGAGATATTGGACAGTTAAACATATATCCTATAGTAAGAGGGGCCAAGAGGGGGCCATGCAGGATGCAAGACGAATGTGCTTGTTCAGGTTCTATTATTATTATTATTATTTTATTCTTCTTATTATTATTATTATCATTATTATCATTCTTATTATTATTATTGCTTTCCATTTATGTTGTTGTATAAACACAAGCACACACTGGCACTAGCTTGTTAAGAGCTTTGCATGATTGCTAGATACATATAGTTCCTCCAGAGCAGGGTGCAAGTGAAGGCTGCAGGGACCACTAAGAGCTTAGTGAAGTCTGAGGCTTATCTACTATGAGATACTGCTGAGGACAATGGATTAAATATTAGACTTGTAGGTTGGTTCATGCCAGGGACCAGAAAGTACATCTTAGGTATTGGAATTGCCACCCAGATGAAATTGGTTCTCTGGATCCTGACTTGATTGCCTGTGAGGTTTGCCTGATATCTGCAGGGAAACAGAAATATATATAATGAAACTGGTGGTGAGCACATTCTACTGATGTGTGTTATCAGCTGCTGGGCAGATGAGACTGCCCCGTGCAAAATCGCTTCTCACTATTGAAAATAAGTCCAAGAATGTCTGCTGCTTTAGGCTGGAGGAAAGGGGTCAAGAATCCTTTCTTCCTTTCTCTAAAAGGAAGTTCTAGAATACTTGAATCATTCTTTTCCTTAAAACATGACTAAATATCATACTTGGTTCTTGAGCTTTTTATTTTTTGGCAGGGGGCAGTCTGAAAACCCCATTCTCATTCAGACAAGTAACACAAACTAGTCATTATCTAAATTTTGTGAATTATGTCCAGATATACAAATAGTGCTGCCCCCATATGATCGCCAGCACAATACCAGCATCACAGCAACTAAGCATAGTAAATGTCACCTAGCTTTCTTCCTCTGCTCATTGAAAAGTAGCTTTGTCACTGAGTGCAAGCCAAGTACAGCTTCTGCCTAATATGGTAGCATGCCAAATCTGAGGCATTCCATTTACACGTTTTAACAACTACAGTTCAGTAAGTGGCACTTTTTTATATATCACTGGTTATGGGCACCATTAGGTGTTAGACAGTGCAAAGTACTTCTGCCCAGGTTGTGGTCATTCGAGTTCCCATACTGGCTCGGTCTCAGAAATATATGATGTTCTTATTCAATCTGCCCATGTACCTTTTGTTTTAGTTACGCCTCTTTTTCCTCTTCGTTACGTCATTTGTACAGAGAACCCTGAGCTTGGGGATCCGATCAGTCAGATTCCCTTCTCAGCTCCTGTTCTGTGATTCAGTGACATGCCTAATTCAGGAAGTCAGTTCTTGCAAGACGGAAAAAGCATGTTCCCCGAAGGTGACTGTTACTGAGATAGTAAAAACACAGTGAGCAGTTTGGATGAGATGAGGCAGCATTGCATTGTAAAACACGGAGAGATGTTTGCATAATATGTCTGTTCAAAAAAAAAAATAAGCCATTATAGCTGTTGTTAAGAAAAGAGGACCGTGAGCAACTTTTACCATCATTCAGGGAGGTGGCAGCGAAGCCGGTGCCTTTGTGCACTATCCTGCGATCAGAATTAGCATGTTCATTACAGGCTCATTTTATTAATGCCTCTTTTTGAAGATGAACACAGTTGTCCCTGCTGTGAAAATGGTACTTTGCCGTTTATGTTATAAAGTGATCTCGGCTGGGGATCCAGGCTAGGAACATTAAAGAACAAAGCACAGCTGCTTGACTGTCACACAAAAGGATTTTTATGAAAGACTGAAACAAAAGGAAGGATGGGCAGCAGAGAGCAAACTTGCTGACAATTCTGGTGCTGAGGGAAGACTCAGGAAATGGAGAAGCGCTCGGAATAAACTGATAACAAAATGATAACATGTTCCTTTCTAATGCGGCCTCCCTGCTAGAAAGAAGCAGCAGGGGGCAGAGCCAGGTTATGGAGAGAGGAAGAGCTGGCTTTCAGCAGTTTGATCTTTAGGACTTACAAACAAAATTCCATTCAGTGTCCAGAAGGCAGAAAGGATCCCCTTTCAACAGTGTTGGGAGATTCTAGTAAGAGGGGCGTTCAAAGCTTCTTCGCTAGTGATGTGTATGTCACTCGAGGGCTGTCCCAGTTTGCTTGTCATTTGTCCTCATCAGCACTACTGGATGGTTGGTGCAGCCTCCTTCTTCACAACCGTCGTCATGTCCTTCTCCTCACCAATGTCATGTCTTAAGAGAGAATAAATGCCATTTAGTCACAATACATAATTCTGTTCAAGAAAGAACAGTTTTCTGCTCTTTACCTCATAGTAAAATAAAATACTTAATGATTTTGAGCTGCATATAAAAGCCATAGGAGTGTTTACTAACGATTGGCTTAAAAACAATATGGCAGTGTGGAGCCAAAAAGAAACTTGGTGTCGTAGTGTCTGTCAGTGTGTTCATGGTTTGAGAAAATAACATCTAGAGACCCTGAGATTGTTTGTTCTGGGTCATACAGCTAAGATCTTTGGTGGGGGATTATGTGATGCTTTTATCAAGGAAGAACAACATTTTTGTGGTAGTCAGCTCTACAGTTGATCACGAGTGTGATGAAAATGCAAACTATGGTAAAATACTATTTACATGATGCATCATGGGAGGGAGGAGACATGCGAGTGCAAGCTTAGAGGATAGCCTTCTATCAGACAGAACAAGTGTGATGGATTGTAAACCACAGAGACCTAACATGTCTGAGAAACGAGTCCCCACTTGTCCAGAACATGGGGTAGAGTATCAGTCATGGTATTCCAGAGCCAACAGAAATCCCAATTGTAAGGTATTGGCTCACATGATTAATGAGACTGACAAGTCCAACAATCTGCTAGGTGTGTTGGCAAGCTGGGCACCCAAGAGACCTGGTGGTATGTTTCTAGTCCCATAGCCAGCAGGCCCAAGGCTCAGGAAAAGCAGATGCTTCCAGTTATGTTTCGGTAGGAAAAGCTAGTGTTCTGGTTTGCAAGCTATAGGCAGAAATAGTTGTTTCTCGAGTTGTAGAATGCTTATATATTTTTATTTAGTGCTACCCTAATGTAAGGGAGAGCAATCTATTTTACTTGGTGTCCTGGATTACAAGTTAACCTTGTTCAAAGCAACCTCATCAAGAATATTTAAGAAATATTTATGCAATCTGTGAACTATACAAGTTATTTAAACTAAGTCATCATAGAGGGACACACTAGTTCAAACTGGAATAGAATGTCTCAAAACACTGGCTTAGTTAGGTGCTTTAATCTATGTCAATGAGGAACAAATGTGATGAAACAGAGACCATCTCTGTGAAATGGAATTTGCAAAGGAATTTACTATAGAACTCAACAATTCATGTCAGTATTACATAATGTTTATACTTTAAAGTTGTATATTTAGCCACCTCTCCGTAATAAAATTGGGATGACTTTTTAAAACTTCAATATCATGGTTTTCAAAATTAGTCTTATTTTAAGATACTAATTAAGATGCAGCTTTAAGAGTTATGCATGTATAATTTATTGGGATTTGGGGCAAAGATATACCAAATACCTTATCTCAGGCTTAATTATCAAATCCCAATTACATATTTCCTTAGAAGAGCAAGCGACTTATTTTATCCTATTAAAAAACAATGAGAGGCTGAGACATGGCTCAGTGGGTAAGAGCACTTCCCATATAAACAGGAGCACTTGAGTGCAGATACCAGCTCTTCGATAAAAAGCTAGGGAGTGGGAGTGGAGACAGGAGCTTCCTGGCCAGCAACCTACCTCCAGGTTTGGTGAGATACCCTGCATTGAGAGAATCAGTTAGAGAGTGATACCTCTCTACAACAGGTGTCTGTTTGAGTGGGCATGGGCATGGCCGTGTACCTTTGCCTGCACATGAATATACATATGTACACACATATATATACACATATATAAATGCTTAATTTATAAAGTGTATGTTCATATATATATACAAGTACATATATGTATACATATTTGGTTGACATGTTTAACTTCAAAATGTTTTCTACTTTTGAAATTCTCTATTATTTTACCTTAATTTTATGTAGTCTTTCCATGTGTGTAAGCACTATTACTTTTTTCCTGGCCTACACATATTTCCACAATTTACTGCTCACCCAGAATGTCCACATAGAATGAATATACACATGGGAAGAGAGATAGAATATCATACATATATCAGAGGTAGCCTGGGCATGAGTTAGTGTACTTTACATGATATGACATAATTATTATTTTCTTGTCTACTATGGGTTGGAGAATAAGAAAAGGAATCACAAAATCGAAGTTAAGGGAAAGTCAGAGAGAGTGAAACGGGGAGGAAAGAAGGCTCTTGTTCTTGCTGTATCAGGGAGGAGATCATATTTGCATACCCTTGTTTCCTAACTCCATGCGTTCAGACACACTAAATATGTCTAAATGTAAAATTCTTTCATCTTTTAGGGTTATTGTGAGAAACTAATTGCTTGTCTGTAAAGCATTTGGCATACTGACTTGAATATTAAAAATACCTGAAAAATGTTAACTCCCTCATATCTTAGTTAGGGTTTACATTACTATGAAGAGACACCATTTCCAAGGCCAGTCTTATAAGGAACAACTTTTAATTGGGCTGGCTTACAGCTACATAGGTTCAGTCCATTATCATAACAGGAAGCATGGCAGTGTCCAGGTAGACATGGTGCTAGAGAAGGAGCTGAGAGTTCTACATCTTGATCCAAAGGTACACAGGAAAAGACTGGCTTCCAGGAAGGAGAGTCTCAAAGCCCACCCCCAAAGTGACACTCTTCCTCCGAAAAGGTCACACCTGCTCCAGCAAGGCCATATATCCTAATAGTGCCGCTCTCCAGGCCAAGCATATTCAAACCACCATATTCCACTTCCTACTCTCCACATAGGCTTGCTCAAACCCATCAGTCTAAAGGAGCCACACTTAGCCATAGCGTAATGAAAAATTCACTTAGTCCAACCTCAACAGTCCCCATAGTCTATAGCAGTTTCAACAATGTTAAAAATCTAAAGTCTCTTTTGAGACTCATCCAATAATTTAAATGTAATCTTCTATAAAATCACAATTAAGAAAGCAGATCACATACCTCCAACATCACAGGATATACACTACCATTTGAAAATGACATAGTGAGGAAATACTGGACCAAAAGAAGACCAAAAACCAGTTCGGACAACTCAAAACTCTGAATTCATGTGCAGTTTCCATGCTTCTCAGTTTCTTGTTCAATGTCTGGGAGCCACACATGATTTCTTGGCTCCTTCAAAGGGCTTGGATCACATTTCCAGCTCTGTCCTCTGTAGTACTCCAAGGTCTAGTGGACTTCACTTCAGTGCTGCTGCTATTTTTAGTGCTCATCACATGGTATTGGCATCTCCAATACACTGGGGTCTTTTGCTACAATTAGGCTACACCAACAGCCTCTCAAAGGCCCTCTTCACAAGGAGCCAAATCACAACTTCTTTGAATGAACCCTTCAGTCCTTTGCATAAACTGCAATGGACACTTCACTTTCACCAATGGCCTTTCCTGGCCTCTTGTAGTCCAAGATTCAGCTCCTCTCCATGATCCCTTCATGCTATCAAAACTAGTACCACATGTATGATCTTTATACATTTCCTAGTCCAGCTAGAGCAGGAGGTACAAATTTTTCTATCTCTGGAATACAGTTTTTCAGAAGGAACTACTTCCCAGAAGATTTCACTTCAGTGATACTGGTCTCTATTTAATCACCACTAATTTCTTAGCTCCAGCTAACCAGCATTAACTGTCCTGGTAATTCCTTCTACGCTTGACTCTAAAGCCAGAGCCACATGGCATAAGCATCCAAGTTCTGATGCTTTCCGGAACATGGCCCCTTAGTTCTATTACATTATCATCAGCTTTCTGTTTGCCAACTCCTTAACTGCCCAAGCTTGGCTGTCCTGGAACTTTCTGTGTAGAAAGACTTTAAACTCAGAGATCTGTATGGTTCTTTCTCTTGAAACCTGTGAATACATGTACCACCATGCCTTGGCCTAAGATTTCCGTGGGCACTATACATCAACATCCAGGTCAAAAGCCTGTGACTTACAGCTTCAGGATCTAGATCAGAGGTGTGCCTTCCATTTCTGGATTGTAGTTTATTTCAGGTTAAAAGTCCAAATAAGGGGCTGTAGAGATGGCTCAGTGGGTAAGAGCACCGACTGCTCTTCCAAAGGTTATGAGTTCAAATCCCAGCACCCACATGGTGGCTCACAACCATCCTTAAAGAGATCTGATGCCCTCTTCTGGTGTGTCTAAAGACAGCTACAGTGTACTTACATATAATAAATAAATCTTTAAAAAAAAAAGTCCAAATAAAACAATAACCAGATAGTAATAACACCGAACATGATATAAGTATCCCTTATTCAACTACAAACACATAAGGAGCAGTTAGCTGGGTGGGATCTCGCCCTGAGGTCACCACTCCCTTAATTTTTCATCTTCTTTAACACAGGATGCAGTTCCATTCCCCTTCCTAGTGCCCTTCAGTAGCTGAACCATACATTTGTATTTTTTAATCAAGCTTACTTTGCACTCCTCATAATAAAAAAAAACACAGAATAGAGTCTCAACTTGATTGATTTGAGCTTCCTTTGTGAATGCAATTAATCTGAGCCTCTTCACCTTAGCCTCAGGCAGACTCTATAGACAAAGGCACAAAGCAAGCACATTCTTCACCAAATTATTACAAGAACAGTACCTAGGACACATACTTCTCCTCTGATACCTGTCGTACCTGACTACCACAGTTCAAATCACTCTCAGCACTGCTGTCTTCCATATTCCTACCTGAAAGGCCCACTAAGTCTCACTTGAAGCATTGCATTGATTTCAAAATCCAAAATCCTCAAATCCACATTCTTCCAAACAAAAACATGGTCAGGCCTATTACAGTAAGTACCCTATTCCTGGTACCAACTTCTCTCTTAGTTAGGGTTCCTATTGCTGGGAGGAGACATCATGACCAAGACAATTATTATAAGGGATTACATAATTGGGGCTGGCTTACAGTTTCAGAGTCCATTATCACCATGGCAGAAAGCATGCCAGTGTTCAGACAGACATAGTGCTGGAGGAAGAACTGAGAGTTCTGGATTTTGATACAAAGGCAGGAAAAAACTGCTTCTAAGCAAATAGGAGGAGGGTCTTGAAGTCCAAGCCAAAGTAACACAATTCCTACAAGGCCATACCTACTTCAACAAGCCCAAACTTCCTAGTAGTATCACTCCCTGGACCAACCATATTCAAATAACCACAATTTACTTCTCCCTTATGTGTACCTTCTATCATTGTGGCTATGCCTAGCATACAGGACTACATGGAGCTCTTAATCCAATAAATGTCCAGCCTGTCATGCAGTAGCATAGGCCAAGAATTCTGGAAAGAAGTTTTCCCATCTCTTATCATTTGTGTGTGTGTGTGTGTGTGTGTGTGTGTGTGTGTTTGTATTTAAAAATCAGCTTTTCATATGGAAATAAGATGAATAGACCCTCAAACAATCATGTATTTATTTACTGCAACTCTAAAAGTCTGATGATCAGTTATTGGTCATCAGATTTAATGAAATATTTTGTCCCAGCTTGATAGTCAGAACACACTTGGAAAATAGAAGCACACAGATCTCTATGAGTTTGAAACAAACCTAATCTGCATAGTAAGTTCCAGGGCAGGCAGGGCTACATAGCAGCACCTTATCTCAAAAAGAAATATATCTATTGTTTCTCTTCTAACTTATAGTTAAAGCTTTTATTACCGCACTTAGTGTTTTCTGTTTCCTTCTCTTGCTCTAGTTAGAGATAACTAAGTACATGATAAAGTATGAAATTGCCTTAATATGTAATAGTAGAACATCTTAAAGTGTCCTCTCTCCCAGAAGACTTCATTAAGCAAAATTGATTTTTGTAATAAAATGTTTATTAAAAGTGACATAGATGTTTTTACCCTTAAGAAGAATCCATTAACATAAACTCTAAAGTAACAAGCACTTGCATATATTACATTTAAGGCCTACTGACTTGAGTTAGAACCCTAAGTCTTAAGGGTTCTAAGCATGTCCTCATGTGTTAGCATGATAGATCAGCATGGGCAGCTACCATCAAGCCCATTGTAAATGGCCATAATTCCATAGCCAGCTTACTGAGAGCCACATTTTTCTTTGTTGCCAACATATATTAATAAACGTAATTTTTATTAGTTTTATGGTAACTGAAATTCTCTTGGCTTGCAATGTGGTTGCTGGGATTTGGACTCAGGACCTTCAGAAGTACAGTCAGATTCCATCATTTGCCCAATTTATATAGACCACAAACCACCATCCTCCACCTCTATACATACACTTAAATGTTAAATTTTAAATAAACATTTATAAGGAGAGTAATTAGATGTTTCAGAGTGCCACAGCAGTGATAGGATCTGTATGGGCTTTACAAAGTTGGAATCTTTACTGTGATAGTATTTTGTGACCCACCCTCACTTTCCCATTGACACCTCTGGATGATGGAGACAGCTCATATCTGTCACAGAATGTTTGACAAGTCAAGAACCTGGTAATCTCATGCTTCAAAAAATGTTCTGAAAATTTTGTGGCTTTATTAGAAGAGATTTTCATGTAAATGTACACTACAGAATGAGTTATGTGTGTTCTTTTTAATGCTGTCAATTGTTAGACTTGGTGAGCTCATTGAAAGTTATTACCTAATATTTATTAGAGAGCAGGGGTCATGATATTAGGTTCTGCAGTTGCCAAATATTTCACTGTTCTAGCGAATGGTTTTATTTATTTATTTATTTATTTATTTATTTATTTATTTTGTATTCGACAGCTTGCCGGTTTAGTTTTCTTTCTCTCTCTAGCATGAACAGCAGTGGAGCAAGCCTTGCAGGTCTTACTGTTGAGAGAACAACGTTAAATTCTTATTTTAGGCAAAAGCATCTGGAAATTAAGACTGCGGAAAGCAGCAATGAGAAGATCCTCACAGTTAGACTCAGTTGGACAATTCTTCATTATACTGACAATTTAATTGGGTGTGAAAAGAAATGGCAATTTAAAATCAAGGCCTTTAAGTGAGACAACTTCTTCATTTGAAAGTTACTTTAGAAAAGAAAAAAAAAGAAACAGAAGGTATATCTTTGGTTCTCCTTTTAGTTACTTTCTATTTAATTTGTCCTCGGATATATGTGACATATATATGACATATATATATATATATATATATATATATATATATATATATATATATATATATCTCAAGAGCTTGAAAATAAAGAGAAGAAATATAATTTACAATTTTATTTATATACATGCAGCAATGCCTTTTTGTTGGTTTTTGTTTGTTTGTTTGTTTATTCATTTTGTTTTTTGATACAGGATTTCTATGTGAATCCAAGGCTGTCCTGGAACTCAGTCATTAGATCAGATTGGCTTTGAATTCAGAGATCTGCCTGCCTCTGCCTCCTCAGTTCTTGAATTTAAGTCTTTACCACTACCATCAGGCCTATTTTAATGATAGAATTGCTTTTCAACATTTAATTATTTCAATGATCCAAAGAACTATTATTTCAATGATCAAAAGAACTATTATTTCAAGCCAATTGTAGAATTAAAGGAATAAGATTTATTTTATAAAGTACTCTTGCTTGTACTTAAAAGTGAAGTCACTATTGCGTATTCAGGAGGGAAGAGGTTGTATTTGAATAATGCAAGCCAACGACCTTGGTGTCTAGCCAGGCATAGCTTCAGTGCAGGCACTTAAATGTGGGTTCAAACCACCCAGTTCTATAAATGTTATAATTTGCAATGATCTAGGTGATATATTTTTTTGTAACCTGATTAATAGAAACTAGAATTTTAGGTCCAGTTCTGTGCACACAGTTCATAATTAGCCACCAGGTATTTTTTTTAAGATGATATAAAACTTCTTTCTCCTGAACAGTAAAGTTCCTCTGCTGATGCTGCATCATCATGTAGCCATTAAATGGGTGCTCCCTAGATGTGCTCTGAGTGGAGGCACCTGGTGGGTTCCCTCACTCCCTTCCCTCATGCTCTTTCTGAGAATTCTTTCACCAGATACCTTTGGTAATTGCTGTTCTTAGCTATCAGGTTTTTGTTCATTCAATGACACACTTATGATTTATGAACTCTTAGGTTTTTCAATTTTATACCCGATGGAAGCATGTTTCTGCCTTTTATTTAGAGGGACCACGTGAAAATAAACACCAGGTAGGCAAATAATAATTTTGGGGAAAAGTTACATAAAATTAAGAAAGGATGATTCCTGAGAATCTTTGAAGAAGTAATTACAGTGGTAATGTCCAGTTAGAGCAGTACTAACAAAACTAGTTATGTTCTGCTCACATCTTGAGTGAGCTTCCCATGCCTTTGAGAATCTTGCCTAGGCAACACACACTGCAGTGTGTGTTGCAGCAACACACAGTTCTCAGAAGACTTTGTAACAGGTAAAGTGTTAGGACTTTTAACCACAGAATTGTTCTTCATTCACTGCATTAAAGATTGAGAACTGAATGATCAATATGCTCAGTTTTGAGATTCTATTTACAAAATCTTAGTGTGTGTGTGTGTGTGTGTGTGTGTGTGGGTGTGCGTGTGTATGTGTGTGTGTAAAACAGTATATGGCGTGGATTTTCGATGGGTTGAGTATGGGGCATGGGCCAAGTAGGAAGACAGAAACAGGAATAGAAGAAAATGATGTATTTATGTTTAAAATTAAAAAATTTTAAATAAAAAAAGAGTGTGAAGTTTCTTGAGACCAGTACTGATGTAGTCATGGTTGTTTCAATGATCTGGATACAGAGAAACTTCCATTCTGATATAGAGACTCAGGACTGGATGTTGGATAGAAATTTTAATGTACCTACTAGACAGAAAAGTTATTTGTCAACTTCTAAAGTTGCCTGATTGACTCATTCTGATTATAGATGTTACCTTTGGTAACTTTGTCAAATTTTGGGAGAAGTATTTAAATAAATGGACACGAGTTATTTTCAGTGATACTCCAGAGAAGCTCGATAAATACTGTGGTTGAACCCAGATTAACTAATATTAATGCTTTCTCATTTAATGGATTGAACAATCTGGTGGGGTATCCTTAGAAATCAAAGTATGGATTTACTTTTTCCCAATATGAACAAATCTTTACTAAAGCAAACTTTTTTATCTTAATTCTATTTTTTAATGACCAGTCAGGATTATTTTTTTCATTTTCTAATTTTAAGTTAGAAACTAAAAGGCAAAAAGAAGGAAATGAAAAGCCTCTGATGGTGTGTAGATGTTTTGCTAGAGATTTTCATATAGAAAGAATGGTCGTGATCTTTATAAATGGTTTCTCCTCTTTAAAGCAGTGAAGACTAATACCTATAGAAATATCTAACTCAGCTTTCAAAGGAGCTGAATGGCTTTTTCAAGACACTGCGAATGGACATTGTCTATATCTAAGGGGATAAGGGAAATTATAGTGGGCCTAATTTAGATATTTCTTATTTCATGTTTAAGCGCATGAGATACCTTACTTTTTCATGACATGAACATCTTTGATTTTGTATGAGTATTTTGCGTTTCTTCTGTGCTTTTCTTCAAATATTTGGGCCATAAGGTTTAATTGCACGCTCATCAAGCAAACAGACCTAGAGGTATTCTCTGAGCAGTTGACTCCCACAGCTCCCATTAAGGCTAATAGGAGCCACACATGTGTACTGAGGAGAGCATAATACTGGCTTTGAAGTTGGAGTTCCTAATTGAGGGCTTTCTTCAGCTGTGCTCAGCTTCAATGGGTAAGCTGAGTTAGAGTGTTCTGAAGTGTCATTCTTGGTAAAGCCCCAGAACATTATCAAAGCTAGCTGCCAGTGCTCTGTAAGCTTGGACAAAAGAAGAGGCAGGGAAGGCTCACGAATGCATCCCTTCCTCCAGAGTGGCTTGAGCTGGTTTACCTCAGAAAATGGAAAAATGAAAGCCCTTATTGTGATGTCCTATCCTGGGTGACTTTGCTGATGAA
Organism: Apodemus sylvaticus; assembly: GCF_947179515.1. Classification (NCBI taxonomy): domain Eukaryota; kingdom Metazoa; phylum Chordata; class Mammalia; order Rodentia; family Muridae; genus Apodemus; species Apodemus sylvaticus. The sequence goes on along the minus strand of NC_067474.1, from coordinate 88,654,705 downwards.
TGTACTACTTTGACTTAGGCATGCTCATTATCTTTGCAAGAGATCATTATCTTTGTAAGGCAGTGCTTATAGCAACATCCAAAATGACATAACATCCTGAATTTTCCAATGCCACCTGTGTCCACCTTTTTCTTCAGTAAATCTCTGTGTAGAAATGGGCTTGTAAGAAACTATGGATCTTGTAGAAATGTCCCTTGTAGGTTTTATACAGGAGAATCGATTGACTAACTCCTGGAATATAACTGTCTTCTCCGTTAAAGTCAACATGCATTCTTTATGGATTACAGGTTTGTAAAGACATCCTCTTGCTATGGTTTGGTTTTAACCCTTATGTTAGAGCCCATGGTAGTTTCAGTCATTTCACCAAGTGTTAAAAATTAGAGTTGCTTCATGCATGTTTCCAGCTGAGGTCAAGCGTTGCAAAACTTTTGTGCATTTTCTCCAGTAATACCAATAATTTCAAGGTTTTACCTTCTCATGGCCAGGTACAATTTTGTTCCTATTAAGATTCCCTGGCTTACATTTACTCTGATGAGAAAAAACAGGGATTAAGAGCAGGTTCTCTAAGGCAGGTGTGACAGCATCTATGTGAAACAAAGGAGACACTTATTGTAGCTTCTGGAAATACAACTTAAATCCTTCTTTCTATAATACAATATTGTATTATACTGTATTTCTATGTGCAAGATAGATGTTGGAGATAATACAGTGTCACATAACAAAGAAATTCAAGAGATTATATTATACGTGCTGTCTAGTTCTGTCAAACTAGAAAGGGTCTCACTAAATGTAAGGGAAAGTGAGGAAATAACTGACCAGAAGCTGCTTCGAGGAGACACCCTTCACTTATTTCAGAACGCTCTTGCTCAAATTGCTGCGAATGTGGAATGCAATTCTTCTAGTTCCCCTAGGGTGGTAAAAACAACTAAAGCAGTTATGAAGTTGCTTGTGTCTCTGGGGACTTGTGTCGTAAAGAAAAGGGTTAGACTCAGCTGTTCATTCAGAGAGTGAGAAGGTGAAGTAGAGGGTGACAGATCTCTGCATGTGTCCCTTAAGAAGTCTGTTGGTCTAAACTTTCTACAAATTTTTAAGCTACAATTTGGATATAGAAGTAAATAGTTGTTTTCAGGGGATGCTGAAGAATCAAAGAAGTCAATCTAGATAAAACAAACAAAACAAGCAACAAACAAACAACAACAAAAACAACAAAACCCTGGGCAGTGGTGACTGAAATGTGACACTGCTATGAACATTTAATCTGCTCTTTGACTTTTAACTTGTACATTGTACTGAAATTGAAAGTATAAAATCTCTCTCCTAGTTCCTGATTTATGTGCAGTGCTTTTCCTAGGGAGAAACACACATAATACACGGTAGTATTTGCAACCTCAGTGTCTGTATTGAGGACATTCTTTGTGTCTCTCTTGGTCTGTCCTGCATTTATTCTCCAGCAAGAATCCACAGCGCTGAAAGAGTGCAACTTATTTTATAAAACAACTGGTGTGACTTTATTGCCATAAATATGTAAGCTTTGTATTTTTTTCTTTAGCCCATTCCCTCAAATCTGTACTTTTGCTATGTATTATTCTGGATATGATACAATATTAACACTTTGCCATAAAATATAAGTAAACACAGCAAACTGGAGTCTTTTATTTATTGATCCAGTTTTATGAATTTATTATTACCTAGTAGACAGTAAAATATAGAAACAGACATATTAATTTGTTGCTGTGATGTTAACACTTCCTTTCCTTTTGTAATTTTTATTGTATAATAAATGAGTGTCAGTGGTTGTTCACAGAAATGCAACTTTCACACTACAGGACACATAAACATTTTAAAAAACATTTAATTATAATTTTAAGCAATCACTCTTGAAAAACTGCTAAGCAGTGCTAATAGTCTTTCACAAAAATAATTTGGAGGGTTTTTTGTTGCTTAAAATATAGTCCTTCTTAACTTTAAATACACACAAATACGCAGAAGTAAAATCTCTCTGAAAATACTCCAGACTTAATGCTATGAAAATGCATAGACAATTTCCTCATTGCCCATGGGAGGCCCATGTGGCAGTCTATTTGTATGAAGATTGCTTTTAATAGGATCAATCTTTGTAGACAAGGATATGTAGATCTGAAGTTTAAACATAGGCTTTCTTTAATTGATGAAACACATGGAACCATGTTGTGTGTTGCCATGTTAGAACACACAGACTGGCAAACCCAGAGGGTGTGTTACCAATGATGTACACTCAATGGTAATATGGAGGCTCTATGAGTGTCTGTAAGATACTTAGATAATATATGGAGGAATTTAATTCCAGCAACATGACTGCTCTGGCAAGGAATTGCATCCAAAGACCTGTGTCAACTAGAACGAAGACATGTCACATACCTTTAATCCCTCTAGTTAGAATATAGACATGCCCTTAACATGCTCTTAAGGTAAAATTAATTTGCAGTAGAAACAGCTATGTTTGAAAGTAATGTGTCATTGAGGATCAGACAAAATAAGAAGTCATAGAAAGAGTTGATACAATGAGTCAGAGATAGGATATGCCCAACTCCCATGAGAATGGCACAGGAAAGAGAGGTGACTTAAGAGAGCAGTGCAGATGGCGAGATAGAGGGAGGGAGGGAGAGAGGGAAGGAGGGAAAGAGGGAAAGAGAGTGTGTATGAGAGAGACACAGAGAGAGAGAGAGAGACAGAGAGAGAGACAGAGAGACACAAAGACACAGAGACAGAGAGAGAAAGAGAGAGACAGACAGGCAGAGAGAGAGAGAGAGAAGAGCAGTTTTATCAGGACACTTTTACAGAGACAGGTGGCAGGTGAAGACAAAATGAGCCAGAGTATAAGAAGGAGCCAGAAGATTATAAAACAGATTGCAAGAGTTTTCCAAGCAAAAGTTGAAAGAAGCAAATCTGAATCAATCAGGTTGAAGAGAGTTTTGAGCCAGAACAGCTGAATTGAAACAGGCAGCCATGGTACAGAAAGAACCAGAAAGGGCTAAGTTTATTTAGTAACAAGCCTCCGAGACCTGTTACATCTAGCTGATGAATAATGGTTACTTTTTCAATAATACACTTTCCTCATGCTCTTTTAATGTGAATATTAATACTGATGTAGGATTGATACCTAGAGGTAGATCTAATTTTGTTGAAACCTTATACATGTAAGTTTATTACTTGAAGACTACCAATTTAGTGGTAAGGTTTCAGTAATCTGAAGCAACACTACATATAAATGAATTGCAAACTCGTAAAACTTTAAACAAACAATATTTCACTTACTGAAGACTCAATCATATGTAATGTTTAGGCACAAGTTCCTGTAAGTTGGTATTTGAGCTTTTAAAATTAATTTTTGGAAGACTTGTTTTTATACCAACACTAATCTGTGGCCCTATAGGACAGCTCCTGAGTGAGGAAGAGAAACCCAGAAAATTGGCTTCTCTGATGAATTCCAGTGCAGCACAGACATGCTGAGTTAGGTTTAGAGGCTCATTGAATACCTTTTTTAAGCCCTGGTATCCACTTCAGAGAGCTGCTTCCTTACCTTTCTATTAACCACTCCTACAAACAGGATCAGAATGAGTTATATAGGTGCTTAAGAAACTAGGATGTAAAAATCCGGCATTGATGATTAGTTGTTAGTAATTAATTTCAAAATTACAGGTCTGAAGTGTCAGGGTTTCTGTTCTTGAAGCAGGTACACCCTGACTGCTTCTGCCTAATCTCACCCTCACTTTTATACCTCAGCAGTTAACCACAGAAAAATGACACTCAGAAAAGACTACAGATGAACTCTCAGATAAACACATCAGACTTTAGTTCTCTAGCAGAAACATTTTTTTTTCTTTTGTACACTAACCTGAGAAGTAGCCACTGTCTATGGGAACATGTGCTCAGTAAAGGATGGTTCAGTATTTCCTGGTAATTTCTGTGTGATCTCTAGGCAGTGTCAGTTGTAAAATCTGTAACATTCGGACATGGTTTTGATTTTTTGGCAAACTAGAGCACCAACACCTCTGTTGCTTTCCATTTCCACATTTTATGCCAGCAGGGGGTTCATTAACTATTACGTGGCTAGTGTTCAATAGTGTTTAATGCATCTGCATTGCAGATGTAGAATATGTCCTGTTCTCTTCACTGGGGAGCAGAACACCTACCTAGTCTGCTGAACTGAAATTATGGAGTTCTACTTTCTTCTCTTGTGATCACTAGGATGCAAGAAAGTATCATCTGTGCTCAGATGGTCCCTTTAGACCTAATGTGCACCAATGCATTTCTATTCTTTTCCTGTCTCAAGGGGCCCCATTAGGCACTGCATTCTTATCTTTGCTGACAGTGCTACCATGCTGCTACAACTTGTCTATAGGAATCCCCTGGGTTTCCATTAACTCATTTTTCCTTTCTTTGTCTTTTCAGACTGGTATGCTCCGTGCCATAGTTGACACAGTGTCTTTAGTTGTCTTTCCATTTTATCCCTAACCCTTTATCTTAATAATTTCCTTTCTTGAGTGACCCCTGGTCCTGGAAAAGCTCAGTGCAGCAGTGTAGGGGAATACCAGAAGAGGGAAATGGGAGGGATTGGATTGTGGAACAGGGGGAGGGAAGAGGGCTTATGGGACTTTTGGGGAGAAGGGATCCAGGAAAAGGAAAATCACTTGAAATGTAAATAAAGAATATATCGAATAAAAAAATTTCCTTTCTTCATTGAATAGCTTCATAAATTATCTACCCACTATCTCATTCACTCTCCTCTACTTAACTCAGATGCTGTTAAGCACATCTTTAGCTTTTACCGTCAATTTTATACATTGACTACTAGATTCTAAAAATAAACACATATTCTCAATGTTCTTTGAAATGTCCTGAAATTAAATGTAGGGATGTAATATTGTAAACTGTGAGTACACTTGCTAGATGAAGTGTTAAGACATTCTGTTTTATAGAACATGCAGAACAAAGGACAAATACTTGGTAGTATTAAAACATCATCCTTTGAAAGCACTATGATACACTGTTCCTGCTCTCTTCATCTCTTTGCTGCCTTCTGTTTTGGAGTCCCTGACCCCTTCATCCTTTAGTGATGATGTTATCATAAGGATGTCATGCATGAGTTTCTAGGCTCACTGTTATTTTTTATAATTACAGGAAACATTCTTAATTACATAGACAGAATCACAATTACTTACTTCAAGTCTTTTTTCTTTTTTAATTAAGCATTCAACTTTTTGTTATCTATGGGGTTGTGCCGTTGGAGAGGAAGGAGTTTCCATTCATGGAGGATTGAAAAATTACATTTTATTCAATATGAAGAAATTTCACATTTCAAGTGTATTATTAAATAATAACACATTTGACTGTCCTAATATTTTAAAAAAGAATAAGTCATGAGCTTAGATTAAAGGGTTCATGAGAGTTCACTTTTAAAATATAAAACCATTCTGCTTGTTGTTGGAAGAATTAATGGCATTGCCTTATCTTTGGAAAAAATGTTTTCAGAATGTTAGCAGCTTACTAATAAAAATTATTTCTCTGAGGTTTTTACAATTTTCCTTCTCATAAAATGCAACACTTCATGTTGTATAGAATTTAACTGAAGTTGTATGGAAGATTTTAAAAGGTAAATCATATAATAATGTCATCTCCAAACTAATTAGAAATACATAGAATAAATATATTGAATGAAATAAATACCATTTAAAATTATGAATAAAGCCACAGAATGAAGTCAGTAAGTAACTGGCATGTGGCCTATAAATGCAATGTTTGGGTCAATAGTTTAAGTGATGTGTAGCAGTCTTGCATCTTTACTAACAGCTGGAGCACACAATGTCATTTTTGGTATAAATATAGAATGGTTACATTTTTATTTTTCCCAGCAATGGAGAAAATGAGAAATAATTAACTGCCTAGTTTAGACTCAGATATAGGTTGAAGAATATAGATAAGAAACAGATTACAGGACATTAAAGGTCTCGTGGTAAATCAACACTAAAAGACAAGCAATGGTCATCAAAACCCTTGACCTTCTGATGCCTTAGGCCCTTTTTCTCTGAGGACCCACAATGATAATAACCACCCATTTGGAGTGATTACTATGTACTGAACATACTTAAGTGAAGTTCTTACTTTAGTCTGTGATACATTGTATAGAGTACTAGATGGGTACACTAAGGTGCTTTTAGCTCACATAGCTGCTATTAACATCACATGAAGTGTGCTCAATTCTTGTTCCTTTATGCCACCCCATTCTGCCTATAAACACATTTTGTCTTTATGCCTGTCCTAGGAATTATATTTCTCATTTCCCTAATGGGGAACATGGGGTTCATTGAGTCTTAGTAACTCAGATAATAACCAAACTGGATGCACATAAAAGGTGGCCTTATTAAACATTTTTTGTGGTCATTTCTGCTTGGAGAAGTGTCCCAAATTTCCTCTCAGAGGAAGATATTGTTGGGTTTAAAAGGGCAATAATATCAAATGATTAGAAGAACCATTTCAAACATCCAAGATTTCTTTCCATATATATGAGTTATTATCAAACCAATTATTTTGAGTACCTAGAACCCTAAACATCTATTGGTAAATAAAAGTTAAATAATGAAATCAAAATTAGATTCTGTGTTCATGTTTAGTTTTGCACCAAGTGCCTTCTTTGGGAGGGAAGAAGTGCAGGATGTTTTTGTATGTAGATACTGGGACAGTTACACATGCTGAAGATGTTTCTAGGTCCGAGAATCTAGTTTATTTCATGCATCCTGCCATAGGTTTATCATCTTTGAATGCATAGTATCTGGACGGTAATCCTATTAGATGATCAGTGGTTTCCAGAATCTGTAGATACAAAAGTTAAGCTGAGATAGTTACTAAAACTACGAAGTGTGGAACAAATCCTGACCTTGGATAAAAGCTTTCAAGGCGGCTACTGAGCAATAGAATCCAAAGCCATCCTGAAAACATGCTTGGCATAGTATGCCTAACCAAACTATATGGAGAAGCAAAACTAATACTGGTCATTTTCCGGAAACATCAACCTTATTTAGAGATTTAAAGAAGAGGGAAATTATGTTTAAAGTTTAATATTTAAATATTATTCATAAAGTGAATGTAATTTTGCTTCAACATTTTTAAAAATTATTTTTTAAAAATATTATGTGTATGTGTGTGAGGGTACGTACACATAAGTACAGGTACTTCTAGAGTCAACAGAGGTTGTTGGATTTCCAGGAACTGAATTTATAAGTTTTCTGCTTTAATATGAGGGTACTAGGTAACGAGCTCAAGTCCTTCAGAATCAGTATGTACTCTTAATGATGAGCCATCTTTCCAGTCATACCTTGTGGACTTTTATGATGCAGTGTAAGGTCTGAAAAGTTTTGATGTTATGCATGGTTAACTTTAACCTTTTATTTGCACACCAGTGAACTGTTCTACAGACTTTGTGGCTGATGTGAAAGTCATGGAGAAACCCGTTTCTCATTTGGTTTGCTCATGAATTATAGCAGACTCTCACCAGAGTGGGGACTTCAGTCTCTTTTTCCTCCCTTTTTCCCTTCCCCCATTTTTGTTCTTTCTCTCTCTATTTAATTTTTTCTCAGTTGTTAAGAATGTATGTGTTCCAATTCTTTAAGACTAGAGAAACATACCCACAGAAGTCTCCACAAGTTTGAAATTCAAAGTAGTATTTCTTTCTTTACTCCTTCTATTAATAAGATAGGCACAATTACAAATTCTACATAAATCATAAATTTCTCATCACTAGTCTAATGAGATTATTACTCATTGCTAAGCGCGATGCATGTCCTACCGTAAGGTGAGCAAGGCATAGTCCCAGAAGCCATGGAGGAGGATAGGAGCCAAACCAGAGGATTTGGGAGAAACTCTGGAGTCTAAATATTTCTCAGTGACTCTCTGAAGACACCCCACCAGTTCTGGATGTAAACTCTGTGCCTCGTGCTGATTGGAATTCTAGTGCTTGGAAATAAGTCTTTCACCTTCTTGCTTGTGGATGCTTTATGGCATTTCTATTCTACTACAAGCTAACTCCTTTGCTAATGTTTAACCTTTTATTCTTGAATGATACAGCTAAGTGGATCATTTAAACTACTTATTTTTATTTTAGGATATTGCTTAGTTCAACTGTTTTGATTGTCTAGGATAGTAGAGGGAACCTCAAGTCTGCCCTTTGCTTTGAAGTGTACAGATGTCTCTGAATATTTTTTTTTTAGATATCTTCTTCTGTCCTCTTCTAAGATATATGGGAAATTGCATTGGTCATAAACATAGAGGCACAGTAGAGTTCATGGTAAAGATTACTATCCTGGGCCTAGATAGATGCTTCAGGGTTAAGAGCACTGACTTCTCTTCCAGAGGCCCTGAGTTCAATTCCCAGCAAACACATGGTGGCTGACAACCATCTGTAATGAGATCTGATGCCCTCTTCTGGTATATCTGAATACAGCTACAGTGTACTCATATACATTAAATAAATAAATAATATATATATATTGCTGATAAATATATCCAGCCTCAGAGTGACAAATCTCATATTAACTTAATTGGATTATACTTGTTACATGAATATGTAGCATCAAAATATTTGTTCTTCATGATGTTCACCATAACATCATGACATGAGCACATTCCTTCAAGTTGTTAGTGTCGCCCTAAATTTATAGATACTAAATTTGTATCTTTCTGTATTGAGATGAACATTTGTTTACATTGTTTGCATAACTATTCTCTTCATGTCCATGGATCATAACAACATACATATACTGTAATCAGGCATGATTATCCTCTACTGTAAGCATTAGATACTTTTCTTCCCATTATGTTTTAGTTGCTTTTGTAAGTCACTACACTGAAATACCAATTGACTCATTTACAGATTCTTTTCTCCTGAGTATGTTGCCCTCCCTCTGTAGTAATGGATGCTCACATCATATCAACAGGAAATCATGAATTAATCAGTGAATGTGCTTAGGTATAAAAAAAGAAGTTTTAGTGAACTCGGATCTCTCATGATCCAAATAATATTATTTGTGCATATTTTGAGTGATATTCCTAGAACTTGTCAGAAGAGGTGAGAGATACTTATTGTATATTCATAAATGTTTATAGTTTATATTTTAATATAAAATATATTAATTTTGGACTTTTGGTACCAGAGCAATTGAGGTGGGCTGGGTAGGAGGAGAGAGAAAGAGAAATAGATTTTAAAATGTGAAGCACCTTGTGACTGAGTGATCCTTTTTTGTAACTCCCAGCACTGCTTTCCCTTACCCTAGAGGCTCTGTAGGCTAAATACTTAGTCATTTCTCATACACATCTTTTAAATTTTTATGGCCTCACACAGGCAATGTTTATGCCTATATACGCTTCATATCTTTGTACTCATTAAGAGGAAAGGCACGATAGAAGATATTATTTGTGGGTGAATGTTTTCCCGTCTGTTAGCCTCTGTTTCCTTCCCTCCAAATGAGAGACAGACAATTAGTGTATGGTCATCTAGCTCCTTCTGGCCATTAGCATCCCCTCATTACTGAATTATGTTGATTAATTAATGACCCTTCTACTGTGTATATGCAGGTGCAACATGGACACAAACCCCTATCCAAATTTCTGTCAGAATTTATTTTTTTCCTCTTAGCACTCTGCCCCATATAGAAATTCCTGCAGATAACTTTTCATAGAGAGTTTGTGTGTATAGATGCATCAATTCATGATTATTCTACTTAGATAAATAAAGTTGAAAGCAGAAGGATTGAGTTCTTCTGCATCTCACCCCTGAGAAAACACTTATTCACACTATGACTCCTACAATTCATAATTAAGTACTTAGAGAGAAGTGTCTGAAATATCAGTTAGGATGATGAAGCCCTAGCAAATACACTAGCAGATGTTGTCCTCATTTGGGAAGAGCAAAAAGGCCTTGAAATGGTAGAGTACTGCAGAAATAATGGCATGAGTGCTGAGAGGAACTAGTGGCTACTGACCATATTGTGTATTGAGATATCTGCAGAGTTATTTAGGTACATTCCCATGCCCCATAATAATTTTAGATGACCAATAGCACCTTTGTGTATAAACCGAGGCATCAGTATATGCAATACTATACATCACATATGTAATATGCTATAATCAGGCTTGTCCAAAACTTTCTTTTTTTAAAAGAAACAATATTTTTAATAATTCTTCGAGGCTTGCATGTGTATTTTTGCTAATATTTACACTCTTCTCCCAGCTACTCTCATATCTATTCTCTCTATGCTCATTTTCTTATCCACTAAAATTTGAGGGGTTTTTTTCTTTTTTCCTCCCTCCCTATTCTTTTCTTCTGTCTTTCTTTCCCCTACTGAGTCCAGTTTGTTTTTCCCAACTGCTCTTAGGACTGAGTTCTGCTTCAGAGTGTGATCACTCACATAATGTTCATGCCACTGTTTCAGCAGCTGGTAAATTCTTGGAACAAGCTCTTGCAATCTGGGATTGCAAGTCAAGTTTTTTGATTTTATACAAGTGATATTCCCATAGACCTTGAAATCTTCATTTCAGGTTAATCTTATACACATAAATATAGATATATGTATATGTGTGTATGTATATATACACACACACACACCCATGAGTTGGCTTTTATTTTTTCCTATATAACTTGGTCAAATCAGCTTCAAAAGGAATATGTATATATATATATATATATATATATATATATATATATATATATATACATATATATATATGTATAGATATAGATATGTATCATAGTTAAGTTTGTATCCCATTAAATCTATGCCAATAGTTACATAAAATTCTGCTCAGCACTTTAATAAATATTAAATTGTCAACTTTAATGAAATTCAGAATCTGCCCTTTCTATATTGTTTCCATGTTGCCGTTTTAAGGAATGCTGAAACAGTTTATGGATGTGGAATGTGTCTTACTGAAGAGGCTAATGGAATAATTTGTTTGGGGTACTTCTTGTATTATAAGTTCTTCATATGCTGACCTCAGCTCAAATATATACAAATACATATAGACATGTATATATGATACATATATATTATCTTTCTCTTGCAGTGCTGGGGGAAGTGGCAAGAGCCTTGCATATGCTAGGGCTCTTCAGCAGCTCCATATCTCCAGCCTTCCTGTAATATATTTAGCCCTCTTGTCACAATAAAGTTATCCCTTCTTTTCAGATGTCATTCTTGTCTTCATATTTCTGTTCTGGCACCTGCGGTTCCTTTGCTACGTTTTCTTGCTTTGTTTGCTAAAAACGTTTCTTGGGAAATGTGTTTTTCCTCTGATAAATCATATAATTCGTATGTGACTTTTCTGGCTATTTCCAAGCTCTGATAGCTTTGGCTGCTTTGTGTGCACTTTGGCACTTTCCTAAACTAAACTTTGACACCTTGTGCTTCACTATATGTTTGTTGTTAGATTTATTCAGCCTTAGCCTAGCAGAGGTAAAGCACATACTTTATGTCGGTTTCCATTATAAGTAATAGCTACTCCCGGATTTATATTCTAAGTGGATTAATCATTTAATTGTATGCCGAACTTTGGTGACTGTAATTGAGAGCTTCTCCTTTTGAAATAATTGAAGTATTTAATTTAGGAAATGGGCCTTGGATGTTAAGGGTCTTGCTTTCTTTCACAGCATGGAGAAATGTTCCCAATAAGTGAGTAAACAAAGGCCAAGCAGCTTCAGGCGGATTCATTAATAATCAGAAGGCTGTCTGTGAGGACATAGATCAGTGTTTCTTAATACACCAGTTTTAAACTGTAGTCTGAATATGTTACCATATTTAGGAAATGGCATATTTAAAAACTCTTTTCTCTTTCAATTACCGTAAAAGCAACCTTTAAATCAAGTTTAATCCAATAATTGTGCATGTAGTTCCCCTGCTGATGTTAGTAAGGAATAATGAATGATTTTCCTAAGATTGAATTAAGCAACTTGTAAAGGGTGAAATCTATGAAGTCAGAGCAGTTTCATTAAAATCATTATTAGTTTCTGGTAGGGATTACAATATGCTTTCTGTGAACACAGATCAGCTTTCAGGTTGTAGAATACTATTCATGATTTAAAATCCCTTAGGGAGAGCTCTCACTGATCAAGGCAGCTTTAGTTGCTGACATTGGTTGCAGTAATTCTTCATCTTCCAATAGCATCAGTCTGAGGAAAGTAAAGCACTTCATTGGTGGATTCGACTTAGGGAGGTTGGTGTTAATGGACTATATGTGATGCGTACAGACACGAGGAAATTAAAGGTATGATGAGAAATTTATATTAAAACATACACTCCTTTGTGCATAAAAAGTTTACATGAGCAGGTGTTTATGATCATTACTGTATATAATTACATTTTTTTTTCTTAGTTTGGATACAGCACTCACTTTGAAATGATACTCACACAAGTGTGTTTGTTTGTTTGCAGAGATAGGAAGTCTCTTCTATCTAAAGTTTTTTGTGGTCTCTTAACACATGCTACCTGAAACCCTGAAGGGAGCCCTGTTTAGGTTTTATGTCAGATACAATTTTCTGAGCCACCCTATGTTTTAATAATATACGTTTAGATGTTTGTATAGTAAGGCATTGTTCAAGTTCACAGAGTTTGCTTTTATGTTTTCTTTAGGCTCAAGTATAAGCTTATATTTTTTATGATGAAATAAGCCTATATTTTATGTTACCATATTTATTTACTTAGCCATTTTGCACCTGTTCAAATGCTCTCCTGAGATATTTCAGTTTTAACTATGTCTATGCTGTCCCTGCCACCTCCCATCTCCTTTGTAGTTTCAGCCTTAGAGGTTGTTGGAGAGAAGCAGATTTCTCAGGCTTTCTCAGTCAAGGTGCCATGAGATCTCAGACATCCTGGGAGGCAAGGAGGCAGTGTCTTAGTGAAGTGGTGTCTTTACAAATAAATGCAACTTGAAACACCTTACTTGACAAAGCATGTCACTAGTTCACATATAGAAGTGTTGACTTTGTAGAAAGCATAGATGGCCAATATTCCTGGTGCTCTTTCTCTATATTTTTGTTTCGTACTGTATTTTAATACTGTGCCTCTGCACGTATTTATAGATGCATTTTTCCTGTTCACTCCTTGGCTTTTTTGCATACTGCTTTGAGCTAGTACTTGTATGAAGTGCCCCAGAACTGCCAAATTATTCTCTTCCCTTGGATGCACTGCATTGTGTCATGAATTTGACTACCTAAAAATTGTTTTCCTTTGTAGACTTATACCCACTTGAAACCTAGTTGTGCAGACTTTTCCCACAAGATTCTCAGATATAGCAGTGTTTAGCATTGGTGTTTGATGCTTGTCTCAGAAACAAAGTGCTAAGTGCATGATTTTCTAAGTTGTTATTTTATCCCTAGTTATAAGCATAATTTCTTTTGAAAATTTTGTGATAATATATAAAGATTTTACTCTGACCAATAACATAAAAGACTAATACCACATCCATCAATAAAGAAAAATGTATCTCATTCAAAATGATTCCTTGAGGTGGGTAATAAATTCTGATCATACTGAAATTTGTATCTAGTTGGTGAGAACCTTTTAGTTGAGGACACCATAGATACCTTGGAGGAGGGAATGTCAATCATGAAATTACCCCCTTCAGATAAGCCTATGAGGGGTAGGCATGTCTGGGGGGTGGGATCTTTCAGTACACTGTAGGTAGTAACATCCTTACCTAGGTGGGCTTTGGAAATAAAAGTCAGCTGGGCAAGCCAACTTGGGGAATGTGGGAAGGTCCTCAAAAGAAAACTAAACGTGCTTTTCTGAGTGTGAAATTAATACCATAAATGTGTCAGGGATTTTCAGTGTATGTTTATAGGTCTTATCTCTACTGGTGGAATATGAAGATGTTGCTCTAGTTAGTTCTAAAAAGAAGCTGAAAGATGTGTAAAATGTATCACTTTGTATTTTCAATTTTGTTTACAAACATGAGTTCTTTGTGTCTGTAAACAAAGCAATTTGAGAAGAGTGGGTACATTTTTCTTTTAAGAAAGAAGACTCGCAGAGGAGAGTGGGGATGGAGAGATGGTTCAGTAGTTAGGACACTCACTCCTCTTGCAGACCACCCAGCATTTGCCTCCCAAAACTGACATAGTGGCTCACAACCATCTGCTACTCCAGTTTCAGAGGCGCCTATGGCCTCTGCCTTCCATGGACACTAGACAAACAGGCCACTCTCAGATATGCATCCAAACTACTCATATATACTACGTACAAATAAATCTTTGAAGAAAACTAATTTTTAAAAGATGAATGTTTGCAATATTGGATTATACTAGTTAATGAAGAGGAAAAGAACTGCCTGAGTGTTGCTGCCAACTCGGATAGATTTTTTTTTTTTTTGTTACGCTGTACCATGCAGCTTTTGGGGAATCTAGTTCACACAGTCCAAGCCCATAGTGGCTAAAGAAACACAGTTGCTTGGGAACATCAGTGAGCATGAAATTCATATTGATTTAATGCCCAACAGAAAAGTGTTCTTTTCAAAGTTCGAGTATAGTTCTGATTGTAAACTTAGAGTTTTTTATTTAAATTTTCCCCTTTATTATCTCTTTGTTCTTTTATTCCTCCCTCATATTTGTTTTTATTCATGTTTTTCTTGTACTATTTATACGAATGCAAAATGCTAAATTATTTCTGGAATAAGGCAAATATAGGAAAGAAAGAAAAAGAGAAAGAAAGAAAGGAAGAAAGGAAGGAAGGAAGGAAGGAAGAAGGGAGGGAGGGAAGGAAGGAAGAAAGAAAGATATTGAACGCCATGCAGAAAGAAAATAAGAAGTTTACTTGAAATGAAAGGTAAAAAGAGAAAATTTATAACATTGATCAGGCTAAAGATTACATATTGGAGTCTCACTGTGCTCCTGGTGCTTTGTCTTTTGTGTCCATTCTTTTAATCGTCTAAGCTTTTTGTTAATTTGGTTTTGCAAGTGAATGTGTGTGTGGTGAACATACCTGTTGTGCTTTCATATGTGTTGGCATACTGCAGTGAGTGCATTTATGTTCTGCATGTGGAAACAAGAGTTTACATTGAGTGTAATCTTCATGTATACAACCTTTTATATTCAGGCTAATTGCATGCCTTGAACACAGTCTCTAATTTGATAATAAGGACTAGCCTGCTTCTTTCAGGTATCATTTGTCATTACCTCGCTACCTCTGAAGTTTGGGAGGTTCGTGACACATGTATACCGTGTTAGTGGGTGCTATGACTCTAAAGTCCATTTCCCTCTCACTTCATCTACCCAACTCCATAGATTTTGATTTTGAGGCTAAATTAGGATCTCTAACAAGCATATAAAATGTTAACTCAAAGAATGTTTTTTCTAGTCTTGAGTCTAGGAAAACAAGAAGGCTCTCCTTTAATTCCTGACTTTGGAAATAAATAAAAAAAATTAATGACAGTCATTTGTAATGTATGATTGTAATTAAACAATACAGTTGCTTCTCCCTATTACAATTGATTTCTTTGAGCAAATCTACCATATTTTTAGTATAATTAATAGAAGCCATAAATCTTTGCAAGCTGTTTCTATTACAGTAGAGTAATATAGGAACATGAGGTTTTAGGGTGACATCCTGTTAGATATTTAGCTGAAATATGTTTGCACCATTTAATAAATGTGTCAAATGGAGTCTAGCCACAGCACTTTAAAAGCTAAAGCTGTCACAGATTTGCTTATTGTTCTAGTTTTCTTTCTGTTGCTATGATAAATACCATGGTCAAAAGCAATTTGGGGAAGAAAGGGTTTCTTTTGCTTACAAATCTTGATCACAGTCCATCATGGAGAAAATCCAAGGTTGGGAGTCTTAGCAGGAGCCTAAAGCAGAAATCACAGAAGAATGTTGCTTACTGGCCTGCTTCCCCTGGCTTCTTCAGCTGCCTTTCTTATATATACCAATAACACCTACCAAGAGATTATTTGGATCACAGATCACAGGATCTTCTACATCAAGTAGCAGTTAAGAAAAAGGACCAAAGAGTGTCTTGGGGTCTGGACTGCACGTTTTAATTCTAACATTCAGAGATGCAGAGGCAGGTGGTTCTCTGTGAGTTTCAGTCCAGCTTTGTCTAAAAATGTGGTTCAATACAGTGAAAGCACTGTACAGAGAACCTGAGACCCTGCCAGAAAAGGGGGAAGGAAGGAAGGAAAAGAAAAGGAAAAATGGAAATATTCCACAGACTTACCAAGAGTCTAATGGACACAGTACCTCATGACATTTCTTCTCAGGTGTGTAACCAGGACACTGCTCCTTCAGATCCCTCATGTAGAGAAGGTGGTTTTCTGTAATAGTTACAGATTTATTTAAATTATATAGTTTAAATGGAATGAAACTGTTAAAATTAATTAGATGTTTTAATCTAAATTTTATTAAAAGTAACTCCTGTATGTAAACACACTGGTGTCATTATATTTATTAAATGTTCCATTTAATTGTGCGATAGTATACATCGTTAAGTGAACCTTGCTTGCCATTGGAGGAATTATTGTAATTACTTTGTAGGGTTCTTGAGAAGATTTTTGTTCTTTTAGTCTGACATAATTTCAAATGTTCCAGTCAAACTTGTAGAAATGTCTGGGTGTCATGTTTCACACTGATACAGTCTGGCAAAGGTAGTAAGAATTTCTGATACTTGTTCATTTTTTAGGTAAAACTCATTAAAAATTGCACATGTGGGATAGTGAAACCTCAAGTATCAGCTATTGGCTTTTGACTTTGATCACAATGAAGAGTAGGCAATGTTTGGGGCATCTGTTCCATGGGGGGAGAGCAGGTGGTGGGGAAACAGCTGTGCACATTCCCTGGGCTGTAAATCCTCCATTAGGGTTAATCACTCTGTTTTAAGAAGAACATACTCATTTTGTGTCAGCATTTGAGGAGTTAACATCACGAGCTCAGAAGGAGGACATCACATTTTGCTAGGTGCCTGGAATATCAATAGTGTTCTGTCTGGCTCAAAAGCCACATAGTCCGTTTGCTGTTAACGGTTCCAGAGTTCTTTTAAAAACAGAATTTCCATGTTAACATCACTGTACTTTAATATTTTTGACCCTATGTGTTTCATTTTAAAGTTATTTTGTATACTATGTACATTTACAAGGCTAGACCCAAAAGAATTCTGTAAAATCAACCTGCTAACCAATGTGCTATTTGCCCAGCTATTTGTGTTTAAGAATTCTCTTCTTAAAAGGAGAGAATTAGACGTATTTTATTAATGGACAGCTGGCACTTTAGATTACACTTTAGGGCCAGGAAGCTTAATCAGTAAAGACAGCTCAGATTTAAGGCTTGATTTCAGCTTGTACCCTGTGCCTGGATAGAAGCTCTGTGATTGATAGATCAGGCCATGATTACTAATCTCGTTTGCTCTCTGTGCTCACAGAATAACAACTTGTTGCCTTCAGACTTGATATTTTAGTCTACTAGACAACCTTATGCATTTGATCTTTGGAAATTCTTAAAATAATTTTTAATTAAAGCACTTGGAAAAAATTTACCCTCTCCTACATTCTTTCTCCTTTTGCTTCCATTTTCCATAAATTATTCTGTTTCATTTTGATTGCAATCAAGCAGTTATCTTTTGAACATTAAATCAAACCTGCCAATAGAGAGCTACCTTGGATCAGTCTGTAGAAGGGCCAAAGTCAAAAGGTAGCTCAGGGAACACTTAACTGAAGTGAGTGATCACGTTTTTTTTTTTTTTTTTTTAAGCTTAAAGAAGGCTTGAGCCATGAGTGAGAATAAAATAAGTCTTTTAATTATACATGGTTCTAATCTTTTTGAACTGTAATTTACAAAATCCCAATTGTAAGTGGAATCTAATCAACTAACTGTGAAGTTTCCCATTTTCTGGGTTCTCAGGTGGATAAGCACAGGGCTTTTTATAAAGTGAGGCAGGGGGTTGCTATCAATGACACAAAGGAGAAAAGGTGAACTCCCTATGATGACTTAGAAGGTGAAAGCAAGGATAAGCCAACAAAATAGTGAGCACTGGATCCTGTCTGAAGTAACTTCAGTCCTGTTCCTGTTCGTATACCTGCTTCAGACTGCATAGAACTTTTACCTCTAGCTTTGTGAGATGACATCTTTATGTGTATTGTTAAACTACTGAGTTTGTGACTGCTAATTATAACAAAAAGAAATGAATTAACTTCCTGAGAAGGACCTCAGTCAGCTTAGTAAATTCCAGTGCAGATCTCTAATAAGAATAGTTCCTTGTTAGTGGTCCACATACCTTTTCATTTCTTGCTGTTATTACTTTCCAGGATCTATTGGGTGCCATTGAACTCAGTATCTTTATTATGCATGTTCAAGATATGGAGGGATCCCTCATTGTACTTCAAATATAATGATTTGTAAATATAAAAGCTTCTGCAACATAAGAGCAGGAACCAGGGTAATGATGTGATCTCCAAACCTGGACAACTTGTCCACAGCATTTTCATCCTCAGAGACTTCTGGGAAACACTTGCATTTTGAAGTCTAATCACAGAAATGCAAAGAGGATCTCAGATGAAATACTTTGTGGGACTCAACAGTATCATTCAGGAAAAAAAAAAAGTTATTCCCTGTTGCATTATTTTTTTTCTTGTTTTGTTTTGTTTGAGACAAGGCTATATAGCCCTGTCTGGCCTGGAATTCATAATATGTCTCTGACTGCCCTAAAACTCATAGAAATATGCCTGTCTCTACCTCCCAAGTGCTAGGATTAAAATGTGTGCCATTATATCTGACACAATATTATGTTTTTAAATCTTATATGTGTATGAAAATGTCTTAAATAGGTTAGTGAGAAATACTTAGTGTGTTGGGCCCTCATAAACCACATGGTAGAATGAGTGAACTACATGTATGAGCTATCTTCTCAACTCCATGTGCACACAGTGGTACATGCATACCTACATATACAAAATCAAAACATAAATGTTAATTTCATAAGGAAATTCATTATGTATACTTAATACATAACAACATATTTAACAAAATAACAAAGATACCTTTAATTTTTAAGTACTTTTCATACTGGCTATGTGCTTGTAATACACCAGATGGTTTCATCAGTCTTCTTAAAAATAAATTCAACCTTACTATGCTTATATAGGATACAAATAGTCTGTGATATAGCTATATTAAGTTTGCAAAAAGCCATGGTCATAATTTCAGTGAGTTTCATGAAGACCAACCAGTGAACATTTAAAAGAAATTGATTTCTTTTAATGTCAATATGATTCCTGTCCAGGAAAGCCCTCAAATGACATTTTCCAAATTTGTAAATGTGCATTGGAAAAGTGCATCTAGATACCACAGGACTTTGGTAATGTTCAGTCCATTCTACAAAATGTTATAACAGGTTGTGTGGGCTTAGCTCAGGAATCAAAGGAATGTGTCAAATTTTCATTCAAACGGAAGTATTACTGTTGATTTTTGCAGTGGTAGACATGCCAAGGCATCCAAGTACCAGGATGCTATCCAAGGCAGGTTTCTGGAGAGGAACAGTCCCTGCTGGGAACTCACTGTCATCTACAGAAATTGGATTGCATTCTGAACCCCATGTTCTAGTTTTGAAGTCACAAATAGCTTATGCTGACAGTAAATCCAGACACCAATGAAATTAGGAATACTTTCAGCATTGTTAATTCACATTAATAAAATTGGAAGAAGTAGGTTCAAGGGTTTTAGTTTTTTGTATTTTAATTTACTGTTGAAATTTTCCTACATTGTACATGATCCTATTAGCACCCCATTTCAGTCTCCAAATAGCCCACACATTTACCCTTTTCTACTTCATGTTTATTTATTTATTTATTTATTTATTTATTTATTTATTTTGGATAGTCCGTGGAATCCAATTTGTACAGGTGCTGTCTACTAGAGCATTGCACCAGTGATTACATCCTCAAGAAGCAATGGTGTCTTCTTTCCTGGCAAGTAGTACCTTCTAGTAGTTCCTCAGTAAGACATGGGGCCTGGAGTGTACCTCCCTCAACTACTTTGGTTGAATTAACTTGGTGTAGTTGATTACTGGTGCTATGGCTTCATGAATGCAATTGCCATGTCATATTCAAAATATAGACTTCCATAACACTTCTCCATATCTTCAGGTTTTTATATTCTTTTTTTTCCTCTTCTGAGGTGTTCTCTGAGCTTTGTTGGTGGGGATGGGTGAGAAAGATATCTTATTTAGGGCAGAGAACCTAGTCTCTTATTCTCAGCACTTTGACAAGTTCATTGATCTCAGCATTCACTGTTACCCCATCAGATAAAACCTTCAGGGATGAAGGCTAATATCATCCTAAGTATATGTATAGAAACATGAATATGTAGAAGGCAATTTATCAAAAAACTAGAGTAGGTTCTACCCTAACACCTGTGAGTCTCTCAGTCACGGCCTTTTGACCAGGAAAACAGTATGACCTCTAAATGTATCAAGGACCTCAGCTCCTGGTACCCTGAAAGTGATAGAGGGGAATAAGGGAGGATTCTTCAAATGCAAGCACAGGTAAGGACTTTCTGAGTAAGTCTCCTCCAGTAGAATAGCAAACAAAACTCACCATCGACAAATAAGACTCCATGAAAATGAAGAGCTTCTGTGCAGAAAAGCATATAATCAGCTGCCTGAAAGTCAGTCCACAGAAAGAACTAACATTCTTGCCAGCTACTCTTCTGCCTGCTGATTGCGGTCTAGAATATACAAAGAACTGAAAAAAAACTAAACAACTCAATTGAAAACTGGGCTATAGAAATAAACAGAAAATTTGAAAGGAAGAAATATAAATAGTTAGGAAAGAAAACCACTCTAGGCATCCTAGCAATCATTGAAATAGTGCTTAAAGTGCTTTAAGGTTCCACCTCACCCCAGTCCAAATGGCGTCATAAAAATCCAAATGACAGCACATGTTGGTGTGAATGCATCAAAGGGAACTCTCGCCATACTGTTGGTGGGAGGACAAACTAGTGCAGCCATTTGACAATTGCTCCAGATATTTCTTCAAAAACTAGAAATAGGTTGGGAGTGGGGGTTGGGTTCATATTTATTCTGTGTGTGTGTATGTGTGTGTGTGTGTGTGTGTTAAGACTACATTTACAGTTGGGAGACAAGTCAGAAAGTGGCATCTATTATGCTCACCTCTTTTCTGTGTTTCAAGACTATCTAGTGTCTTTTACTCTTTGAGGGTCTTACAGAGCTTTAGTTTACAGTGCAATTTGGTATAGGTTGTGAGTATCCCCCAGTCAGCACAGTAGAGGATAGGTTTCTCAAAAGAGTCACTGGTGCTGACTGGTTAACAAGTTTATTTACCACAGTTATGTGTAAGTTTACTTAAATAGCAGTAAAATATTTCTCACATCAGAATGATGGTGATTTCTTATACTAACGTATTTCTCAGATTTATATATCTGTAGAAATGTTAGGTAATAATAACACATTAAATGTTCATGGTTTTAATCTTTCTAATATAGTTCATAGCAACCCAATTACACTTCCTTGTACAAAAACATAAACTTTTAAGTTCCTCAATGAAAATATTCATGTAGATCTGAAGACCCATGAATCTTTTTTCTACTAGTTTGTAAACTGAACAATCAATTGATCACTAAATAAATATCAATACTTGTCTAAGATGAGAGGGAAAGCAGAATATGACATTCTTTCCATTAGCTGTTCTTTCTATTACCTGTTTTGTGTGTGTGTGTATGTGTGTGTGTGTGTGTGTATACACATGCACTCATGGTATTCTTCCTCCTAGATATATAAGTGTATTTTAATTTTTTAAATATAATCTTTGTGTAACCCATCTTGTCATAGCATTCACTTTCAACTGACATGTACATGAACTTGTGGTAAAAGATCATCATTTCTTTGATTAAAGCAAAAATTCAACAACTTGCAGTCTGTGGTAACAAACCATCCATTTCCCTAACATTGTGTCCTTTATGTCTTGTTGCTTTGGAGACTGGGCTTCAAAAATACACTTCCATTATTGAAGTTGTCACGAACTTAATGTGACTGTGGCACAAAGAAATATCAGGGGTAAGATATTTTTCAAAATATAGAGACTACAGCTGGATTCTTATTTCTGTCCATTCTAAAGATACTGTGGCTACCTAATTTGTATGGGCCCACTAGATCTTGCCTAATTGAGTTAATGAAGCTCTTCTGTAGCAAGAACCCTCCAAAGGAAAATAAAAACACAGAATTGAATTTCAGAATGCAAATTAGCCCAGCTTTGCCTGCTTCTACTCTCCTCCGTGGGCTGGAGTCACAGAGTAAAAGAAAATCCTTCAATTAAAGCCAATTACTACACATAGTCAAAGTTCAGGTTTCCCTAAGACTGTCAGTGGGGAACAGCATGTGTTCTTTGGAGTCCAATTCTTGACCCTGCCTGGGATGCAAAGACCAAGTATTTACTGCTTCATTTCAGTGACTTGATTGTTTCAAGTATCTGTTGACATCACTGGGAAATTATGGCTTTAATCTACCCAATGGAAACATATTGAATATTTTTTGGAATAGTGGTGATTTATGATCTGGATCATTATTTAAGCTTAGCCCCTCTCACCAAGGGGCTTGTTCTTTTAATGTATCACATGTCTCAGATTTCTTGGCTGTAAACATCCTGTGCAGGTTTCTGGGCTGCAAATGTAAGCCTATCCTTATTTCTCTTTTCATCTATTAATATAGGAAGCTTTAAGGAGCCTGCATGTTTACATTTCTGCTCACATTCATTTTAATTACATCCTTTCAGATTATACAATTATATTTAACAACAATGATGGCAAAATGCAACATACATGTAATTTCTTTTGAAGTATTGAAGTCGTTGAGTTTAGAGAAACATCAATATTAATATAAAGCTAGCAGGAATTCTATAGTAGTTAGACATAAACAAAATTGCCTGAAACTTAAATTACCAAAATGAGACTCTTAATAATAATAATAAGGATGACAAAATTTATGTGTAGTACCTTTGCAATTTTTCTTATTTATATGTAGTCAAATACTCTGAAATTCAAGTTTAACCTGCAGCTGTTGGTCTCTCTATTTCTGTCTTCTGTCTAGTAATAAATTTGACCAAGATGTCCTTTTGGACTTTAACATAGTCATGGCATGTAGTAACAGTATCATTAATTGCTTAATACATAAAGTATACGTATGTGTGTATATGTGTATATATGTGTTAATAAGTGTACTAAGGATATAAATACTTGAGTTTGTATATTTTCAAGCTCATTATGATTCAGCAACCATTTATATCATTCTTCAATATGGTTTTTTGATCAATAAATATATTTTAAAATTTGATATTATTTGTAGGCTAAAGAGATGTCTCTAAGATTAAGAACATGTTCTGCTCTTGCAGAGGACTTGGGTTTGGTTCCTAACCAACCTCATCTAGCAGCACACAACTTGATGTAACTCAAGATCAGAAGATCTAATACTCCAGTCTGGGACCAACAAAACCCTTCATGACTGTAGTACCTTTACTAACAAACTGGAATATACTCATAAATGAATTTATATATATTTAAATCATGTTAATGTTTAAACATGGCATCCACATTTTTAATAGTTTTTATTTCGATTAATCTGCTTCATGAATAAAGCTTGATTTATCTGCTTTTAAATTCCTGACCTTGACAGGGTTATTTTTAATTGTGATTAAGGGTAATTCAGAGATATTCATCCTGTGTCTTTACTTATATAACAGAGATATTCTAGGAATTTGCCTAAATTTCTACTATCAAACTGAGTAGGAAAAAATAAAACATGGAGCAGAAACCTTATTAACTTCATCATTTTCTTCTAATACTTGTTTCACTTTGGCTTCTCCCAGCAATAGCAAGATTTGTATTTTCCCCCTACACTGGCTGGATTTGGATGAGCACAGCCCTAAACTTGCTCTTCTGAGCAGTGTGAAACAGTGTATCTTACTGTTTCTCCTCTGGTTCCTAGTCAGGTACATTTGATGCTTCTTTGTTATGTGTGTTTCAGTTTCAGTACAGTATCAGTCAGTGTGCTCTGCTGCAACCTTTTTTTGTTAGATCCTGCCTAACTCTTGATGTGTAAATTTGTATCATTGGAACACAATGGAAACAGCCATGTCTTTTCATCTTTTTCATTTAGGAGATAACAGAGCACATAAAGTCAAATATATCACTTTCTTTAAAAAGAAATAATTATTTCATTTTGTGTTATTTGAGACCCTTACGAATGACCTAACCTTCAAAATTTATTCAGTGCTTCAATTTTCCCACAATTTTTCATCCTTTAATTTTTTTCAAGTAGCTCTTCTTCCTTAGCATGAGTGGTGGGCTAATGCTGTCCCTGTTTACTAACCTGTGGTTTTCCCTGCACTGTGATGCCTGCTGTATGCTTTCTCTCTCAAGTGGAAATGCAGCTACATGGTTCTTTACGTCTTTAACTGTGAGCCTCTTCTCCATTTCATTATCCTGACCATTTAAAAATTCTTTATCATGCTCAGTTATGTTTTTTTATTTAAAAAACTCACTCTTACTTTATTTTTGAAGTTCTATAAAAATATTTTTCTATGTTTCTTTCCCAATATCTAAAAGCATCCTGTAATTTGTCTATAATTCTGTCAATTTTTAAATTACTCATGATGTGTATTTCTGCCTATTCCTTTTGTCTTAAGCAGACTCAGCAGAAGTTTAAACTTTTAATTACTGTGTTCAGACACAGGATGCTGTCTTGTCAATCCTTTCTATTTCTGCTTTGTTTTGGACTCCATTAATTTGTCCTTTATCATTAACTGCTTTCTGCTTTATGTAGATACATACGTTCTTGTTTTCACTTTCCTGAAATCTGAGTATTTACAAATACCCAACCATAATCTGCTTCTCAATGTTCACCAGAGTTACTGCGGGAGGCATAGCTTTGAATTCACTTCCTCTGTGGTACTATGGGAAATAATTAGCTGAATTAACTTTCTCTTTATTGTCTCTTGGACTGTAGCTGTGAGACAATCTCAAATCCTGGATGTGAAGAAGGGAATTACAGATTTAAGTTGTTTTGACACTACTGTTTAATTAATTGTGCCATTGCTAAATCAAACTTATTAGTAGTAGTATTAAAATAATTAGTAATAGAAATACACAGTTGCATTTCTACACACAAACATGTCTACATATCTGTGTATGTATAAGGAGAAAAGACAGAGAGGGAGTAAGAGCTTTATATAGTCAGCTGGATAATAGCCATTGTATTATATTTTCTAGTCGTTCCATAACCAGTGAGCTATATTGTATAATTACACAATTTTCCAAATCATGGCTTGCTGCTTAGAATAGAGGTGAACAAGTCATTCTGGGCATCTGAATGCAAGACAGTTTATCATTAACTTGTCAAAGGGATCCTGAATGTTCAGCGTATCACACACTATGTTCTTGTTACAGCCATGTGCTATTTTCACTTGAACAAATAAGAAGTGCCTTGTGCGGGATGACCATCAGAACCTATAGTATGTGTTTAAAATTGAAGCAGGAGAATTGGGGGAGGGCAGTATTGCACAAGATAAATTTAATCGCTATAATCACTTCACTGTTTAGGTCTATTGCTTCAAGTGATTGTGTTGTCAAGTTGAATGCCAATTTCTTACTACTGCTTCAATGTTTTTAGAGTCATATATCATTTTGAATCATTTTGGTTTGTCATTCATCTCAACTACAATGCTTATTCCTATCTTTGCAAGGTTCCTGCTTCTTTACATTTATGAAGGCACACTAGGATCTTTTGTCATTAATTCCACTGGACTCATCTCACCTTTATCATATAGATCTATTCAAGTTTAATATTTCTTTTTAAGATTTGAGTGAGACATATGTTAGGAACAGCAACATATTCCCTCTTTACAATAAATTTTTGATGTGTATTTGTGAAGTGACTGAAAACAAAATAAAAAGAAACTTTGTAACCCAACAGACAGTCTTTCACGGGAGTGAGACCTACCTGATTTGCATCATTTGTGTGTCTCTCCTGTTACTTGCTGCTGGTGGTGCAGCTTTGGCAGTGGAAAACCACTGCCAGTCTTTCTTTCCATTATGACTATTTATGGTCCAGTTTCACCAAGCAGCTTGTGTTTCTTGCAATGTGTCTCATGTTCCTTCTGCATAATTCCCTGGTGTTCCTTTTTAGTATGTGGTAACTGCTCATACTTTCCAATTTAACTCTTTGAGTCTTTCGTTATTCCATCAGCAGATCTAGAGAATAACCTACTTTGATCTGTAATGCTGTATAGAAATCACTTCCCTTCCATTTAAGTGCTCTGTGACTGCCATGTCTACTGTTCGCCTAGAGAGTGCATTCATTTATGAAAGGCTGCGTCTCATGTCCTTCCATTGCCTAGGGCTTATTAAGATGCTTGGTGCAAACAGGTGATCAATAAATGTCAGGATGAATGAGTAAACGTGAAAGAAATGAACAGCCCCAAGTTTTACTGTACAAAGTTGGTTATAGGTATTTGATACAAAAATAAATCAGATTTCCAAGTATAAAGCTTTGTACACTGCTGTTTACTATGCTCTTTTTTAAAATTTTTCCACTGTATTTCATGCCAAGCATAGAGGTAGGCATTTTATTAAAAATGTTTAAGCAAATCTCTCAAATTTAGGAAAGAAATAACCTACCATCTTCGGCATACAAATTCATAAAGTACTGTAGTTGCTGTGTGCTTAGTTTTCCTGTTCCTCTGACATGGTTTTTAGTCATAGTTACTACTTTGTCAGATAAGTTCTCTTTGGGAATTGAAGTAAGAGACCCTAGGATGAACATATGCAAACTAACACATTTCACATGAGACCTTGAATCAGTTTCTTATTCAGAAATTTCTTAATCAGAAAACTTATTGTAATAAGTTATTACAGGATAGATTCTGGTTCATATTTCTTTGCTGAACTTGTAAAGATCACACTGTATCAGTATCACACATTAGACTCACTACATCTTTGATAACCAAAAGAAAAAAGTTGAAACTCATTAACTTTTGTTACTATTTGATTCACTCTATTTAGTCTTGTTTTTCTCTTAGGAATAACAAAACTACATGATTTTTTATTATGGCTCATTAAAATATAGGAAAAGAAAACTTCATAGATATATTTAAGCTAAAAATACTAGCGCCATTTTTAATGTTCTTTAAGAAGGTGTAAACTGGTCACTTTTAGACTGAATTAACCCTTGAAAGCCATTTTTAATATTAGTATGCTGAATAAAAGTGTCTGTGAACTGAATCTTATTAGAGACCATGTAAGACTGAAAAGGACAAAACCCATCTTGACGTAAAAGTATAGTTTTTATAATTTGACCCATTTCTAATTCTAACATCCATCATTTATAGATTTACTGAAAAAAGAAGTGTGTTACCTGGCAGTTCCAGCTCATAAGAACTTCTTTCTTACTTCTTTACCATGAGTTTATTCTGCAATTTCCTATCACGCTCTTTAATCTGGTCAGACACTGGTTTGAAAAATCGTTGCCCCCAAGTACTTGTGAAATATTCATAAGTTGAGTCTGATATCTTAATAAATTTAGGTTAGTGAATTGTGAGATACTTGTAATCTGAAAGATGAGCTCCTAAATTGTTACTCAGGATGTTTACCAGAGTTGGGATAAAATTCTTGTTCAAGTTGCTTTTTTCTTTTTGTTTCTTGATTGCATATATGTGTGGTAGGGCAGTCATACATGCAGTGGTGTAAAGGTTGGAAGTTGACCCTGTGGGTGTCCTCCTCAGTCACTCACTGCTTATGTATTGAGACTGGCTCACTGATTATTGAGCTGACTGTTAGTCTAGCCAGAACACCCTGGAGTGTCCCTGTCTGTACCTTCTGCATGCTGGGATTAAACGTAGCTACTGTGCGTACTTAGCTTTTCTCATGATTGCTAAGAATCCAAAGTCCTGTCCTCCATCTTGGATGGCAAGCACTTTAGCCAGTGAGCCTGTCCCCAGTTTTATTAAATAGTAAATACATACAAATACACTTAAGTATTACTGGAGGGTGGTGAGGGAAACATGATAACTAATACCCAGCAGTATCTAGAACATGTTGCCCTCTAGAAATCCATGTCCATGTATTACTCACTCTCACAGGGTCTGGTTAGCACAGTAGTGACAGAGTATTATTGCCCTTCCATGGCGCTGCGGTAGGTATCCCATCTCCAAGGCTTCTGAGTCTCTTAACTGTTAGATTGATCATTTATCATGTCGGTTGTCTATATGACTTTACCAGAGTTTGGTTCTGAATGTTTGCAACCATTCAGTAATTAGTAGTAATCATTATAGATTTTCATGTCAAGCATTTAAACAATCGAGTTTTGAGAAGCACACTCCGTGAATCTGTATGTAGTCACTGGAGGGAGGTCTCTGTTCACAGCATCCCCCTTTGGCTTTTTAAGGAATAACTCATAAATGAACCCTGGTTCAGAACATCATTTGCTGAATTTTCATGCAATCTTGTGTAGGAAAACCTCTTGGTCCCCACTTATTTGTTGTGTTGAACATTTAGTAAGGTAAAACCACTGTATTGTGTCACTTGTAATGCTGACATGATAACACCCAGATTATAGAGATACTGACTTTTCATGTTTTTTTTAAAAATCTGTGTAAAGTAAAGGTAAATGTTTGGCCTTCCACATTTAATTAAGTTTGTTTTCTCATGAATTCAACAAATATATTTTCCATACTCAGAAGAAGAAAGCAACCATCTAGATGACTTTGGTTCTGTGTAATCAGTCACATGAAAACATTTAATTTATATAAATCAGAGATTTACAGACTTGAATGTTTGTCAGACTTTCTTCGAAATGTTATGAAGCTCAGACTGCTGAGGTCTTTGTGACTCCTTTTCATACTCTGAAACTTTGTCATAGGTCTCGGTTGGAACCCAAAAGTTTTTTTGTGTTTTTATTAAACACTTAGGTGATGTTGATTCTTTCTACTAAAACCTTTAAAAATTATTGCAGTTGAACACAAGTAATATTTTTGAAAAGTTGTATTAAAGGTGCTTCTGGAATGGGGCAAAATTAAGAGCAAGGGAGATGTGTAAGAGGGGTATAGTTTTCCCAGTCTTGAGTAAAATGTTTCTTAAGTATGAAGAGTGGTATCTACATACTCAAGTGACGTAATATACATACAGACTGTCTCTGCAACCCAGAGCAGTAGGTTTTATGATGGGAAAGAAACTAGAGAATTTGGTTAGTTTTTGAGTCAGAAAGATTTGATCCAGGAGAAGTTTAGTGATGAGAGTGCGGTTTAGAAAATGTGTGGGAAGAAGCCGAATTGGAAGAATTTAGTTCTGCTGTTAAATAGACACTAAATGATAAACCCAGACTGTTCTCCTAACAGAGCATATCTCTGGGAGACTTAGGTTGACACTGAGGGGATCCATCAGAACATGTGAATGTTCCTACTGATAAACAGGGTTCCTACCTCCTGGGGTGGCCACTGGGCTGGCTAAAGATAGAATACAATTGTAGTTTGATGGAAAGAAAAATTTGTCCTGGCTTTGTTGAATTTTACTCTACGAAGTGTTAAACAACATATTCACAGGAAAAAGAAATGGACATACAAGTGCAGCGTGTTTTGGTGCTGTGTAAGCCTGTCGCACATGGCGTTTCATGGGTATAGATATATATGTTTAAGAATGGAGCAACACAGTACACCAATCTAATTATTTTACTCACATCCCAGAGGAATTGTGTTTACATTGAAATTAAAATACAACCAATTGCCTCAAAAAATAAATAAAAATAAAAAGCCCATTGGGAATGATATAAGCTAAAATCTGTAAAAATGCAAATTATCACCAAAGAGCCACTACTCTATTTTTCTCTAAAATAGCAGTGAGTTTTTGATTCTGCCTTGGAAGTCAGCCCTAATGCAGATTTTTCAGTGAGTTGGAAATTGTACTATAGCAAAACTCAATATTGTGTGTTTATAGTTATTATAGATATTGACTTTTTTATAAACATGATGCAACCAGGAATTGCTGTAGGTATTGTGTCCTGACAATTGGTTGAGAAGTATGTACATTAATATTAAAGAGGAATGAAAAAACAGCCTTCAGTAATCTCTCAGCACTTCTGAGCTTGGTATTATAAGGACAGATAAACAGTTTCTATATGCACGATCCTCTTCGGAGCTACATGCATACTAAGTACCATCCATTACTACATGCTGGGATTTAAAGACTGTCAGAGATACCTCATTTGGAAATGTAAACTCATCCAAGTAATTTCCTTGCAGAAATTGAGGCAGCCCATTTCTCATTTAACAGAGCTAGGCTAAGGAGCTTAGCTTTGTGAGAAAGTCTTTCCTCAATTGGTCTTTGGTTCCCTGGCCCACAGCACATTGTTTACTACATGGAAGATAGTTAATAAAATTTGGTGGATATATTTATCACTTAATGTTTTGATTTTTGGTGCAACAATTTTGCACTTGCTTCGTAGCATCTATATTTATGTGTATAGATATAAATATTTCATAGACATGGAATTTGACGGTATATGTGATTGCACATGCTAGGAATTCTGCGTAGATGTTTATGAAATTTTCTACGTCTGTGGGATCACATCACTGTTTTTTAATGGAAATTTTAGAAGAATGGTGTAGCAGTGAGAAGAAAATTCAAGAGGGTTTTAAAACCTGAGTTTTGATACTGATACCTGAGCTCAGACCAGACCTAAGTGAAGCAGTTGCTTCTCTGGCCATACCACCCTGAAGGCACCTGTCCTCTAAAACATACAGATGCAGTCCTCCTCCTCTCCTGTGGCCTTCAGATTTGTGCATCCAGGGAAGCACACCTTGAAAAGATTTTGGGAGAAAGTTCCATTCTGAACTGACCAGGAACTGACTTGTTGTTGCTAAGCTATAGAATGTAACAACTATTTGCTTAGCGTGAGTAGTGTGTCAAGTCTCATGGGTGATCAGGAGGGGGGGTTCCTAGCTTGTGAAGGATGGGAATTCACAGAAGCAGTCAAGTACTCTGCTTCGCTCTCTTTACAGCAGAAATTTCTGGAATGAATTTTCCATAAGCATTGTGAAATGACTTTATATAATTTTTCATGCCATCTCCAGAATACTTGAAGTCTTATTTACCTTCAGGGAACAATTCAACATACTCTTGGTAAATGAGACATACAAGCCTGTTTTCAAAACTTTATATCCTCTCAGCTTGAAATCAGATGTTTTCAAACTGAGAAGAAAATGTATAATGCATACTCATTTTTTATGCATTTATATTTAATTCATTGCTCTTTTGTTGCTGTGTGTGTGCTTGTGTGTGTGTTATATATATGTGTGTGTGTACATGGATGTTTGTGTGTGCCAGCACACTAGTACTTGTGTAGTGGGTATAGGATATCCTCCCACGTTGCTTTCAACTGTAAACCCTTGACATATGGTCTTCTCTTGGGGAATGTGGAACTTTCATTTTGGCTAGGCATGTAACCACTAAGCACCTGCTGTCCTCATTTTCATCCCCATTCCCTAGAGTGCTGGCCTTGCAGGAACATGCTCACATACTCAGGGCTAGGATTCACAACTCAGGTCTTCTTGCTTGCACAACAAGAATTCTTACCTGCTGAGCTCTCTCCCTGGTTCCTCATCATTTAATATTTGATAATATCGAGACAGTATTTTAGGATTTTCTGTGTATTGTCTCCATGCAGTAAAATATTCACATAATTCTGTTGGCAGTCATCCTTGTAGCAGTCATGATAGTTCATGATTCTTTAATTAAATAAGTTGATAGTTATCAGGATGTGATAGTTTCTTTGTTGGAAATTTTCATGGGATATCCAATGTATTTTATTGTGGGTGCTTCATTGTTGGAGTACTCTGATTCTACTGAACATTAAAAGCAACTTCAATTAAAAAACTAAAAGATAAATCCTCTGCACATCAATAGATATCAGACTTTCACAGACATTGAGGTAGAATAAGAAACATTAAATAATGTGACTTTATATATACTCACAGACTGTGGCAGTGTGGACAGGGACTGATTGCTTTAAGGCAGCTTTTTGAAATATAAAAATTAGGTTTGTCTAATGGAGTCTCATGCATGTGTAAACCACATTTAAGAATAGGCCCCATGTGAAGCAGTAGATGTCCAATACAAATGTACTCAATAGTATTTTTTTAGACCTTTTGTCTAATATTGTTTTGCTTGAGAATTTTTAGTCTTACTGGTCTATTGCTTGTATACTATGGCTTCTAATTTTGTATTTTATGGTGTGTGTGTGTGTGTGTGTGTATGTGTGTGTTGTACTTAAAAAATTCTGTATTATTTGTATATTTGTTTTCTAAATAGAGAAAGAAAGGGTATGGATGGGTAGGGTAGATGTGGGAATAGTTGGGAGAGGGGACACATGATCAGAATATATTGCATGAAAAGATTATTTTCAATTATATACACAATGTGTATATATATCACATGCACATATATGCACATACACACACATATGAAGAAAGTGAATTGATGGGATTTACTTTGAGGAAGGGTGGTGGTGTCTAGAACTGACATTTTTGACAGGTACTTGAGAAGAATACAGAACTTGGCCTAAGCAAAAGTTAAAATATTAATTAAAGAACTATGTTTTCTTCCTTGTTTATACTCACATAAGTTCTAATTGGAATATAACAAAAATTTAAGTGTTACCTTCATTTATACATTAGTTATTAATTTGAACACAAAGTAATAAAAGACTCTACTGTTGTAGACAGTGCAGCATCGATAGCAGCATTGCACAAGTACTCTGCTAACGTCTTTCTAAGGTTTTGGGAAGAAACCATTTCAGGGGAAGGGAGAATTGTTGCATTTCCACACTGTGGAAAGAGAGATAGAAGAGGACATATGCAAGAAGATGGACAATATGGTTCATAGTTGAGAAGGATGGTCCCATTTTTAATTCTCAAAGTATGAATTATGCATCTGTTTTTTAAAGTTGATTTAAAACAGCCAGTGTTAACGAAGGTACTTCCCCTGTATGCAGAGTGATCTGAGTGCTGGCGAGCACTTAATGCCTGGGCAAAGTTGTATTCAGGTCGTGATGCTTGAATCATAGCTCCTCTGTATCTTCTTGAAGTACTATAATGCTGCCAATTATTACTTTACTGCTTCCTTATCACTTCTGTTCTTGAATACGTGAAATAAATATATACTACCATAAGTATACGTACTTTGAAATAGAATGCTGAGACCTTGAAAATGTTTGGGGAATTCTTATGTGTGAAAATAGAGTCCTAAAGGCCAGTATTGGCAAATGGGAGTTTCATAACTATTGATGTATAAATATGGAAAATTACTACTCAAAGGATGAAAACATAAATTATACACACACACACACACACACACACACACACACATACACACACACACTTAGGTAACTCAAAAATGGTCTTCAGTAGTCATCCTGCGTAGTTTAATTCACTTCTAGTAATGCTACTAATGAGATGATTCGAGGGACTCTGAATACTCACGCACGCGGTCTCATTCTATGTGTGGGACATTCTGTAGTGTCTGGTGGGACTTCTTTTCTTCCTTCTTAGATCACTACTTTTGTTGTTTCTGCCTTCTATTACCATCTGCAATTATTTTTGTATTCCTTATGAATTTTCCATGAATTATTCCTTTTCCTACGTGAATAGTTTCCCTGAAATCCTTTAATATGTACAGGTGCCCCATGATTTCAGAGTATGAAGTCTTGTCTCTATAAAAATGCAAAGACCCCTGTCCTTAAATTAGTAAATGTGGACATTTAAGATTAACAGTGTCATAGAACATTTTGGGGAGTTTTTGTTTTTCAAATTTTTGTTAGATGGAAGATCCCTTTGACATTTTCTTCTGCACCATAATTTTACAAATAAAAAACCTGGAGCACAAAGATTAAGGTTTTTGTTAGAACCACAACGAATTTCTTCAATCCACTTTCACAGACACTCAAAAGTTGCCTCTGGCAGTGAACGAGGAAGCACGTTGAATCCCACCTACAGCCCTCGTAAGCCACAGGAGAGAAGTGCTTTAGACTGTGGCATTAAGCTTAGAGTCGATTCCTTCTGTTTTCCATTTCTGTGTCAGCACTGTATACCTTAGCTTTAGTTCCATCTACTCAGTTATTTCATAGTTCTATTTTTTCCCCTTGGCCGTGTAATCAGCCTGAAAAACACCATGACCAAAACTGTTCCCAGAAACTTCCTTCTCTTGATCCTCTGGATGAATTTGGCTCCCTGTTGATTGACTGCTATTGGAGCATGCCCTCAGAGATAAAAAGACAATTTCCACAGCTCCCAGAAAGACTTTATGTCGTTTTTACAGAGTTCAAAAATCTGTATTATATGGACAAACAGTACATTTAAAAACAAAGAGTGCAAAAAGTTACAGGCTATGTCAAATTCTGTTTTATAAACCTAAACCTAAAGTTTGCAGAATACGTTAAGAATGTTTGCCAAGCTGTGATTATCGACAACGTGTTGGAAGAGATTCACTGATGGGGACTTAGTTGCCTCTGCAGAATGCTCATCCTCATGTGTTCTTGCTGGCTGTTACATCCTTATCTACAGGGGTAATGTTGCAGAAATCATGACCGCCAGTTCTGCGAATGCTCACTGGTAGCAGTTGGCTCTTAATTTTATTCCTTTAAGAAACAAACAAATTTTTGTTTTGCTTTGTTGCTGATGAGATTTCGGAGGTTGGAGGACGGAAATAAAAAGCAGACTGTTTGCTGTCAAGCTTGCTGCCTCTTGACTAGTCAGTAAATTTTCCCCAGATGTGGTTGGAGCAAACAGTGGATGAGCACGAAAGCAGAAAGTGAAGTTTACTAATGACACGAGAGCATAGCTCGTTCAACTCTAGTGATAAACACCACATCGGCGATCACTCAAGGTAAAGGCTGATAGATGGAACGTGCCACGGACACTTGTGCAGGAGCACTTTGTCCGCACCCTCGGGCATTGTGCTGCAGCCACGTGCAGTTCAGTGCTTTTATGTGTTAGCCTGTGGAAACGATTTCCCTTCTGGAACGCTTCCAGAGTGTTTAAGTGTAATGGACTTCATACTGCCCGCCTGGGCTGTACCCTGTAGAGTGCACTCAGCTCATTCAGCTTCAACCATTTTATCAGGCTCTTTATCCATTAATTTTCTCCTGACCTTGGGCATAAAATATATGCGCTTTTTATACTGCGGTGTTCTGTGCAGACAGAGGAATAGCATTACCAATCCATCACCATTATGAATGACACAGCTTAAAACAAACACAGGTCAGAGACAGATATTTTAAGAGCAGATTTGTATTGATTCCATCAAAACATTGAGCTAAAAGGAAAAGGACTCTGAGACTATAAATGATGAAGCAAGTTTTGATAAATAGTCACACTATGAAAGTCGACCTAAGAATATGCCTCACGGGCAGTCATTGGTAAGAAAGCACCATTTTTTATTATTATAAAAAGCCACCTTCCTTAAGTATATTTATTACCATACTTTTAGTAGGACATTTTAGCAAGAACATGTTTCTCTCTGTCTTTGGCTATTGAAATGGGTTTTTTAAAATTTGTTTGTTTATTAATAGGAATGAGACTGCCTATTATACTTGTTAATCTTTATTAAGTTGCTACTTTTAAAATGTTTAAACTACTTTAGAAAAGATGGCAGCCTGTTTGCTTTACAATCTAATTCTGAGCATAACTGATTTTGAAATTATTTGTATTGTGGCAAAGTTGTTATTGAACCATAATAATGATTAGTGTATTTATTATCACTATTATTGTTAACAATCCTCATCCACCTAGAGCATCTCTTTTAGTTAATGTACTAGAGTCCCAGTCCTGTCCAGTTCAGTTTTCTGACATTCTGTTCAGTTGCTACAGTTCTAAGGGGACAAACAGATCTCTGTGATAGGAAGTGGTTCAGTGCTCACCGAATGCTACACAAAATTGAAGAGATGTTCATCCAAGCAGCTGGGATAGTGTTTCCGCTAAAACTTCACTGAGCACAAAGATGACTTTTGTTTTTCTTGGTAACAATTCACTGTATCGTGCAGGGAAATGTTCTGGATGATATGAGAAGATCCTTTAAGCGCCAACGCTGAAAGAAAATGGGTCATGCATCATGTTCGTTATGTTTGTGAAACGAAAAGAGATAAAGGTTCTTTTCTCCCAAGGAGGATATTTTATAACTAAGCCAAATAAATGGCCATTGCTTTAAAACGAACAGTATCTGTTGGCTCTCACCTATAATTTCAGCACTTATGAGGCTGAGACAGGAGGATTACCATGAGTCAAGGTCATCCTGGGACATGGAATAAGACCTTGCTCCAAAAGCAAAGAAAAACAGACAGTATTAATTAATAATATTTAAATTTTCACTTGATCTACCTCTTATTATTTCTGTTACCATAGCAAGAGTGTGCACCCCAGACTTTGCTTCCTTTGTATACAGAATGTACTCAAATATGTATCTCCCTTCTTTCCAGTATGCGTTTTCAATGCACTATTGAAAGTTATCTCATCACCAATAATCACCATCTGGGTGATTACACTTCCATGTTCAATGTGGATTATCCATCAGGTTTCTAGTTAGTAATTTGCCCTTTACCTATCAAGGTTTGTTTTAACATATTTACAAAGTCTTCACTGGGAATTAGAAGCACTGACCTGTAAGGCAGACTGTTTTCCTCTGCTGTGCCCGTAGTCAGCAGCACCCTTAAGCACCTGCCATTTTCTCTGCTTTTAATTTCCTCATGAGTACAACTTTGTGTTACTTTAAATTACTTCCTCCCCATTTTCCCTCCCCCTGTCTGCTTTACCTTGCCCTTTGACATGTAAATTACCCAACAGCAGAGTTTATTCTGGCAGTTGCACTGTAATGTTGAGGAACCTAGTCCAGTATTTGAAACATAGTGACTTCTGAGGATCAAACAGCTTCATGTCCTCTGCTCTGCCACCTGTGCACACATGCAGCGCCCACATGCCCACATCCCTAGCTGAGAATGCAAACAGAACCTGCCTTCAGTTGCTTATAGAGCCTGCCTCTCATATTCTCATATTCTCATAGAGGTCAGACATCTTCATTTGAAAAAAATCGATATTCAAAATGTCCCCATAATACAAAACTTTCAAAAAATGTCACACTAACTTTTCATGGAATGGTTCAGGTGGACAACAGTCCATTTATTCAGGGTGCCGGAGGGAGAAGATGCTACTAACACTTCTGCTGTGATACATAAGTTCTGTTTAGTGCTCACAGGTATTAAAATATTTTGCAAAATGCTTTGTTACACGTGGTACACATGAAATCAAAATGTGTTTCATATTTACACCCAAGTCATATCCTGAAAATATTTTGTATTTTGTATAAGCAGATATTCTAAAATATAAAATGTGTGTGTGTGTGTGTGTGTGTGTGTATGGAAGAAGACTTCTGGGTGTTATATACAGATGAATTCTGCTATTTTGTTGTAATAATAAACAAGAGTTACAATTCTGACAATGGTTTCTTTCATAGTGCCAAATTAATTTTTCCTCATAGATTTATACTTTATCCTTTAGAGTCAATATTGATGCAATCTGGTATTTGTTTTCTTTTGTTTTATTCTCATTCATTAAAAACTTAAATTCTATTTTAAAATTAAATGAACTATTTAAGGGCATCAATATTAATTATCTGCTAGAATGAAAATGTGATTTAGTGGTAGTATTCTTAACATTGATTTTTTATGTATTTATAAAGAAAATTTTTGTTTGGTTCATTTTGTTAAGTTAGCTTTTGAGACAAGATCTTTCTACATAGCCCTGGATATTTTGGAACTCACTATGTAAACTAAATTGGCCTCGAACCCACAGAGATCTGCATGCCTCTGCCTTGTAAGTGCTGGGATTGAAGGCATGGGTACCACCTCCAGACAGGAAAACATATTTAAAAATAAATTCCAAAAGTTTTTAAAATAGTATTCTTCACATAATTACATTTTAATAGATAAGGCCAATTTATTTTATTGGTACTTGTGTGTGTGTGTGTGTGTGTGTGTGTGTGCCTGTGTGTACTTATTGTGTGCATCAGAAGGCCAGATGCTACTGTATTCCCCTGGAATTGAAACTTAGGCATTTTTGAAGCTCCCTGGTGGTGCTGGGAATTGAACCCTGGTCATTTGCAAGAGCACTAAGTGTTGTTAACCTCTGAGCACTTTCTCCAGGCTCAAATATAATGTTATGTGTCTTTTAACTTAAAAATAATAACTTAAAATCCTCATGAAATATTTTTGCATTGAACTTTTAGTAAGAAAAATATGTTTAATAACAACATATGTAAATCCCAAATATGGGAAAAGAAAGCCCACCAACCAAATCATCATGGACAAACTAATTAAAGCAAGGAATTAATTAAAGCAAAGGGGGGGTTTGTTTGTTTGTTTTTTTAATCTGTGTACACAGGCTGCCAAGCCCTAAAGTGGGGTTTGAGAGGTCAACACTGGCCATGAGGAAAACAAGGCTTTTATAGAGTTCAAGGGTGGAGGTTTTCCAAATGGGGGGAAATTGCCTAGCTTACAGGAGCAGAACATAGCAGGCAGTCATAACAATGTAATCACAAGAGGTAGTCACAATAAGGTAATGATGGGGGAATCATATAATCTTATAATCTTTTCAAACAAAGGCAGGGTTGCAAGATGACTATAAATAACCTTTGAAACAAGAACATGATTGTGGGTCCTGGAACAGGCAGTACAGAATTATTTGTAGTTACCATTATAGGTGGGGCATAGCCCAGTCCTTGAGAAACAGAGATTTAATCATAAACAGGAGTAAACCAGCTTTGTCTTTACTGTAAAGTGGCCTTTAAGCCTAAGATGGAGGCAGACTGGTTCTACACATTCCATTACTCAAGAAGATAGAAATAAGTTTGTATGTGGATCCTGAGAGAAGAGATGTGAGGTGTCTGTTGATACATGAATATTGTCTCCTGAAGTGTTCTCCGGGCTCTTAACTCCTTTTCATAATAAGGAGTTTGGAAATGACTTACTGTTTCTTAGGGTGTGTTTATTTCTAAGTCCATGTTTTATTTCTAATTCCATGATGCACATGTAAATAGTCCACTCTGGTTTGATGATGCATCATTCCTGGTTGGAGATGCTCAGGTCTCTGTTCTTTCCTATCTTCCACCATTTAGCACTTAGTAGTATCAGCTTCTCATTGTTGCTTCTTTGGGTGGAGTGTGCTTTCCAGAAGGGCTTTATACTGGTCCAGGCAGCTCTGTCAGGACCTGGGCGCATTGTATGCATGTATGTATGTATGTATGTATGTGCATATGTGCATATATATGTTGTGACCAAAACAAAAACCATAAAACATTGAGAAATAAAAAGAGAGAGATACTGAGAGACAGACAGCAGGGTGGGTTTTTTCTCATGTGCTGAACCTTCCAGCATTTTCATCATTAATATAAATATATGGTTTCAGCCGATATTCAGTTTGAATACGTGGGGTTTCACAAAATCATTGTCAAATCTCTAAACTTACCTTTTGGACTAACATTTTGGCTGCTACATTTCTCCTATATACTTTTTTATCCTCAGTGTTCAGTAACAATCCATCTCCATCTTAAATATTTTAAAATTATATTGATTCATTCATTTATAGAATGAATATAACTCCTCATTCTGAAAGCATGTGTCTACGTGTGCAGGAGTGTACATGAGTGTGTGAATGGGGAGATTTCTGACAACTGGCAGGGATCAATTTTCTTCCTCTCCTATGTAGGCTCTGGAATTGAAACCAGATCATTACACTTCTTGCCGAGCACCGTTACCCCACTGAGCCATTTCTCTGACCTTCTATCTTCATTTCAGGACCTGTGCATCTTTATCATTAATATCCGGCTTTTAATTTCACTGTTCTTCCTTATTTTTGAAAGTCGTGAAGGGAAAGTAAACAATTGCATATAAAGTGTTGTACAAAGCATTGGTCTCCAGCCAATGCTACCTTTCGCCTCTTGTGGAACATAAATGGATCTCGTGAATGGTGCAAGAAAGGTGTGTGTTGTGTGTGACTAGATTTTGTTAAGGCAGAAAGCTGCCTGTAGTACAAATGGAAGCCAAGTGGGTAGTGGACAAGAGCCACTGGGATGTATGGAGGCTGAGTGAGTGAGGCTAGAGAGAGGCCTTCCACTGAGGAGAATGCCCCATAGTGGCCCATCTCACAGTACCTGCAGGATTCTCCATGCTGCAGCAGAGCCCTTTGCTGAAATCCATGGCTTAGAAGTCCATAATGTAGTATCATGTCTGTGCTGGAAGAGCTTTGAGACACCCCCTCAGTACATACCCCACAATCCTACTCCTTGTCATATTTGGATTGTGCATTCTGGCCCTCTGTCTGTTTTATCCTATTTTTACAGCTGATTTTAGAGTTGTGTGGTATTTATTTTTGTTTTGGTTTATGTTTATGTGACGTACTAGGGATGTACCTTAGATGTCCTGAGTACCTGTCAAATACAGTCTGAATTGGTTTTGGTATTGCTGTTGTTGCTGCTGTTGCTTTTGTTTTATTTTATTTCATTTTGAGAGTATTTTGCTTATTTAAAGCATAGTCATTAGAATTATGTATTGTTTGTTTACAGCAGTACATTTTTTAACGGATGTTTTTTAATGAAAGAGTTGCTTTTTATGCAATCTCATAAAAAATGTGTTGCTCTGTTAAAATTACGGCAAAGGGCATGACTTGTGGATAAAAGGCATGGGGTGTTTAATATAGTCAAAACAATACTGTGTGAAATGAAGGTAGAAGGGGAGCCACTGGACAGTGGGAAGGAGACCATTGGATGGAGAAGAGGCAGAAAAGGGCAGGGGTCTACATCAAAGGGGCACACCATCTGAGAACACATTATACTTTAGCAAAAGTGCTGTTTGAAGTGCTTTCCTATGCACAGTGAGTTTGTACTAAATAAAAATAAACTCTGGTTTTGTGTTGATACAGGAAAAAAAGCAAAGCTCGCTCCTTTTAGTGCCTGGACTTTTCATGCAGGGAGGGACAGTGCGCACGGAACATGAGCCATATGCCTAGGGTAGCCCGCCCAGTCTCTCCGTAAATAGCTGCATCCCAGATGGCAGGGAGTGTGCGAATGGAAGGTTTCCATAAAAAGAGAAAACCAAAGCTGGACATGGTGATGCGCATCTCTAATCCCAGCCTTGCAGAGGTAGAGGCAGGTAGATCTCTGATTTTGTGGCCTGCCTGGTCTACAAAGTACATTCCAAGATAACAGGGGTACACAGAGGAAACCCTGTCTCAAATAAAGAAAGAAAAGAAGAGGAAGAGGAACAAGATGAAGAGGAAAAATAAGGAGGTTGGGGGAGGAGGAAAAGGAGGAGGAAGAAGACACAACAACTAAGAAGTGAATTGCTTGGTGTGTCATTTCAAGAAAACAGTATAGGCTGTTTTACTCATGTTAAAATACAAAGTTCTGTCCCTTGATGTTTCTCAAATCTTTAACTTTTTTTTTAAATATTAGAAAATAACCTAAACATTCTGTTTTGCTAGTTTTTATAAATTGAGTATCAGACGTTGAATATTATAAATCAAGTAGCAAAGTTTTGGAACTTTCATTAGTAAGCTATTTTTATACATGAAGAACTTCCTTAAACAATTTTCTTTGATAGAGGGCATGCATGGCATTTTTATTCAAGGAATTTTTTTTTAACTATCAAGAGTTTTAAAGTCTGTTTTTTTTTTCAGGGTATTTTATGGCTGTTCCCTTTAAATAAATGAAAGAAAAAAACGAGACTAGCCAAAGTATAAGGTGTGATGCTTTTTAATTTTCATCTTTTGAAAATAAATCATTACCAAACTAAGAAGGCAGACTGATTACTGAGGGGAAGGGAGGTTTGTGATAATTGGATGGATTAGTTTTCTAGGTGTTCCTCCATGAGAAAAAATGCTGCTCTTAAGCAGGCTGATAACCTCAGTCCTCTCTCTTTCTGTTGCAGAAAGCAAAATATATTTTATAAATGTATTTCTAACTCTAGATGCTATATCTTTAAGTAAGTATAATTTGGGGTGCACTGTGGACTCCCTTCTGCAAATATTGCTTTTACTGCAGACTCATAGTCTGTTCTTCTGGAAGAGTGAAGGCTTGAGCAAGTAGTAGGCTCCAAATCTTAAGAGGAAATCTACAGTGTTTTACCTGTGTGAGTTAAAGTGAATTCCATGGAGTTGGGTGCTTCTGAGTAGGAGATGCTTCTGAATAGAGGAATAATTCTTTCAGAAATGGAAAACAGAACAATGCTAACACACATGATGATACTGTTCAGGATGAGACATGTTTGAAGCCAAGCTTTTGAACACACTGAGTGCAGTGATAGAATAATGCTAGTGTTGTAATGACATGGTTATTCAATGCCACTCAATGACAATAACTGCATATTAACACATTTGAGCAGCTCCCAGAATCTACATGTGCAGATGTTTGCTAAGGCACTAGCAGGGTTTAATTCTATAGAAAACTGAGCCCCTTTGCTTTTAAAAGGAGAAGTCATGCTTTATATTAGAAGCTTGTCTTTTGTGCAAGAGTCATTAGAATTAATGATGTGAATGTGAACAAGTTGAAGTTAATCTACGTTAATAGCAGTATAAGAAGTCATGTCTTGACATAATGCTCTGACCTTATTCTTTCTTTACTGAGAGAAATGATCTGATATATTCTCTCATTTGTGTTGACCAAGGGTAAAGAATCTGCCACTTCAAACCATGTAGTTTGGGGTTGCAAAGATGGCTCAGTGGTTAAGAGCACTAACTGCTCTTCCAGAGGTCCTGAGTTCAAATTCCAGCAACCGCATGGTGGCTCACAAACATCTGTAATGTGATCTGATGCCCTCTTGTGGTGTAGACAGCTACAGTGTACTTATATAAATAAAATTAATAAATCTTTTTAAAAAGGAAAGAAAAACATGTAGTTCAAAGCCTGCTTAGTAGCAAGTGCCTCCATAGTATAACCACCATTTTCTTTTAGGGTGATTTATGAGTGGCAGGATGCAGGGTTGTAGGGAGATGGTGGCTCTTTGCTATTAATAGGGGAGGTGCTTGCTGCCTCCAGGAGACCTTACTGTTTAGAGGAAGGAAGGAAGGAAGGAAGGAAGGAAGGAAGGAAGGAAGGAAGGAAGGAAGGAAGGAAGGAAGGAAGGAAGGAAGAAAGGAAGGAAGGAAGGAACACTTTACAATATTCATGATGTCCATTAGGAAGTTCTACCTTACTGTTTTTCAGATCGCAATATGCAAATGCTCTCCAGGATACTGAAAATGCCATTCACCATAATACAGCACTTCCATAATGCACAATATACTTGAACTTGATAGATTTTGCTGAATAAATAACCTAGTGAATTAAAAAAAATATTGGTTAAATTATAATGTTTTAAACAAGAACATGCTTCTGATTCAATTTTAATGTAATGCCTAAGACTATCAGCCCTTCAGCCCATCATGCATTCTGGGAGAATCTACTATAATGTTTTGTCAGATTTTCATGGAGGAGTTTGACTTCTAAATATCTATTCAGAGTGAGATGACAACTGCTTAATGTCTTATTCTTCAGAAAGCATTAATTCATGGAATTACACATTAAAAAAAATAACACAGTGTCCTAGAATGAACTCTGAAATCTGCACACTCATGAATAAACAAACCTGATTAGCTTGGTCATCAGACCTCATTTGTGAAAGAGGGAAGTTTCATGGAAAATATCTGATTACTGCTAGCCTAAATGCTGGGTGAGTCATCTGTTCACCGGTAAGGCATTTTAAGTACTCTCTGCATGCTAAACATATTAGAAGTTCCGTGACTTTTTTATTTTTTTAAATTAGGTATTTTCTTTATTTGCATTTCAAATGTTATCCCCTTTCCTGGTTCCCCTTTGCTGGAACCCCCCTATTTCATCCTTCCTCCCCCTGCTTCTATGAGAGTCTTCCTCCACCCATCCCATTCCCATCTCCCTGCCCTTGATTTCCCTGCACTGAGGTATCTATCTAGCCTTCATAGGACCAAGGACCTCTCCTCCCATTGATGCCTGACAAGGCAATCCACTACTACATATGCAGCTGGAGCCATGTGTACTCCTTGGATTAGTCTGAGGGAGCTCTGAGGGTGGGGTCTAGTTGGTTGATATTATTGTTCTTTCTA
This sequence comes from Apodemus sylvaticus, assembly GCF_947179515.1. Classification (NCBI taxonomy): domain Eukaryota; kingdom Metazoa; phylum Chordata; class Mammalia; order Rodentia; family Muridae; genus Apodemus; species Apodemus sylvaticus. Next base: position 88,610,490 of record NC_067474.1, on the reverse strand, counting down.
TGAGGCTGCAAATCCCTTCAGCTCCTTCAGTCCTTTCTCTAACTCCTCCATTGGGGACCCTGCTCTCAGTCCAATGGTTGGCTGCAAGAATTTGCCTCTGTATTTGCAAGGCTCTGTCAGGGCCTCTCAGGAGACAGCCATATCAGGCTCCTTTCAGCAAGCATTTTTTGCATCCATAATAATGTTGGGGATTGGTCACTGTATATGGGTTGGATCCCCAGATGGGGCAGTCTCTGGATGGCCTTTCCTACAGTCTCTACTCTACACTTTATCTCCATATTTGTTCCTGTGAGTATTTGATCCCCTTCTCAGAAGAACCAAAGCACCCATACTTTGGTCTTCCTTCTTGAGCTTCATGTGGTCTGTGAATTTTATCTAGGGTATTCTGGGTTTCTTTGCTAATATCCAATTATCAGTGACTGCATACCATGTGTGTTCTTTTGTGATTGGGTTACCTCACTAAGAATAATATTTTCTAGTTCCATCCATTTGCCTAAGAATTTCATGTATTCATTGTTTTTAATAGCAGAATAGTACTTCTTTGTGTAAATATATCACATTTTCTGTATGCATTCCTCTGTTGAAGGACATCTGGGTTCTTCCCAGCTTCTGGGTATTATAAATAAGGCTGCTGTGAACATAGTGGAGCATGTGTCCTTATTACTTGTTGGATCATCCTCTGTGTATATGTCCAGGGGTGATATACCTGGGTCCTCAGGTAGTACTATGCCAAATTTTCTGAGTCACCAAACTTATTTCCAGAGTGGTTGTACCAGTTCACAATCCCATCACCAATGGAGGAATGTTCCTCTGTCTCCACATTCTCTCCAGCATCTACTGTCTCCTGAGTTTTTAATTTTAGCCATGCTGACTGGTCTGAGGTGGAATCTCAGGGTTGTTTTGATTTGTATTTCCCTGATGACTAAGGATATTGAACATTTCTTTAGGTATTTCTTGGTCATTCAGTATTCCATTTAAAAACTCATATTTCCACTGGAGATTACACATGAGTACAAATACCATTCACTTAAAAGATGCCACACAAGTACCATGATTGTATTGCCTTGAGGAATTCTGGTCTCTGCTGTTGTCCTTTCCCCCACTGTGCTCCCAGCAGTGGTAGGCTATGCTTTCTAAGACCAGAAAACTGCAGTTTCTTTAATGAAGAATGAAATGTCCTGTAGTATTATGAAAGCACATGGGCTGATACCTCACTCATCTGAAATTGGGAATGAGCAAGGTTCATAGGAAGATGATGGTGATGATGATGATGATGTTGATGAGAATGACTGAAGTAGCTGATTCCCTTGCCGTGTGCTAAGTAACTCACATGGGGAAGGAGACTGTACACCAGAACCATTATTACAGAAGTAAGAGAACAAGGGACAGTATGAAGAGCTTGGAAGTCTACACAAATGTAGTCACCTCAATCATTTCTTCTGCATTGCCACAGTTTTTCCTGGTAATGTTTCTTGTTCCAAAGTGAAACATTCTTTCTATTTCACTGATGTGCTATTGTTATTTAGGTAAGGGAACATTATTTACAACTAGGAAAGGTTGAAACCTGTAAAGACTAATTGAAGAAGATATGGGAAGAGTTATATGGAATTTACAAATGGGTTACTTTGATATGAGAAGGTCCAAAGATGAATAAAATATTTTTATTTGCCACGATCATCAAAACTAAAATGGTCAGAACCATCTATATCAAAAAGTCTGAGTCTGGAGACATCGTTGGTCACTAAACTAACATTTAGCATTGTTAAGTCATGAAATAATCATCAGAGAGAGGATGAAATGTTTTGACAAGTTCATTCTCTCTTGTTTCATCACTTCTTAGCAGCTTGCAAGGGGTGTGAGTAGTGTTTTGCCCATTTGTTCATTTGTCCAGTAATTCTGTGTACTAAGCATGTTTGAGGCTCTCTGCAGGCATTGTGGATCCAGCATGAATGGTGCAATCCTATGTTCCAGAAGCCTCTCTTGAAATTATTCCCGGTTTGCTCAGTTCTCTGCTTTCAAAATTTATGTTACGTACAAATGGGGACACAGCTATTGCAAGCCAACTACCCAGGCTAGCTCGTTTCACTAAATTCATTTGCAGTGGGGCCATTCTCAAAACAGTACATTTGATTACTGGGTTTTTCTTACTATTAATCTCAGAACTGTGTCTCCAAAGGAGATGCTCTGCTCTGTAGACACAGGAAGGAATGACAGACCTGGACATGTTATTGCTACAGGTTGATAAAAAAAAAAAAAAAAAAAAAAAAACACAATGTTTGGCTCTCTTCTTTCTTGAGGTAGAAATCCACCAAAACCAGAGTATGGAGTCTTCCCAGCCCATCACCCACTTCAGATATCTGCAGTAGTAGCTAAAACAAAACAAACAAACAATAACAATGCCCCTGCCAGAGAGTCTGTACAAGCCTGTGAATGAAACCTGTTATAAACATTTTCCATCCCACGTATTTCTTTTCAGGGGAAGCATTTTCAATTTCTCTTGAGTTGTTGATTTTATTCTATGCCAGCTTACCTGTGAGCCTCAGCTAATAACTGCCACATGTTTGATCTATCATCCTTCACAAGTAGTCCTAAGGCACGTGAAGTTTCATAAAGTTTGCCTTGTCTTGTTTTTTGTTTGTTTGTTTTGTTTTTCTTTTTTTCTCTTTCGATATAAACAGAAGCTGACTTGTAGCCTTCTATTTCTGTAATATATATCAGTTTCCCTTAGTATTATTTGTAATAAAATATTGATGTGTATAAAAATCCCGTCATTTATGCCATTCATCTCATATACTGTGAAAAATGTATAACAAGAAAACAAACAACAACAACAACAAAAACACCTCTTGGAAACCTGAGGTATTTTGAAATGCATTTACAAGTTTAAGTTCGTAATTACTGAAAATAAAATCTTATGATAAATACTTTTCTTTGCTTATCCTCCTCTTTGCAGCTAGATCCTTTATAGGACTTTAATGTCAAGCTAGATTGTTACAGTTTCTAAAACATTAGCAAACAACTTTGTATGCATTTATATTTGATATATACAGTGCTAGGAGAAATATTTTTGGAGCAGGTGTTTTTGGGAAGAGTATACATGCTGAGAACTTTAACATCCATGTCAAATAGAATGTGCAGCTCAAAAGTTGCTTTTAGCAGTTAGCAAATTCATAGTCTGATTAAGTGACCAGATGTGATTCTCACAGGAAAATGATAGGCTTCCCCATTTCAGCAAAGAGTCATATTCATATAGTCAGTGATGAACATGGAAATGCTTGGGGTGAATATTCAGTGTGCAGAGAGTGCCTAACTTGAGTTTCTCCGTGTAACACTTCTGCCTTCGTCCACATTCACCTCACTACAATTTTTTTTGTACTCAGGCCCAGTGTGGCTACCTCAAAATTCTGCTAAGTGGGAGCAGATTTCATTGTCATAGGGTGATCATTCCATGTTATTGTGTGTTTATTTCAATGTTTTAAGTGACTTTATACTTAACTTTCAGTGAAAAAAATTGTGCAGTAAGACACTGATAGTAAATTGACTTGTCTCATAGCATTCTTCAACTTTATTATTTAACATTGCTAGAATATGAAAATAAATGCATTTAATTGGTTAAGGGGTATTAGTATTTTTAAATAAAACATTTTCAGCCTTGTTGTGGGAAATATTAAAAATAAACCTGTCAACTCTCAGTGTTGGCTCCAGACGCTGTGTCCACTTTCACTGTGGCCAAGGTATCCACACTATGGTATCCGCACTCTGGTATCCGCACTCTGGTATCTGCACTCATGGTTACAACACTATTGTCCCCACAAGGTCCTGCAAGATTCTCTCACTTCTATACTAACCCCACACACCCAATAGGCTGCCAGCTCTCTACCATTGGCAGACCCACATTCTAGTAACTAAGTAAATCAAAACACTTAAGTCTTAATTAACCAGATTTATGTAACAATATAAATGCAATTATAAGATGCCAATACAGTAAAAACCTTATCCCAATATTTCTAGCCTTTAAAAACACCAGAAAAAAAAACGTCTGACACCTTCTCAGCCTCTTTCTCTTATAAGCAAATATATACTAACCAACATATCTACATACTCTCTAAATACATAATTTCCTAGAGATTCCTGCTTCTTTGAGAACAATGTAACATAACTTGAATGTTAAGTTTTTGTTCATTATTTGAAGATTAGTGAATTGAATATGGCACACGCTTTCTTGGCTTTCTACCAATTAGTTAAACCTTCGACACGTCTTATTTTTTATTTTGACTTGGATTCTAAGAAGGTTACCTGGATTGATGCTGAATATTCCTTGTAGCCCATGCAGAATTGGTACTTGGAGGTCACTTGTCGCAGCCTCCGGGGAGTAGCCGGGATTGCAAGCTTCCATCACCAGGCCTGGTTGAGTGTTAACTCTTAATTATGATAAGTATTTCATAGATATATGTTATAGAATGCATATGAAAGTCATTTGAATAAGAATCCTCACTCAGGCTTATATATTTAAATGCTTAGTCATCGGGAAGTGGTGCTACTTGAGAAGGAGTAGGAGGTGTAGCCTATTAGAGTATGTGCGTTCTTATTGGAGGGAGTGTGTGACTGGGGGCTTCAGTACCCAAGCCAGGCTCAGTAGTTCTCTCTTCCTGAGTCTGCAGATTTGGAACTCTGAGTATCTTCTCTAGTGTCATGTCTGCCTGTGTGTTGCCATGCTCCCAACCATCATGATAATGGACTAAACCTCTGAACACACACACACACACACACACACACACACACACACACACATACATATATATGTATGTATGTGTGTTCGTATGTATGTATATATATATGTGTGTGTATATATGTGTGTGTATATATATATATATATGTGTATGTGTGTGTATATATATATATATATATACTTTGTGTGTGTGCATATACTTTTTTGAGTTTTAATTGATATGTAATAAGATAGATGTATTTGAGACCTAAGGTTTACTACATTTGGCATGTATATGAATTTGGTAAGACCTCATCATTCTTGTGATCCTTCTGTGCTGACTCTGTCATAGTGTGGAACCCAACATCCTTTTTAGACAACCACTGATCTGCTTTCTATTAGTATAGATTGATTTTTCCCATATAATTTTATGTAAATGAGTTCATGTGACATATACCTGGCTTATGTATAATAGCTATTACTGGTCATATATGTGTTGGTATATAATCAATGACTTATTCCTATTGTTGCTGAATGTTTTTGTTGCATATGTCACAGGTTTTTTTGTCATTTACTAGATTTTCAACATTAGTGCTAAGAGAAAATGAGACTACGCAATGCAGAAAATTGATTTCTAGCTCATACCAGACAAGAAATAAGTTCATTGACCTAAATGCAAACTGCAGCACCATACATTTATTTCAAACTATAATTAAAGAAAGGTTTTATTTGAATTTGGCTCAATTTCCTTTTTATTATTAACTTTGTGCATATGACTGTTTTGCCGGCATATATATCTGCAAGCCATACTCACCATATCCAATGCCTATAGAAGCCTAAGAAGAAAGTGTTAAATCCCCTGGAACTGAGGTCACATGACTTTGTGAACCACCATTTAGTTCCAGGGAATTGAAACCAAGTAATCTGGGAGAGTAGACAGTCTTCTTAATCGCTGAGCCATCTCTCCAGCAGTTGTTTCCAGGATAAATATTTTGGATACAACAACAAAATATAGCTTACTTAATGAAGATATTGAAAACTTGGATATAAATAGATTTAAAGAGTTTCTTCACAATATGTTATTAACATAATGGAAATTTAAGTTTGGACTGAGAAAAACCTTTCAAAAATATTTCATTTTTTAAAAGATTTATTCATTTATTATATGTAAGTGTTGTCGCCAGCGGCCACATACGAACCGGAATACCTGGAAAAGAATTCTGAGGTTAACGGGAAGGGGGCAAAAGAGAAATGAGTCAAGAGGACAGTTGCCCATAGAGACTGACTTTACTATCAATTAGCCAATATTTATAATCTTTGGAAAAACCACCCTGCCCCCCAAATGGCCGAGAGTTCATTAGATCTTCTTCCCGGCGGGTTGTCTGCTTTCAGTCACACAGTTTTCTGCTGGTCTGGAGCTGCGCTGAGGCAGCCTTGGTAGTTAAGGTGAAATCGGCTGTATTGTTCCCAACAATGCCAGGGGAAGGGTGGAGGCTGTAGGTAGGCCAGGAATGCCGCAGGTTGAATAGGCTGGAGATAACGCCTGGGGAAGGGTGGGGGTTGCCAGCCAGGAGGGTCACAGCTAAATGCTGTAGGGGGAAGGGACATGTAAGTACACTGTAACTGTCTTAAGACACACCAGAAGAGAGTGTCAGATCTCATTAGGAATGGTTGTGAGCCATCATGTTGTTGCTGGGATTTGAACTCAGGACCTTCGGAAGAACAGTCAGTGCTCTTAAGCGCTGAGCCATCTCTCCAGCCCGAATATTTCATTTTAAAAACCCAAAGAGTGTTAAAAACTGCATGGTATTGGTACAGTGACAGGCAGGAGGATCAATGGAACAGGATTGAAGATCCAGAAATGAACCCACACACCTATGGCCACTTGATCCTCGACAAAGAGGCTGAAAACATCCAATGGAAAAAAGATAGCCTTTTCAACAAATGGTGCTGGTTCAACTGGAGGTCAGCATGCAGAAGAATGCGAATTGATCCATCCTTGTCTCCTTGTACTAAGCTCAAATCCAAATGGATCAAGGACCTCCACATAAAGCCAGACACTCTGAAGCTAATAGAAAAGAAACTGGGGAAGACCCTTGAGGACATCGGTACAGGGAGAAAGTTTCTGAACAGAACACCAATAGCGTATGCTCTAAGAGCAAGAATTGACAAATGGGACCTCATAAGGTTACAGAGTTTCTGTAAGGCAAAGGACACCATCAAGAGTACAGATCGGCAACCAACAAATTGGGAAAAGATCTTCACCAATCCTACATCAGATAGAGGGCTAATACCCAATATATATAAAGAACTCAAGAAGTTAGACTCCAGAAAACCGAACAACCCTATTAAAAAATGGGGTACAGAGTTAAACAAAGAATTCTCACCTGAAGAACTTCGGATGGCGGAGAAGCATCTTAAAAAATGCTCAACTTCATTAGTCATTAGGGAAATGCAAATCAAAACAACCCTGACATTTCATCTTACACCAGTCAGAATGGCTAAGATTAAAAATTCAGGAGACAGCAGGTGTTGGAGAGGGTGTGGAGAAAGAGGAACACTCCTCCACTGCTGGTGGGGTTGCAAATTGGTACAACCACTCTGGAAATCAGTCTGGTGGTTCCTCCGAAAACTGGGCACCTCACTTCCAGAAGATCCTGCTATACCACTCCTGGGCTTCCCCACCATGTAATAAGGATACATGCTCTACTATGTTCATAGCAGCCCTATTTATAATTGCCAGATGCTGGAAAGAACCCAGGTATCCCTCAACAGAAGAGTGGATGCAAAAAATGTGGTTTATCTACACAATGGAGTACTATTCAGCCATTAGAAACAATGAATTCATGAAATTCTTAGGCAAATGGATGGAGCTAGAGAACATCATACTAAGTGAGGTAACCCAGACTCAAAAGGTGAATCATGGTATGCACTCACCAATAAGTGGTTATTAACCTAGAAAACTGGAATACCCAAAACATAATCCACACATCAAATGAGATACAAGAAGAAAGGAGGAGTGGCCCCTGGTTCTGGAAAGACTCAGTGAAACAGTATTCGGCAAAACCAGAACGGGGAAGTGGGAAGGGGTGGGAGGGAGGACAGGGGAAGAGAAGGGGGTTTACGGGACTTTCGGGGAGTGGGGGGGCTAGAAAAGGGGAAATCATTTGAAATGTAAATAAATTATATCGAATAAAAAAAATTAAAAAAAAAATAAAATAAAAACCCAAAGAAAATATTATTCAGAAAAAATGTAACAGTACAATTATGTGTTTTTAGGATACAGATTTACATTAACACTTTGTAAGAGTAAAGAATGGGAATTGGTAGCCTGGATATTTAGTCCACAATATCTTTTATAAACAAAACTCATTTATTAACCTTGTAATTGACTAATGCTCAAGAAAAATCCAATTACTATCTTATCACACATAGAAAATCAGAATCTTCTTACCACAATCCCTTATTGGAGAATATGTTTCCATACTGACTCTCCCTTTATGGAATTTGATTTTTTTCAGTGTAGCAATATAGTGGCATGGTTTTGAGACTGATAGTAGTTTAAGAAAATGTTAAAGTTAACATGGTATAACAGCAGTATTCTGATGCTTTGATTTAGTTTTCAACTTGTTTGAATATTTCAAACACTGAGTTTTAAAAACACAATTTAAAAACAAATCATTATACTATAGTGGTAATTTGGCTAAGCTTCTAGTTGAGAAACCAGAAGCATCTTGTGGCCTGAGAGTCATAAATATGGTTGAGTATAACACTCCAAATAACTAAATATAAGGTAGATAGGGAGGGAGAGAGAGAGAGAGAGAGAGAGAGAGAGAGAGAGAGAGAGAGAGAGAGAGAGAGAGAGAGAGAAAGAGAGAGAGAGAGATGATATTCTATCTCTATTGAGATTCTGTTTTGGTAATTCAATTTCCTGGTATTTGTGCATGCATACTATAGATTACAAAGATGTAGAAACATGTCAAAAGGTTGGTCACACCTGGTTGATTATTAAAATCACAAGTTTAGACATCCCATCCATTCTCCATGTAATTTATACACTATACAGACTGTGGCAAGGTAGAGAAGGGATCATGCATTCCTTCACGAACATTTCTAAAAGAAATATATTCTTGACATTTAAATCAATGTATCACAATGATTGCAGGTTGTAAGGAGAAGTAATACCTTTGCATTTTTATTTGCATTTGAGATAAATTACCATAAAGAATTTATCCACCTTCTGTAGCCTCCCTATTAACAGTAAAATGAAAGAAAAGATCAACTTATTGGTCAAAATTTTATCTTGAGCATTTCCCAACAATTTTGAAGACCAGCATAAGGCATTACTCTGAGAACTAGTGCTCTTCTTACTGCTTCTGAGGGATTGTTTGAAGCTTGTGACAGATTACTAAACAAAAGGTTCTTCTCAACCTGTATCTATGTTTATAGTTGATGAGTGAACTTTGTTAAGGTCTCTTAAAGTGATATATGGACACTCACTGATACATATCTATTTTATATCATGTAATTGCATGTTGAGTACTCTTAAGATTAAAAAACCTCAGACATTATGAAAGCAAATGTCAATTTATACATCTGTCATCTATTATATATATATCTTCCATCATCAAATTTATCAACTATGTACCAGACATTTTTTATGTATTTATCATATATAGTCTGTCTTTATCAAATATATCTACCTATCTACACTGTATCATATAATCTGATTACTCTATCATTTCTCATCTTCATATCATGTATCTGTCAATGATTATCATCTACCTTGTATACAATCATATGTCATCTATTATCTATCAGTAATCGACCTTTATGTCATCATCTATCATTTATTGACCCTTTTTGTCATCATCTATCATTTATCTATCTATATTATTAACCTATCTTTATCTATCATCTATTTATCTGTATTACCTGTCCACCATTTGACATGCTCATTTATCTAGATTTTTTCTTCCATTATCTATTTTTGAACTTTTTAAATTTGACTGTGTTATTATTGACGTTTTAATATTTGTCATGAACAAATATTTGAATTCATCCCTCAAGGGACTTTTAAAATTCATTGGGCACATCTGTATGTTATGGTTGAGAGATGCTAAAGCCTATTTTGTTAAAGCAAATCCACAAAAAGACAACAGCTTGTAGTCTCTAGGTTATACAAATTGGAGCATTTGTACACACAAACCCTTCTCTCACTGAAAGGGGAAGTGGAATAGGTTGGTGGTTGCATCTTTCTTGCCTCTGCTGTCATGCTTTCCTATGGCCTTTGAACTTTCCCTTAGAAATCCCTGTTAGTGAGACAGCTCAAGAAGGGGAAGGAATTCAATGCACTATTACTTTGTTGCAAATATAGAAATGATTTCAATAGCAAATAGAAAATTTCAATAACAAATTACTGTTAATTGCTCTAGGCAAACAGAGATACTTTATGGAGGTAACCACTTACATTAGAGTATATTTCCAGGTTAGAGAGAGACTTCTCATGGGGCTTGTATATAAAATCTGTGCGTTAAACTGTTCAGTATGTAGTTGTTAGCACAGCTGTAAGTTGAAATATTACAGAGAGTTTTCTGTGACAGAGATTTGGCTATTGGAACTATTCCCAACCTGGTCTGTGTGTAAAAGGAGAAGTGAATTTGTTGGATATCTTCTTCTTGAAAATTTAATTCTCTTACCTTATTCTTACCATGATAACATCTGGAAAAGATGGCACTGTTTTCTCTATTCTAATTCAAGAACATCAACGTACTCCTCCAAGCAAGTTTTAAAAAATGACCCATTTTATTGAATAGAATTGGATTTTGTATCATATTGTCTGAACATCTTAATTATCATATGTTTCCCCAATGTCATTCTTATTTTCTTCTTTAGAGAAATCAGCTAAGTATTGTATCACCTCATTGAAAATAAAATACAATCTGGCTTAAAAACTAATAAAACAAGAAAAATCTCAAATTTATTATGTTATATTATATGTAACTGCATACAACTGGGCCTGCATTTCTGACTTAGAATGCTTTAAAATCTTTATGACCATTGTTATTAGATCTTAGAATAACATGTCTGGGATATTTTCATATTTAATCAACTCATGGCTAATAATTTTTTATGAAAACATATTCTCAAAAATTAATCTTTTTTAGTTTCATCACTGTTGTATAAATTTGCGATTTAGTTTTAATTCACTATTTTTTATAATGTAAAAACTCTGACAGGAAGTTTTTCCAGGTGAAGCTCACTGAATCTGAGTAATAAAATTATTTTCAGCTTTTACATGTTCTATTGAAAGCAGGCAGTGAAGACAGCAAGATTATAATGACACTGATTTCTGGTCAGACAAGAGGTACAGATGACAGCATGATGATTTACTATGTTCAAGGCTTCCTTCGAACTGCCACGAAGATGATTTCAGTTCACCCTTCAGCAATGCCAATCTGATACAATTCAGTATGCTATTTCTGGGCTGTCTGTTACTGCTTCTTCTGCTGCTCTGAACTGAATCAGGATTAGTACAAGAACTCAGGTGACTGGCTCATGTTTATTCTCCCTATAGGAGTAAAGGAAAACCCAAATAGGGAGATGGGAAAGAAAATAAAAAAACACATTTGTGTACTGAAATAGCCCATTGGGGACCATCCTGGAGGTTGAACACATAGCATTTAAAGTTGAAAACCATCAAACTTTACCAGAAAGGAGCAACCTGCTCCTTCTCTGTGTCTGATTTTTCTGATAGTCTTAAATATATTACTACTGTTTTTAAATTGGTAAGAGATAAGTGCTCAGTTACTACAGCAGATATACTAAAAGAATAATGAGTTATTAGAAGTTTTCTAGAGTCTACAGTTAATAAACTGTGAAGTGTCTTGTAAGCTTATAAGGGCAGCATAATATAAACAAACTTTGTAGTAAATTTATGTATGTGTATAAATGCAAGTAAATCTGTAAATATAATTATGCCCTTCAAAATGATCAAGTTTAATTTTATAAACACAAATTAATTTGCCTTCAAAATAAGGTTAAAAAGCAAATAAACTGTACTAGATCCCATTTAGTGTCTCATAATCTGTGATGTCTATTGAGTAGTAGGTGTATGTATGTATCTTAAATGCTAGTTTTAGGCCCAGTGTTGACTGAAGTTCTGTCCTTTTGGTGGTGATCCTTCTTTCCCAAGCCACTAAACAAGCTTTGACATAACAATAGTATTGGAATGTCTCTCCTCACAAATCTTGCCTTAATCTGAGTTAATCCCTCCAGACAAGCTTCCTCCTCTACATTCATTCCCATCTGGCCCTATACCCATGGACTTCTTAAACTGCCCCTCTTTGTGCTAACAACCCCTTCTTGACCTTATTTTTGCTGTAGACTTTGTTGTGAAACAACTAGTTTTAAATTCCTTTATTTAAAGGGCGCTATTAAAGGCACATGAATTTATAGACTATGCAGGAAAACAAAGGACCTTTCAGTAGCCTGTGTGCTTGAAATATTAGGCTGTTCACCCTTTTCTTGTGAATCATACATGGGTTTGGTTTTGCTACCTATACAGCTCCTTACCAACCCACTCACTATAATGTGACATTTTCCTACTTTAGATTCTTTCAATTTTTTACTTGTCAGGAAGTCAGATTCAGTTTACAAGCAAGAATAAGCATGTATAAACTCAGTCATAGTGAAGATGATCTTCAGTAAATTCTAGCCATCTCTGTTCCTGTCATAAAGCTAAACTCATTGCCTCCCTTTTCCCTTCCAGTCTATCACTATCTAATGTCATTATCTAATTGTCATTATCTCCATGTGGAGAAATGATTGTATAAATAGGTGTTTAGCAAATGATTTGAACTAGTTAATTTATAAAGAACTTCATACAGTTCATTTCCTCCACCTAGCACAAGATAAGTTAAAGGAAAGCAAATTGTTGCTTATCTTTTTGCCTAACCATGTAAATAAAGGCCCCGCCTTGAGATGTTCTATAAGGTCACAGCAATTCTGCATAGCTTGTTTTCCATCTGTTTAGAAGGCTTTTTGTTTTGGGTTTTTTTTTTTTTGTTGTTGTTGTTCTGTATTTTCCTGTCTTGCACTAATATTTCTGTAAAGGAACACTTAACAAAACAGTGCTGTGGACTTTTAACAGTGGATTCAGCATGTGCATTAAATACTATCTGTGAGAGATATGCTGCACCATGGTACTAAAGTCATTCCCATTTGCTCATCATGACAGCTGTTCTGATGATCTTTTAAATTTATTATTATTCAACTGGGAAGCTGTCATCCTCTGGGACAGGTTTGATGGTCTATCAAGGCTCCCTGCACATCTGGTCTCAGGTGTTAAGGCAGATGGTAGCTAGGTGATGGGAAATAGTTTCATTTACATGCCTGGGGTTCAAGAACTATTTGCCCTGGCAATAGAAGCTATTTGGCCAGAACATGTCTTTGAGGACTTTTTTCAGTGGTATCTTACATATGGTCATAAGAGCACCCTGGGTATCCAGTGACTTCCTATAAATTATTCCCTTGAACCTCCCAAATGTCCTACAATGGAGAGGTACTAATGATAATACTTTTGTCTAAATTACTCACATGTATTGATTCTTTGTTTTATAGCTCTTAGAAAGAAAAGTATACTCTCAAATCCAGAAATATATGTCATGCTCTCAAAAACTTTCTTACCCTTGTCAGTTCTGATACAGGAAGAAATAAACGTTCTCTTATGTGCTTTGAAAGACACACCAAAGACCATGTGTTTTCAAGGTTGTCTTCTTCCCCACTTTATATATAGAAATGGATTGATGTTGCGAGTTGGTGTTGCTGTATCTATTACATATTAGATATCACCAGCCAGATACAATACAAGGGGCCTTTCCCATTAGTGCATACCAGGTCATTAATGTCTTAAGTGAGGAGTATAAGAGGAAGAACACTGCTCTTATTTTGGCCTTATCTGTGATTTGAGTAAAATTATCTGTATTTGTATGATTGGTATTACACATGATCTTGTCTTTGATCCTAGCACGTCATCCCCCTCCCAATTTTAGTTCGAACTTTTCCAGTACTTGATTTTGATGTGTATGTATCAGTAAATGCCCTCATATTTATACCAAGTAGAAAATTCACTGAAGTGGCATTCAAAGTCAAGTTTTTGTAGATCTTCATTATGTTCAAAATGTTGAAATATTGTACCTTTATATTTTATGAAATTATTACTAGCAAATTGCTGTAAAAAAATTTCATTTTGGGTGAGTGGTTGGTCTCATTGTCTTTCCTTGGGATGTGTGAGACTTGAATCTAGTATAGTCTTTGTTGGTAAAAAGAAGAAAAAGAGAAGAAAAAGGAAAATAAAAATTAGGCTTATTTTTTATTGTTATATATAATAGTAAAGGTGTTTTGATGAAAACAAAAAGAATTACAAAAATAAGGATGGAGTGCAGAGTGGTTTTAGGTTATGAACACTTTTCTCGTGAATACCACTTGATACTGAGCACTCTTATAATACAGAAATTTTTTTGCATGGCTCCTGGAATTAAAAGAAAAAAATTAATCACAAAATATCTGTTTTAAACCCCAGGCTCACAGAAGTTAAGATCACTTAATGCGGGGATTACGACTTATTGGGAAGGTGCCATTTTATTTAATTTGTTTTACTGTGAATGTGAAAATACTAAGAGGAAGCAGACATCTGTCTTAGATGTTTTCCAGTCTTCTCTCATTACAGTAGCATCAGATTCCGGGAAAATTATTCAATTGTAGTTTCAGGACAGGCTTGGTGATTGTTCTTAGTGTTTTTGAATACTTGCTATGTCAGCTACAGAATATGCTCACTTTAAGATACATGCAAGGAATGTATCTTTTCTTATACGTCCTTTAGTGTTTCAATATTTTCTCAGTCTAAATAGCTTGACACCAGTCTAAACCAGACAAAAGTTACACTCTATACCTTTCATGGATCTATTTAAAAAGTCCCTGAATGGGCTCCATTGACCATGAGAACCAGGAGATAGTTTAGGAAACAAAGTGTGATTTCTTTTTTTTTTTCACATAAATTTAGCTATTGTTAAGTGATTTCGTTTTCTTAGGTGTGGTACTATTTTTATAGAAAAAATGTTCGTAATTCATATTCACTAGGTACTTCATCAATGAGGGTAATTCAGTGCAGGAACTCAAGGAAGAAACCTGGAATCATGGACTGAAGCAGAGGTCATACTTACTTACTGGCATTACTTACTGACTTGCTCCTAATGGCTGGTTTAGCTTGCTTTCTGATACTTTCAGGATCTTCTGCCCAGGGCTGGCATTGCCCACAATGGACTAGCACCTTCCATATCAACCACTAATTAAGAAAGTGCCATCCCACTCACCTTATCTACAACCCAATCTTATGGTGGCACTTTCTCAGTTGTGGCTCAGATAGCTCTTAGTTTGAGTCTGTGACCGAAGAAACCACCAGGGCAGTTTCATAAAGACAATTCATACAAGCAAATCGTTGCATTTGAACATATTTTCCCCACCCACTCCTGCCATTTGCATTTCCTCTCCTCAGGTATTCCTACTTTTACTTTGATATCATGCATATATTTTCATATATAAGAATGAGTTTATGTGTATGTATATAATCCAGGCTCTACAAATGACAGCAACTTTATACATGATATTTGTCTCTCTGAGTCTGACTTCCTTTGTTTAATGTCTAGTCATACTAATTTTCCTATAAGCCACAAAGATTTGTTCTTTATTCATGAATAAAATCTGTCACATGTATATATTTATGTATATACATATACTATACACACACTTATACCATACTTTTATTCATTAAAAATTCACAAACAGATTACATATCTTTGATATTATTATGTGCAGCCCTGCAATAACCATAAATATATAAATATATCTGACCTGTATTGATTTAGAGCACTTGGTATAGACCAGGAATGGTGTGGCTGTTTTTGTGCTAGTTCTGTTTTTGAGGTTTAGTTTTATAATCTTATTATTTTATATGCATGAGTGTGCTGCCTGTATGATTGTCTGTTCATGCAGCAATATGAATTCAGTGTTCAGAGAGGCCAGAATAAGGGTTTGGATCCCAGAACTGGAGTGACAGATCAATATTAAGTGGGCTTGTATTTAGAATTTAACCTAGGTCTTTTGGAAGAGAAGCCAGTGATCATAACCTCAAAGACACCCATCTTTCCAGCCCCACACTTTTCATTGTTTAGGAACTCCATGCTAATTTCTGTAATAGCTGAACTAATTTACATTCAAAAATTTAGTGATATTCTTAACAGGAATTGTTTTGAAGATTATGTGTATTTTTAATCATGCATCTCAGTGTATAGAGGACACCTTGTTTCTCAATATGTTGTCTTGTCATATATTTGTGGACTTACAGCATTTGAGAATTAAGATGTGCATATGTGATTGGAAATATATGGGTGAACTTCATATGTATGACATATTTATATTTAATAGGGTTATATATAATATATATAATATATATATATAATTATATAATAATGCAGGCTGACCTCAAACTCTTGATTCCCCTGCCTCAGTCTCCAGACAGCAGGGGTTTAAAGAAATACACAGCAATGCCTGGATCAGAATGTAGTTTTAATGGCATTCCTCATATAAGTCAATAGAGTTACAATTCTAGCAATAACAGTAATTTGAATATCAAGTATTTGTGTCACTTTTCACTAACTCACTTTTTGATATCACATCTGCAAATTAGAAATCTAATATCGATGTAAAATATCTATACTAGTCTCAGTCTTGACAATTCATATTGCAATATAGGCATATAATTTTAAGGGCTTAAGTCACATGCAAATCTACAGAACAAGAATGACATGTATTATATGAACGTGTGGTTGGTTATAGACAGCAGATAGATGATAGATAGGCAGATAGGCAGACAGACGGATAGATAGATAGATAGATAGATAGATAGATAGATAGATAGATAGATAGATAGATAGACAGACAGACAATATTAGCAAACATAGAGGATTGGACCTTCACTATCAAATTCTTGGAGATAAAATGAAAATTGGGCAGGCCCTTTGTTTGTTCCTTTTATCTTGTGATCAGCTCCTGTTGGGCTCTGCTTTTAGCATGGTTCATCTCAAGCTGACAGTGCTCTTGGGTGAGTATTATGCTCTCCTCCTCCGACTTTAATCTCCTCTTTGATGGCTCACCTCAGGTTAGTGAGAATGAAGACCTGAGTGTAAATCCCCTAGATGAAAGTTTTGGGAATGGTTGCTTCTCTGTGTTAGTGCACAGCTTGAAGCAAGAGTTAACAATAGCATCTTTCTTTTTTTGAAAGATGAGAAAATGGCTCAATATCCTAATATTAGAAGTTTTTGTCTAACTGTCTTAACAGCCTTATTTTTAATGCTCTCTATTTAATCTGTTTCACATGGAACTTGTTTTTCTCACTTATTGTTTAACTCTATCTCCCCTTGGAGCATGCAGTTTTTTTTTTTTCAGATGCATTGCTTGCAAAAAGTAAGTGTCCACACAAGTTTTTTTCTACTTTTAAAATATATAACTTAAAGAATAAAATTCATCTTATGGTTTTCATTGTATTAACAGGGATAATCAGTGATACTATTCTATAGCTCATACCTTGATTTCTTTTTCCTTTACTTTCCTCTTTTTCAAGCATTCTGCTTATATGAAATAAACATAAAAATATATTGTCCTGGTTAAATTAAATTATCTTAGTCAAAATGTGTCATGAACACATTTTAAATTAATTTATTTATCTTCCTCTCTCATTTTTCTTTCTGATTTTCTTTTTGTGACATGGTCTTGCTATATGTTCAGGATGGTCTCTTCCAGCCATGCCTTCTGAATTCTAAAATAAGTGTGCCTCACAGTGCTTGTTTTAGCACTTCTGGTTTTGTTGCATTTATTATTTCTTCTTCAGCTTTTAGGTTTTTATCAATTACATTTATTGTTTGAAGATTTTATATGTATGTAGTCTAATTACTCTTACCTTCTCTTACATCCTTCCTACCTATCAGACCTTCCCCCTACTTCATACAAGCCCTTTTCCTACATGCTTGTCCTCTTTGGCACCAGAGTGTGGACAACCAAAGGCAATGACACTACATCTCCTAGCATGTATCAGTATTCTACTGGTTCAGCATAATGGAGAACCCTGTGATCTACTGCATCCATGTCTTTTGGCGATTCCACTGTGTAAGCTCAGTGTAGGCAAAAACCTCTGCTGTGAGTTCAGCGTTCACTGGACATGTCATGCCCAGAGGAAAGTGTTTTCACGCTTTTCTCCATATTTCTGGCTCTTACATTCTTTCTGTTCTCTAGTCAAGATGTATGGTCGGTTTTAGGGCAAAATGTCTTTAGTGCTGGGAAGTCATTTCTGTTTTACTTGCAGCAATTTGAACAGCCCATATTCTTGAGCTTTGTTAAATTAGCATAGTGAAAACCAGATTTCCTTAGGGAATTTTCACAAACACTTACTTGCAGGTGGTTGCTTCTACCCCATATACTTCTTCCCCATCTCTATGGGCCCCAGCTGCACCCCTTCTCCATGGTGTTTTTCTCTCTATTTTCATATCACAAGTGCTGTATTACCATCCATGACCTCTTGTCTACAGGCTCTGCTCCTTTCAAAGAAGTCCCCTGTCTAGTTTCCCAATCTCTACCCTCACTCACCTCCCACCCCCCAAAAAAATGTTTATAGATAAGAATTAGAAACTAGGTCCACATGACATGTAAAGAATGTGCAGTATTTTACTTCCAACCGTGACTTACTTCATTTAATATAATATTTAACAGTTCCATTGAGTTTTCTGCGAGTCTTATAACCTCAGGTTTTTCTTTGGGGCTAATTATCATGCCATGGTGTGTCTGTACCATGTCTTCATTATTTCATCTATTGATAGATATCATGGCTATTTCATTTTTTACTATCATTAATAGAACAACACTAGACATACATGTGCAAGTAGGTATCTTTGTAGCAGGAGTGACACAACTCTGTCATATGGTATTTCTAATATTTAGCTTATTGAGACACTAAAGAACCATTTCCATGGTGGCTGCACCAGCTTCTACCTGCAGCAAAACTGAAGAAGCTCTCTGATCTCTCCTTAACAGTACATGTTAACTTTATTTTCTTTTTAATAATAACAATTCTAAATAAGGTGAGATATACTCTCAAAGTAGTTTTAATTTGTATTTTCCACATGGTAATGATTGATAAAAATTTTTTTAAAACTCTCTTTAAGTAAGAACTGCTCATTTGTATTTCTTTTGAGCACCTTGGGTTAACCTATAATTTTGGGGATGGGGGTGGGGGTAGATAATTTTTCAGTTCGTTATGTATTTTTGGTATTAACTTCTTGTCTGAAGTATATCTGACAAAAACTTCCTTTTGTTCTGTAGGCTGTCTGTCCTGATTATAGTTTCTCTTCTGTGCAAAACCTTTAATTTTCATCTACCCCTTTGTGTAAATCCTTTGTGTGGCTTCCTGTGCCATGGAGTTATTTTCAAAATATCTACATCTATGCCTCTATCCTGAAGTTGTCTCTTTATATTTTTTTCTAGCAGGTTTTAAGTTAAGGTTTTAAAAAAAACATTTGAGATTTTAAGTTAAGATTTTTGTTCCATTTTGAATTGATTTTTTTCATGTAAGATGGGTGTTAGAGATTTAATTTCTTTCTTCTTAAAGTTAATACCCAGTTTTAACTAACCATTTATTGAGTAGGCTTTTACCTACCTTGTGTTTACCACAGCTTTGTCAAAAATTAGCTTGTAAGTTTGCTCCTGGGTCCTCTTCTGAAGGAGAGAACAGTCTCCTGAAAGCTGTCCTCTGACTTCCACATAGGAAACACCACATCCATGTATGTATGACATGTGTATATATGTCTGCATGTGTGAGGGCACACACACATAACACATATAGACACATTTTAAAAAGAAGAGAATACAGGAAATTAAGGAACTACCTATCTGTACCATAACATACAGATAAAATAATTTAAACATTTAAAATAATTAATGAATTATACGAAGGTGTTCATTTCGGTCAACTTGAAAAGCCTGTGAGAATTAGCACTTAAGTGCATATCTGTAATCAGTCACAGTGGAGATGGGTCTCATAGGAACAGTGTGCGATAATGCATACATGGGACTAGAAAGAAAAGAGTTAATCATTCCTAAATAGTTTCCTGACAGATGACCTTGGATTTCATGCAGTTGACCGGCACAGTGCTTTCCTTGTGGAAACCGGTGTAATAAAGTTTATGATGGTTGTCTCCCTACTAAATACCATCCTATGGTTTGTCAGAATGTCATTGTTCTTTTTGAAGTTGTTCTATGTTCAATAGTTCATAAATGTTTCTGGGAAAAACCTGTACAGTTAATATTTACCCATGCATTCAAGAGGGACATGGCAGTCTGGGTGTCCCTGGACACATTTAACACAATTGAGAATCAAATGATCCAAGTGAGTTACTATATAACCCATTAAGAGAAATGACCATGCCTATTAAGATAAATACCATCTATCCTTCCAGGAAATAGATTTTTTTAAAGGAAGGAATTACTTCTAGGGCATGAAAGAAGTTAGATCAAACACTGCAGTTTTGCTTCCTTTAATCTGAGTCATTGCATTTTCCCTGAGAAAAGAAAGAAATGTTTAAAAGTTATGATTCTGTGTGCTGTAATATTCTTTTCTCTCTTTCCTGGTATGATGTATTATGGTAACTCTATCAAAGGGAACTTTCTCTAGACCACCGCTCGCCATGTCCTGGGAAAGCTGATTTGGCTTTGAAGGAGAGCTTATACATCAGTGTATATGCATTAGTACATATATTGTACATATATTACTATATGCTTATTAGTATATGCATGTATACATATACATTCATTTGCATCACATGCACTCATTACATCACACACACACACACACACACACCCACACACACACACACACACACTAACATTCTCTGATTTAAGTGAAAAATGAAATAAAGATCCAGGTGACATATACAACGGATCAGTTCTATCAGGAAACAAACGGGCAGGCCTTGACTCTGTCCCATGGGTTTTGTATAGACATCTAGAAAATTTGAAGCCTCATTTTCTAGCTTTGATAGCATACACTTGCCATCAGGAAAAACAAATGGAATCTGGTTTCCTCTTGCTGTGTAAACACTTTTTGCTTTATTTCTGAGTTAAATCTCAAAAACCTATACAATTTGCGCATTTGATTATAATTTCTTCATGCAGCCCATCATGAATTATCAACAAAGCTATAGAGCATATGCCTTTCTGTTCATATTTTAATGACATACCCTTCAGTTTCCCTGTGACTTTATGACTCTGGCTGAAATACATGCCCTTTCTTTAGTAAACACTCAGACATCATTTACTGGGCAGCCTCATAGCGATCATCACTAAGCAACTGAAGGAGCATCAATCTTGCAGTAAACAGAACAATACTCTCATGCTGTGGGGAGAGCAGCAGGACATGTTAGCTTTCTTTGTTAGTAAATTCAAGACAGGAATAACTTTCTTCTCTTGTCAAGTTCCTGTCACTTTGTTAAGAATTAGAGATTGTATGTTTCTCAAATTTATAACAATATGTCAGTCTATTACAACTAAATGAATATGAACAACTCTGGATTGTTTTTAATATGTAAAAAAAGAGGTTCCTTGTGTTGCTTTATCATCTTATCATTGGAAACTTGTATCTCTTTAATTGGCATGTCATATATTAAAATGTGACAGTCATGCATTATTCATAAGGAAAATTTTAATGCTGTGTCTTTATAGGAGTACAACTCGAACAATTCTCCATTTTATACAAGAGGCCTTTGACTGTCATGCTCTAATACTTCATGAATTTATTTTTCTTGGCTGCAAAGAAACTTTCCTGGAACATTCAGCTCTCTTCAGATTACAGAGATTTAACGACTAGATTGATAAAGCTGTATGTAAATGCATGATTATATGTAAGGCATTTTGGACAGATACCCAGGATTTCCAGGCAACACCATAATGGGTGTTCTGAACTCACATGTGTGAGGAGAAAACCATCTTTGCCTTTACCAAGGCAGATTATTTAAGGACACACATGGCTTAATACACTAGCCCCTTCTACCGATTTCTGAGGTTGAAGATGGGTCCATATCCACATGGTTAATGCTTGTTTAAGTTGAAAAAAGATTATCAAGACTTCATTTTGTGTTATAATTTAGCAGATACCTGAATAGAAAATCAATATAGGGTTTTAATTGTATTATTTCTCTAATATATGATTAACTGTAAACAAGACTACTTTATAAAAAGTATTTTTCTTGTATATGCCGAGACTGTCTTTTGAAATCTCACTCTTCTCAACTTCAGTTTGAAAGTTAAAGTATTTGTCTTACTTTTTATATGAATGTATTTATTTCCAGATCCAATGTGTTTTGTCTGTCATTGTCATCACAGCAAAACTGTTAGGTGTTAAACTATCTACTCAGAACATAGAAGAAATATCTGTTCAGGAATAATTTTCATTTAGAACAGTGTCGAATGGTTACATTTTGTTACCCATAAGATTTAGGGAAGAAAATCGATGATTTTGAAATTGTAGTAATCTCTAGTAAATTTTTTCAAACTGAATTTATCATATTACTGGAGAAACGTCAAGCGCTTCCACCTCTAGAAAAGGAACTACAGACAGCTGAGTGCTGGGCAAAGGAGAATCAACTTATCACAGGGATGAGGCCCTGACAGGTTCTCTAATCCACAGTACTCAGCCTTTCAAATATATGCATATGAACACAAAAATGGACAATGATTGTGTGTTTATATACTTGTGTATATTCATACACGTATACACATATATACACTCATACATACCTGTATATATGCATATATGATATGCACACATACATACATATGTGTGTACATGTATATATAGACATATTCGTAAATATATGTACACACATATGGAAAAATAAAGTAAAAGAGACTGTCATTTTGAGAGTGAACAGTTGCAAGAGAGATTTTTGGGAGGATAGCTGGAAGAAGCTGTTGGGAATAAAGGTCAGGATTAAGAGATATAATTATATTTTATTTAAAAAATATTTTTAAAATTTCAAAAAGTATAAAGTAAAAAAGATATAGTACTACTTCACTTAATTTTCCTGTATGTGGTTTAGGAAATTGAAACAATCCTAGTTGTCACAACTCAAGCACCTTTAACTGTTTCTAAGTCTTCAGTTCAGAATTGCCAATTCAACCTTTCATTGATATTTCTGATCTGGATAGTTTTATAAATATGTCATTTTTTTCATTTAGCATTTTTCTGATATTTATTCCAGATAATATTTGGGAATCTTTCTGAAGAATTATATTGGAATGCCATTATGTTTTCTATCACACAGCTTTGATCTATCCAATTCCTGATATTGCTAAATTTGCTTTCCAGACCAAGTTCGTTTTTATGAACTTTCTTCATTGTAAATCTATTAACGATTTCTTTATATTTAATACATTTTGTTTGGAAATATTTGAGGCTATATTAATACAGCTGTACTGCCATGAAATTTTTGATTTATACATTTATTTATAGTGGTATACAATCATTTCATTCAGCATGTTAAAATTGATCAGGCCAAATACTTTATTGACAATCAGATTGACCCACATTTAGCCCCTTCATGCAGTCATCTGTGTAGTTTTGTATATCTTGACCATTTATTGTGTATTTTCTTGTTCAAGAAGATGGCTCTATCTATTTTCCTTCCTTGTTCCAATGAGTGAAATATTGAAAGATTGAATCTGCCATCCCCAAGATGCTCAGTTTTCCTTCACTAGAGGACAGCAGATATAACCATTACTATTCTTTATTGCTTTTCCTTCCCTCTTGCTTCACAAAACTGGGAAATATGTTTGATTTGTTACAGTAAATGACTTAATGTATGTAGGCACACTCATTTACAGTTGCATCAATTTCTAATCTATTTGTGTATATTCAAAACTATAACCCAATACTTCAGTTCCTACTCAATACTTTATGCTCGATTCTGACTTTCTTTTTAATAAATCATCTGAGAGCTTAAAGAAATGTTCATTGTTTGTCTGTAGTAAAATGTTGGTAACAGTCAGGACAAATGGCTTCCTCAGCTTTGTTTTAAGCTTGTTTAGAATAAACTAGTGCATAATGGAGAACGGAGTCAAAAGTGCTGTGCCTTTTGGTGGCCGTTGCTATCCTTTTGGCTCTCTTTGTACAACAAAGTATAATCAAACTGAAAACAATCAAAAATCTGAATTGTAGCTCTACTTCTCTAAAAATAATCAAATTAATGATTTGAAATAAATCTCTCTAGTGTGAGGGTCATCTTAGCATTCAGAAGGAAATGAGCATGATGGGGTGCACTGATTATTGTGCAGCATGATTCTTAATGAAAATAAATTGATTAAATAAAGCACATTTTAGAAAGTAGACTTTTGTTATCTTCATGAAAGAATGGCAGGCCTCACTGTATTTTCTGTTTATATCAATGAGGAAGTATTGTTCATACTTTTAGGTAGTAAGTTTGGGAAATTTTTCTTCTATTAATTTTTCTGTTTCTTCTAAGTTCATCTGACTCTAAATGACAAAGGAATGATTGTTGTCTAAAGCAACATAGTAATATTGGTACAAGTTACTGAGTTATTGACACGTAAAATTGCATTCACCACATTCTGACAATAACCTAGTCTAACTGGGATTGGTGTTCTGCTATGCAGTCATTAGTTTGTAATTTGTGGGATAATTGCATACATTGCTTCCCAACAAGTTTGCTTTATTCTATGCCAAAATTGCTTTGTAAAATCTTAAATATATGAAAAGTATTTCATAAACTTGAACTTTGCTCTCGATTTCTGTGAGGTCAGCTATTGCTGTACTAAATTTTAGTAGCAACTACTGTAGAAGCTTCTTAATATCTACATTCTATTATTATGGTTTACATTTATCAAGTGTGTGTGTGTGTGTATGTGTGTGTGTGTGTGTGTGTATGTGTGAATACAGTTGTACCCATGCTATGGTACATGTGAAGAACAAAAATCAATGCCCAGACATCTTCTCTCATTCTACCATGTATTCTCAGCATCTGAATTTCAGGCATATGTCTTGGTGACAAGCAACCTAACCTGCTGAGCCATCTCTTCAGCTCAGATTCTTTATTCACATGTGGCATAGTCATAAGAAAAGAAAAAACATTACTAACTGTTCAACACAGTAAGAATCCTTAAAGCAAAGAGGACTTTTTAATAATTATTCATTGCATCTCTGTCATAATTAGACTTAAGGCCATATGTTTAATATGTTTGTTACAAAATTAATTTGAAATATTAATAAGTAGGACATTTTTCCTCTAATTCTTATGTTTTTTTTCCCTTGAGAGAGACTAGCCTTACAGTTAGAAGCTACTTTATTTGTAAATTTTTCTTAATTTCATTCATTAAGCATCATTTTGATAATGACTCAGCAGTTCAGCTTTATTAGGAAACTAATTTTGATTTTATTTTGTTGCTTTACCACTTGAAGAATTGCTGATATGTGAACAATACGGCCATGATGTCACATCACACAGATTCCCTGCTGTCTTGTGGAAAACTGAAAAACAAAACCTTGTTCACGTAGGTTTGCTTAAGAAAAGAATAATGAATGATTCATCTCTCCACTTCCAGGACTGTATTCTAGAAATAAAACATTTTCTGTTTGTAGCCTGATAGTCTGGTTTATCTTGAAAAATAATTGAAGCACATTGATGTTTCCCAAAGTTGCAGACATCACTCCTCTTTTTATTCCATGATATTGTGACAGTTTCTTCATGCAGAAACAATTAGTCATGTGTAGAGATCCTTGTAAGGCTTAAAGTAATACAATGAATATGTTTTGGCTTCTCACATGTTGCTGGATATGTAAACTGTTTACAAAAAAACCTGCAATTTTGCTGTCTGGTTACAAAAGACATAAAACCATTTACTGTCCTCCAAAAAAACCTCAAAGATACAGACACAGTGAATTTAGGATCAATAGGCAATGTATTTGATGTTTCTCATGTGTTTCATAGTCTTTCATGTCTCATGTGTCTTTTAACTTCACCTCTACCTAAAAATCAATGGTAACTTAATAAGGACTCAATTGGTACATGTCTAAATAAGGAGATTTGAAGCATAGGAAATTTGAAAAAATACTATCACATGCTATGTGAGGGTAATGTCTAATATTTTCGTCTTAAAACATAAGAGATGCCCAAGTATTGTGTTTTCCAATGTGCTTATATTGAGCAGGCACTGGGTAAGAGGCCATCACTATTCATGATGCATACTTATTTTATGACAAGCACTTAGCATACAATGTAGTGTTAAATAATTATAAATGAGTACTACCCCTCCAGGCCTCTGTACCAAGTACCGTTGGGTCTCATTCAGGGCTTAGGGCTGCCTCTGGGCTCTCACTCTGCACCTGAGCCATCTCATAGCATCCCAGGTGTGTTGTCTCTCTGCCATAGACTCTGTAAAAGGGTGGGAGTGCCATGCTTCTGCTCCACACCCACTCCTTCCAAGATTCTAAGAAATTCCTCCATTGGGTCACAGGGATGTGGCTAACTGACTGAATTCTACATGGTTGATGGAAAAGCAGCACCCACACACATACCTCTAACCATCATTCATTTATACCATGGATGGCACACACTCTTTATAAACAGGTAAATATAAAACCTATCATTTTATTTTAAAAAGTCACTCTTGGATATATGTATCCCAATGGTTACACTACTGCATGGTAAGTGTCAGGTCCTAGCTTGATTTCCTAGTACCACTATAATTAAATAACAAAGAATGGAAGAAATATAAAATGAACAAACAAAACCCAGCTATATAGAACTCTTCATATGACCCATTCCTAATGAATATTTAATTTCATTTTTTGAATTATAAAAACAGAAACCTCATGATATAAAGAAGAAAAGAATTTTGACCAGTCAGTTGTAGCAGACACCTTTAATTCCATCACTTGGGAAGCAGAGGCAGGTAGATTTCTGAGGTTCGTGTCTACCCTTGTCTACAAAACAAGTTCCAGGGCTACACAGAGGAAGCCTGCCTTGAAAAAATGAACAGCCAAACCAAATAAAAACAAAAAAGGGAAAGAAAATAATTTGGTTTTGATATTTTCAGTCATTTGTAATATGATATCCAAGATATTTCGGTCAATGTATGAAATCTACCTGTTCAGAACTGAAAGAAGAGAATCAGCTCTGTAGAAGTTTGAAGAGAGAACTGCTCTCAAAACATAGCTGAGCCTTGTTATTCCGGAGTCCCTGATTTGTGTGTATTGTTTCCTGTCTTTCGGTTTATGGAGGCCACTTGTATCATAGCAAATCTCTGGGTCACATGCTTTTATTCTTTACTGTGCGGTTACTGGAGCTTGGCTACTGTTGACACAAAGCACTGATGTCCGGCAGTGTGAGCACTCCTCTTCTATTATCTCATTCTGCCCTCTGTCCTTTGGACTGGAGACTTATTGTTCCCTCAGTTTGTTATTGTTTGGACAATAATTTAATAAAACAATACAGAGATTGTCTGGATTCCTATATGCTCAGTGCCTAGCTCAGTTTGGCACAGGAAGGTTATCATTAGATATCTCTAAAATGAATTATACCCTTTCCTGAGCATCTGGGAGCTGTAATAATTAAAATTTTTCTTTTTTCTACAGCATGTTCATGTGACTTCCAGAAATATAATATTTTATCACTTTATTTTAATGTCTTAACACCATTGTTTACTTAACATCTCCATGAGAATCTATAGCTCTTCTCATGTATAAAAAGTTGATAACTTATATGCTGTATAGAATAGTAAATGTTTCTTCATCAGTTAGGGTTTCTCTCTCTAATATTGGTGGAGCGTCCACATGTACATGAGAGCTTTTATTACTTTTGTTTAGGAAAGCAGTATATTATCAACATTACATACCAATGCAATTTTTCTTCATTTTTCCTTCTTCCTCTTTCTCTCCTTTCTCCCTCACTCCCTTCAGTCCCTCTTTCCTCATTTTCATCTTGAGCATTGAAATCACAGGTGTGGTCACAACACCTGGCTCCTTGTATTGTTTATAACAAAAACTTTGCCAGCTGGGTCGTTTCCCCTTTCTAAGTCATGATTCACTTCAGTTCTCTATAAGGTGCTCATATATTCCTAACGCCATACGACACCCAGGAAAACACAAACTTTGCTCGGGTCAGTTAACCTGGATTCAGTGTTTGCCTCACGTGCATGTGGCTCATGTACTTATTTTTAATTTGTAATGAGTTCGAATGCCAGAAACTGTATTATTCTCTGGATAGGAAGCAATAAGTCTGGATGCACATTCTACTCTCTGCTCGTAGGTAGCACAGTGTTCCTATGTTTTGTCATGTGACTCTAGTTTTGATTTTTAGAAGCCAACAGCAAATTCATGCAGGGAAGTTTTCTATAAAAAGACATTGGAATTTAATTGCTGCTTCTCCTGCAGCCACTGTAATGAGTTAAGGAATCACTTGCACAGTGGACCTCTCTACTCATCAGAATTGTCTGTAGACTTAAATAAACCAGTTGGGAAACGGGCGTGAAGAGTCATTCTGTGAGCCTGCAAGTCCATCCCTGCTCAGTATACGAACAGAAAATATAAAAGAGCATGCTTCACAGATAGAAGACAAAAACAGCCACAAATTTACTCAAGAATGGATAACAGTCTAAAGGAGTGATAGGTTGCAACCTTTTAGGAAAATAGAAATGCTTTCTGAATAAATGCTGATATGGTTGATATAAGATCCTAAATATGACAGATTGTAGGTGCTTACAGGAGAGTTATAAGGGAAAGAACACAAAGTCCCCACACCTCCCTCTCTTGGCTTCATGAGTTCATGTATTTAATAATTGCAGTAAGGTGTGTTTTGTTTTGCCCTCAGAAAACTGAATTCTGGGGGCAGATTTTCCAAGAAAAGCTGTTCACCTCTCTCTAAAGATGATGCTTTTACTTTATTGTAATATCACTCATCTTAGTCTCTCTTCTATTGCTGTGAAAAAACTTCATAAGAAAAGCAAATTAAAAATGAAAACATTCATGGGACTCCTGTTTCCAGAGAGTTAGAGTATAGCTTAGGCATGGCAGCAGGAACAGATGAGAGTTTACATCTAGAACCCTAAGTGCAAGGCTGAAACCTTAAAATACAACCCTTGTGACACAGGTCCTCCCACAAGTCAATACCACCTAATCATTCTCAAACAGTTCCACCAACTGGAGACCAAGCGTATGAGGTGATAGGGGGCCATTCTCATATTCTCAGTCAAAACACCATACTATTCTTGGTAAAGTTTTTGTTTTGTTTTGTTTTGTTTTTTTGTTTTTTGGTCAATGAACTATGACTGTTTGGGAAACAACATATTTTGATGGTTCTTATGAGAAAGCATACCAGTAATTCAAGGGCATGAACATGTTGGTGACATACCTGGTACATTGGATTTTTTGATTGTTTGATTTTCAAAGACCATGACAAACAATCCTTCAGTAACAACTCCATTAAATTAGTAAAATGCCAAAAATACACTTTGCAAAACCTCTAACAATATTAGGCAATAAGAATTCCTCAAGGCCACCTCTGGCCAAAGCAGATGATTTAGAGTTCTGTGGTTTCCTTTTAAATGGGAAAGGTTCAGTGCTTCTGGAATTGAAGTGAAAGTACAAGCCTTCCTCTAGTCATTTACAGATGAACAATGAAAGCAGATTAACCCAGAAAATTATACAATCGCCCTTACATTATCACTAAGATATGCCCAAAGCTTAACTCACTATAAAACAGTGATATTCTTTTAGTCATCGATATCTTTCAACTCCTACTTATACTAAGTTCAAGAGCAATACTAAATTAATTCTGCAAAATGGTGACATTCTTCACATTTCTATTTCTTTAGTGTAACTGAAACTTTCCTATCAGCATATTTCATTAAGACATGAATAGAGTCAGAGAGTGTGCTGTATTTCCATGCCTGCTTCAACTGGCATCCCAAACTCTCTCTCTCTCTCTCTCTCTCTCTCTCTCTCTGTGTGTGTGTGTGTGTGTGTGTGTGTGTGTGTGTGTGTGTATGCCTGTGTGCATGCACACATTCTCAATTCACTGATCACAAGTGTGTATTCATCTGCCCTTTAATGGCCTCTCAAAGCGGCAGACCAAATGGTTTCCTGAAGGTCAAGTCTGATTTAAATTGTTGATGAATTAGGAGATAATTCTGCATGATTGAATATTAATACAGCACAGTGATAAGTAAGGCAGTTTAAACCTTAATGAGCACATTAATGAATAGGACAAAATGTTTTTCTTTTCACCTCGTGTAAGTTTAAAAGTGCTAACATGGATGGTTTGTTAATTTTTGGTAGCTGCCTTTCCCTAAGAGTGTTTACTTGGTTAAGGTGTTAATGGTACTGATTTGATGCTCAAGTTTCTATTGACTTGATAAACTGTCAAAACTTGTTATCAAGTGGCCAAGGCTGTTTTATATAAATTACTAATAAATATAAAGGATAAAAAGGCAATTAACATCTCCTAAACTATACCCACTGTGATAAGCATTCAATTAGAAATTTCATTATTCCTACCGTCTATTTTATGTTGAATACTGAATTTTATTGCCAAATACCTGACAGTCAAGTTGGAAGCAAGCCCCATCTGTCAGCTTGTAACAGCTCTGGCTGTTTGAATCTGCTACATTGTGATGTTTCTCATGAAAATTTAATGAAGATAGTAGATTCAAAGGGGTTCTGTGTAAGGAAGGGAGCTGGATAGAATTTAATTACCCTTATTAAGACTAAGAAAGAAATTCTCTTTACATACCTTTGTAGATTAATATGCAAGGAAGGTATTGGTTGGCATGGACTCATGTACTTGTGTGCAGGAAAAGGGGGCTCTAGCGTGTCCTTCTTGAGCCTAAAGGGAAAGAAAGCAGATGCAAATGTGCTTGTCTGCTCAGGAGGCCAAAGCCCAGGCTTCAAGTTATCTCCAAGATGAGGGCTTCATTCCCCATAGACAGTTATTAAATCAGATTCCCGAGGGAAGTACCTTTACTAAGTGCCTGTGACATGGTACATGGATGACTCTGACTATTGGCCTGGCTCTTTAAAGAGATACACATGTGAAAGGGAATTGATCAGCAAAGCAACATAGATACTTCTGCAGTCAACTGGTAGATATATACCCAGTGGGAAGATGTAGTGCGCTGTGGAATGTAGCCCACTCAGAAACCCCAAGTTGTGTGCTTACAATTAATAACTTAACTTGGTTGCCAAAAAATGAAAACCAAAAAAAATCTAAGTCTAAGATATGTTTTCAGAGATAAGTGCAAAGTCAGTTGCACTTTTAAACAGAAAAAGCCAATTACTTTTAAAACTTGAAGCAGTTTTTGGTCAATAGCTGCAAAGTAAGATGTTTAATAATATATACAATTTAGAATTATTGATCTCCTGCTTTGTTTACTTGTTTGTTTCCTCAAATAACATTAGAACTATGCCATACATATAAGTGTATTGGCAAAACTTATGAAGACATAAGGGATACCTCAAGAAATTCAATTGAAATAGATTTTAAATTAGCACAACCCTATTCTCCAGGTACTCCCTATCCCAGTTTTCATTTTTAATTTTCCTTTTGTGATTTGAAAATCATTTTGAAAGGTCTAACCACTGACACTTGTCTACTATAGACTTCTACTTAATTGGCTGAGGATGGATAGGATTGTGAAGAGTTGAAGAAATAGTATGATACGGCTTTATCTTTCAACTTAATTACATTTCATTAAAATTAACTGTTATTATTTGTTTGTTAGTTTGATTTACTTATACATCCATTCAATCTCCACATACCTGGCCTGACAAGAAATAGACTATCCTAACTGCAAGTGTCAAACATGAATGGACATATCTTGGATACCCAAAGTTTGTGTTTAGAACTGTTAATCCAACTGCTTTCTCTTGCAGTGGACTAGGATTATTCACCCAACGTTCCCATTTGCTGGTACCATTTGACATTCTTTCAGGAATCTGAACAGTCTTGAACTATTCTGGTTACTTCTTTCCAGAAATTCTTAGGCTTGCAACTCACAGGCATTTAACCACCACGTTATTGTTATGTCAGGTGATTAGGATGTAAATAAGACGTGTAGGAACTCATGTTACACAGAGATAATGGTATATTTACTTGCTTGGCACCCTGGTAGCTTTAGTGAAGAAAAGATGAAATGTGTTTCAAGGAGTTTGGAAAAGCTTTTAGAATAAGTTGAGCTCAAGTGAGGGGCTTCCTCTACACAGGCAAGGGAGCTGATTTAGCAGAGTTGGGACACTGAAGTATAGGAGATTGAATCATACCAAGGCTATAGAGAAAATGCAGAAAAGATGCATAGGGCCAACAGACTATATGGGAAAGTCATCAGAGTGCAGATTCTGCAGTAGGAGGTAGACTGTTGCCTGTTTACAAGTTTCAGATTGACTCCCCTGGGTCACTGGAGATGGTGGTAGCTGAGAAGAAGTCACATGCCTTACTCATAATTTCTCACTGTGTTTTTTGTACTTGTATATATGCTTGTAAGTTAGTTCATAATTAACTCTTTCAGTGTTCACGAGGAAATGTATTCCATTTTTAGTCTTCACATTAATTAATATTTTAATGTGTGAATAAAAAAAAAACAGTGGTTCAAACTAAAGAGTCCTCATGGAGGGATCCATGGCTCCAGATGCATATGTAGCAGAGGATGGCCTTATTGGACATCAAAGGGAGAAGACCTTGGCCCTGAAAAGGCTCGATGCCCCAGTATAGGAGAGTGCCAGGATGGGGAAGCAAGAGTGGGTGAATTCGTGAGCAGGGGAGAGGGGATGGGTTAGGGGATTTTCGGGGGGCGGGGGGAGGCAGGAAAGGGGACAATATTTGAAATGTAAGTAAAGAATATATCTAATAAAAAATACAAACTAAAAACCAAAAGCAAAAACAAAAAAATAAAACAAAAAACCAGTGGCTACAGTAGTCCTGTATGTGCAGCTTTATTTGGAGCTTTAAGAAGTATATCCCCTTGGAGTAGAGATAGCTTGATATGTTTCATTCATTGCTGCTTAATGCCCTTACATTCTGCTGGATCCTGTAACTTGCTACTGTTACCACCTGTCTAAAGAACAACAAAATTTCTCTTCCTTTTTGCTAGTTGTCAAACTTTTCTTCCTAAAGATCCACCGAAGGCACTTCCCCTTGGTAGCTGCACTGGTGTGGCCATTACCTGCCCCTCTGTGCTCCTGGGGTGCTCTGCTGTCCCCTTACCATAGTCTTTACTACACAATGAGCTATTTGTTAGTGCAATGCCTTCCCACATAGATTGGGTACATCACTGGCTGGAAATAACCCTGCTACTGTGTCCTAATCTAATAGCACAACAGTGTACGGTTTATGTTTAGTTCTCCACGAAGGTTGAATAAATAAAGGAGCAGATTTACGCCAGATAATGAATTTGCAACATTATCCTTGTTGAAATAATTGTGTTATCTTTTGTCTTGCAGAGGATCAGATTCCTAGGGGTTTCCCTACGATTGATATGGGCCCACAGTTGAAGGTGGTGGAACGGACCCGTACTGCCACCATGCTTTGTGCAGCCAGCGGTAATCCGGATCCAGAAATCACTTGGTTTAAAGATTTCTTACCTGTCGACACAAGCAACAACAATGGTCGTATTAAGCAGTTACGATCAGGTAGGGTCTTGTCACTGTTTCTACTAACTTCTGGACAATTTTTTTTTTAAAAAATACCCTTCTCTTTCTTCATTCTTTAATTTTAATTTAATTTTTATTTTTTATTATTTAGGTATTGATTTACCTCCCTCTTCTCTTTCTCTGTTATTTAATATGTTGTCCATGTTTGTGAGGTCATGGGCTCGTCCAGAATCTGTCTTCCCTTGGTGTGTTTTGCGGCTTCTGTTTAATCCATATTGCTCACTGCTGTGACTGTATTCTTAATAATTTTTAATTTACTGCTTTTTCTGCGGTATTTGATGAATTCATTTTCTCTTCTTTCTTCTTTCTTCATTTTCTTTTGAAACAAATTTATTTCCACATTGAATTTCATTCTAAACTTGCAAAGCGCTCCAGTGGCTATTTCCGTATGAAAATGTTCATATTAAACCTGAAAATAATTCAGTTGTACTCAAGTGTATTTTCTGCTTTCTTTTCTACATTTAAACTCATCCAGGTAGTAATCATTAGTGAGTTTGGGCACATCTACTTTCTTTTCACTAATACACAATACACAGAAACGTGGATTCCTGAGTGACCAGATCAATTTTTTAAGGTCCTTCTCTATGTACCAGTGAAAGTAAGGGATTTGATTGACCCCATTTCTGTGTTATTGTTAGTGACCTTGGCCCACACAGTAGCTGTGGCAGTATGAGCCCATGCTCGAGGGCTTTGAACCCTCCAGTGACTGGATCTACACAAGTCTGCTTTGGTGTAGACTTCAGCTTTGGCCGTTTTCTTTCTCTTTACTCCAACTCTGTGTCCCGGTCTCATCCTAGGTTATTCCTTTGCTTTCTATACATTAAAATAGAAAACGTTCTAAATTTCTTTGAGCCTGTCCCTAGGCAATTTCAGAGAAATGTATACTAATAATCTCTGTGCTGTGACGTTGGTAATAATATTGATATAAAATTCTAAATTGTTAACTGGCTGTCTTCCCAGAATTCTCAGCTTTTGACCTGTCCTGTGATGTTAAAGCGTCTTGTTAACTGGCTCTTTTGCTTGTTGTCAGCAGAATTGTATAGATTAGCATTCTGTTATTGTAAATAATTATTCACATGTAACATAGATGATTTAGTGTAATAAAGCTTTAACTCTGAAAAATTTGTACCAAATTATGAGGAATATAATAATATTTTTATGCTGTCTTTCTTCTCTCCGTATTTAAATCTCCAGAATCTATTGGTAAGTGCTTAGTTCTGAAGCGCACTTCACCCCCACTAATTTCCATATTCAGAATATGATTATTATTATTAATAATAAAATGCATGGCATGCATTTTACTAACTGTCAGTGTAGGCACCAGATCTCTGTAGTGGCGCACACATGCTTACCTCCACAGAACTGTTTATCTAAAGAACACTGTATAAATAAATAAAATAGTACACAAGTTAATCACACAATTTTAGCATAATGAGTAGCATAAGATTCCAATCCTGAGTGTTTGATTCCAGCTAGTTTGTAGTATTTCCTCAAATAGTATATATATACATGTTTATATATATATATACTTAACTAGCTTAGCTAGTATTTTCCTAAACTATGTCATTAAAAATGCTGTCTAGTTCTTCTTTTAAGGATACAAAAATTATAAGATATACTTCTAACCCTATGTGACCCCAGACTTAAGAACTCAGTTGCTTCTCTGAAAAAGGCAATTCTATCTACTATGACCTTTGCCCTCTGTGGTTTAATGCACTACCTTGCTTTTACGATCTAATGATATGATCTAATAATATATTCCTGTTTGCCAGTATAGTAATTCAAGTTTCTTTTAAGACCTTATTTAATCTGTAAATCTAATCGAATTCTTCTCCCCAGCCCTAGCCCCCCTCTTCTCGTACTAATGCTTCTTCTTTCTAATCTTATTTGCATTCATATTATCCACCCAGGTGGTACACCAATAAGAGGTAAGAATGCTGACCTAACGTTCACAGAATGATCTTGCTCATTCTCCCTGTCCTCTCATCTCTCTCATTTCTGTCCTGTTTTCAGACCCATTCCCATAATGTCCATCAACCTGATTTCTTTCCCTCCGTTTGGTTATGATTCGTGACTCTCACATCGTGGACTTTCCTTTTCCTTTTTCTCTTTGTTTTGTTCATTTCTTTATTTATGAAAATGATTATTTAAGTTGTGATATGCTTCAAAGAAAGCATATCCAGGTCTTTAGACCACAGACCAGTCACAGCTTACCATCTGTCCCTCTTTTTATTTTTATTTTTCCTTTTCTTCTTCCTTTTTCTTTTTTCTCTTTTTTTCCTTTTTTTCTTCTTCTTTTACCTTTTTTTTGTCCAACTGGAGAAAAAAAAAGATCATTTTTTTCTTCCTTAGCTGTTCTTGTTCTGGACCAAAGCCAGGGCGGTCTGGAGAACAGTGGCAGACATGCAGAAGACAGCCTGGACC
Organism: Apodemus sylvaticus; assembly: GCF_947179515.1. Classification (NCBI taxonomy): domain Eukaryota; kingdom Metazoa; phylum Chordata; class Mammalia; order Rodentia; family Muridae; genus Apodemus; species Apodemus sylvaticus. The sequence continues at coordinate 88,574,542 of NC_067474.1, read as the reverse complement.
GTCTGCTTTTTGTCTTTATCTTTCAAAAGGATTTTGCTTTTGTTCTTCAATTCTTTTTTCTCTTACTGTCTTAAAAGTCAAAGAATGACTCCCCCTTGCACCTGACCCTCCTTCAGTCTGACAGCAGCGCTTTTTTCTCTACTTCTTTTTTTCTTGGATGCTCGTCTCTGGATTTTTGGATCTTCTGTCCTTCAGCCGTGGAAACAGGTTCTCAGTACTCTTGGTGGTATGTGGTATTGCCGGTTTTTCATACTTTGACTCCGTGTGCGTTTCTTTTGTAATTCTTCTTTTGTATTTTTCTTGGGGTTTTGTGACACCACACTGCTAATCCCACAGTGGATTTTGATGGGTGTCTTAGGGGATCTGTCCAGAGGTCCTCGAGCAGTGATTGGTTGGCTCTTCCTGGCTGGCCTGGGCCTTGCTTTTGAACTTTTTAAAACTCCTCTAATGCGAACGCTCTTTGCTTTTCAGCAAATGTCAGAAATGATTGTAAGTTGTGGCAAACTGTCTTTCTTTTCTTAAAAAAAAAGTCTGCATGTCTTAAGGGAGTTTTATTTCTTTAAGTAATATTTTCATAACTGATAATGACTAATTTTATTTTTTTTCCGCTTCGTGCAGCCTTTTTGTGCTCGCTGCCTATTTTTGGCCTTCTTCCGCAGAAGACTTTCTTGAAACCTCAGCCTGGTTTTTTTTGAGTGTGCCTATCTTTTGCGCCACTTTTGTTGCCAAAATGAAACAAAACAAAACCAAATATTAATCCTTTGTTTTATTTAAAAGCCATACTTCCTTGAAGCAGTCTCACCCATCTTCATTTTATTAGTCTAGGAGCTAAGAGTGCTAATTATGACTAGAAGTCTTGCTTGGGATAAAAATAAAAAAGAGATATCGTTTCTTTATGCTAGCATTGATGATGTAAAAAAAAAATAATCTCTGTATGTTTTTCTCATCGCATCATTTTCTGTCTGTGCAACTTAGCAAGAGATTGAATCGACGTTGAGTGGACCTTCGCTTTGCAGGGCTTTTCATATTGTTAAGAGGTTTAGCTCGCTGAACCCCAAAAACCTTCTCTGACCACTTCTTTGGTGGTGTATTTTATATCCATACAGGAGCCCTGCAGATCGAACAGAGCGAAGAATCCGACCAAGGAAAATATGAGTGTGTTGCTACCAACAGCGCGGGCACTCGCTACTCTGCCCCTGCCAATTTATATGTCAGAGGTAGGAATGACATAACCCTGGCATGGCTTCTCCATTCAGGCTCAGGGGGAGTTGAGATGCCCACAGGGTCTGTGTGATTATGAAAGTATTTCTTAAGAGGATTTGGTAATGATGTCTGTTGCTGAATCACTTTGTTCTATAGAAAATTAAAATTTGAAATCTGTTGTTTTTCAAATCATCATGAGGCTTGAGGTTTGTAGATATTTATTTGCATTTTTACTTCTGATTCTCTTTTTGACTGTACTGACTGACTGTGCTTGGTATTTGAAGTTTTCTTCATTCCTTTTACTCTTTCCATTGTTTCTTACCTGTTTCCTTACAAACCTTGAAATAAGTGCTCGGTGTGCTACTAATCAGCCCTAAGCATGAAGGTGTTTACATTTCCATGATGTCTGCTGTGAAGCCAGGGGCGTAAAGGCTCCAACTTAAGAAAACAGTTGCAACATGAAAATAGCACAGTTGCCTTCCTTTCTCTTATGCTGAGCTTCCTAATTAAAACACAGATTTATATATGTATATGCATTTATATGCCATAGGGTAATGTCTGTATTTTAGCGACTAGTATTAGCTATTCTTGAAGTAAGAATGAATTATAAAGATCCATTTGTATTTCTTTCATGAGTATTTAAATGACTGCACCTTGAGCTCAGCAATGGCTGTACTTTCCTTTCAGCTGGAAAGTATCCCCCTCTTCCCCAGAGTTGTCAGAGCTAGTCCCTGTTGGGTTTGGTTTTGCTTTGTCCTATTCGGGTTTACAAAGTTGAATCATTACAAGAAGAGTGGGAGGGGGAGGCAATGGTTGCAGCCTGTGAGGGCTGTAAGGGCTTTACTATAGAATGGGGTTTCTTAAGAAAATACCTAGCTTGATTTTGAAATTTTGTCAGAGATAATTTTGTGCCCCTGGGGATGCTTTTTTCCCTTTCTCTCTGTGGAGTCTCTAGCTGGGGTGGGGGCGGGAGTGGAGGTGCATTGAGAACCTTTTCTTCCCTAAATTCTTTGAGAACTCCAATCCTTTTTCTCACAATGGTGACCTCCTTTGCTGCATGAGGCATGTATTCCTTCCTCTATGGAAAATTTCAAAATGATGCTAGCTATTGTTCCTAATACTGCATTAGTCCATGAGGTATTGCTAACTTTTCCAGCTGGGGTAGGAAGATGAACTAGAGCAATTAACTATGTTCAAGTAGTGGTTGAAAGCCTTGATATGGCCTTTTTACTCTCTCTGTGTTTCCCTTGTTTTTCTCCTTTTCCTCATTTCATTGTGTTCTGCATCAAACCCCCCTACATCCCTCAGAGCTGCGAGAAGGTTGGTGTGTTTTTTACTTTTTACCCACCTTACAAAACTACTACTTAAATCGATAACAAAGAATACAAATGAAATGAATGTAGCTGCACTGTGGTCTTCTTTTGGTCATTGGTATAATATTGCAGAGAATGTTTTTGCCTTGGCTTCTGATGCTTGCTGATGGTGTCCAAATGCAATGCATGATGGGAGAGAATGTACCTGGGTGCATGGTAACACATAACTCTCTATGGTCCAGTGCATTGGTCAGTGTTCCTGCTTTCATTGCCTCCCCAATGCTTCCTATTTCTCACCCATCTTTTATTTCTGTCTTCTCAGGGTGCCTGCTGCCCCCAGATGATGTTTTCTAATTGTTCCCTGACCCTTCCACTTTTCTTGATATGTTTTTTGATGTCCCAGATCTGTTCTGGCCCCTGCTTGCTTCAGTAACCTTTGAGTTGACTGCAGGAGGCATGCTTAACACGTTCTTTCCTATGAATGTCTTAGACTCCTCACACACACCATTGCAGTGAGCCCTCTCCAGTCAGAGGATTTCTGGTCCTCAGTTTAGCCAGAGATCCCAGACAGAATCCCTTACCTTGTTCTTGTGGTTAAGAGGTTGAGTTCTGGTCCTTTCCTATGACTTCAGAAAAGCATTGTTTGCTATTTGCATTTGCAGTATATTCCTGAAAGTTGCTCTTTTGATTTAAAGTTCTCATAGTGTAAGGTTTTACCCCTAAAGTTCAAGGTAGAACTAATTCTCTCTCACCTTTGTTTTGTACCATCTTAAAGTACATGTATTTAAACATACCTGAACATGCAGATTATCTGAAGCAGGAACACTGAACTGTGTTTGCTTGGTGGTGGCTTTTTTTCTGTGTCATGTTGTTTTAATATGGTCATTCCTCTTAATGTCACATCCTGCTGTGTATATTGAATGTCCATCACTTTGAATATAGGCATAAAATTTCTTTTACTGGATTCTGTGGTCATTGATGCTATTTAACCTTATATACAAACTGAATGGAATCCTGAATGTGAACCTCCTCCCCTGAGTCTGCAGTCCTTTCCTGTAATAACCTCCCTATAACCTGTAATCTTCTAACTTTCAAGTCCCCATCTCAGTAACTACACTCTACCATCTGTCTTTGTGTTTGTTCTTATTTTCCCACTATTTCTATATTGTCCTTATCTAGGATTCCAGTCATTCTTTCATCATTCTATTGTGGGCCTTAAGAGTCCATTTTGCGCATGACTAGCATGACCCAATCCAGTATATTATCTATTGATATTATGTGTTTCTCCTTCTGTTATTGTCAGTTTCTACACACACACACACACACACACACACACACACACACACACGACAGACACAAACAGAGATGAGACACTGGCCTAATCACTAAAGCACATACATATACCACAAATACACAGACACACAAACAGAACATACATACATACACACACACAAAACAGACACACACAGAGACACTGGCATAGACACACAGACGCCTACCACATAGAGATACACACACACACACACACACACACACAGAATACACCATACCATACACAAGACATACCCACAGAACATACATAGAAACACAGATTCATATTTATTTCTATGTTTGTCCCATCATTACTTGAAGTTTTGAGGCTGTATCCTTCTGAATCTGAAAGCAAATAAATTGATGCTTCAGTGTCCTCAAGGTTATGTTTTCCAGGGTGAGATGTGACTGCCCCATACACACATTCATATCAGCTGCGAGTACACAGTACTGAAGTCAGTCTTGCTACTTGCACATGCTGATGACCTTCTGTCACCTATTTGTATATACATGCCTGCATAGAATCATTGTTATATGCATGTATGTATATAGTTTGGTATTTCTCTTTTGCATGGTGTTTGTGTACTGTTAATTGTAAGTAGATTTTCATTTTTGTGTGGGGCCTATGTAGGTATGAATCAACTGTTGTATGACTGTGTCTAAGATATCAATGATTAAACTAAATAAATGATTCTGTGTATACACACACCATACTTGTATGGTCTGTATTATCCACAGTTTATCTTTGTGTTATGATTTTGGGTAATTTACAATATGTTTCAATTGTTTAATCATGTCTGTCTGGTGCATGTCATGTGTTTTACAAGCTGCTTCACTCTTGCCTCGCATATGTTATCATGTGGCCTTGTGTTTCATTCCAGTTCGCCGTGTCCCACCAAGATTCTCTATCCCACCCACTAATCATGAAATCATGCCAGGTGGAAGTGTAAATATCACCTGTGTGGCAGTGGGGTCACCAATGCCTTATGTGAAGTGGATGTTGGGGGCAGAAGATCTGACACCAGAAGATGATATGCCAATAGGAAGAAATGTCCTAGAGCTGAATGATGTAAGACAGTCAGCAAATTACACGTGTGTTGCTATGTCGACACTGGGCGTCATTGAAGCAATAGCACAGATCACTGTCAAAGGTATGTTCAGCTCGTGCTCTGAAAATCGTACTTATGCTCATTCTAGATCCAGAATTTTAAAATGAATCAACTTATCTCTCAGTGCTTCAGTTGTATAAGGCCTAATCTTGTCTGCGGTGTTATATAAAATGTTCATGTCTTAGAGAGATTTTCCTCGCCTTTCCTTCCCCCTTTATACCTCTCTCCCTTCCTCCATTCCTTCTTTTGTTTTTGAGATATTAGATATTGAATCTAGATACTGAGTTTCTACCACTAAGCTACATCCTTAGCCCTTCTTTAATTTTCAGCTTGAGACAGTGCCTCATTAAACTGCAGGCTGTGGTTGAATTTACACTGTATCCCATAGAAGCCATCAATCAATGATCTCTTGCTTTAGCCTCCTGAGGAAGTGGGATTACAGATTTATGATTAGACTCCATGTTCAGATTATTTCCTAAGATATTAAAAGTCTAAATTGGGATAACAATTACAATATTTAGAAGGAAGTCTGATTTAGTCACTGAGCAGACAGAATCCAGAATGTTATGCAAGGTCTGCTCTTCTCCTAAGACGGTTGGCCTGCAGCCTTTATTCTGCTCCAAATTTTTGACAGGGGTCTTAAGAATATTAATAACTGTCATTAAATGCATAAAATCTCTGGAAAAGAAGAAATAAGAGAAAGTGCTGAAATCAGTATGACCTAATAATAGATGCTCTGTTTGATGGCCCTACCATTAAGAAGCAAAATGCAAGTGGATCTGTTCTTAGTTCTGTCCTGCACTTTGCATATATGAATACTCATGAAATATTCTCTTCTTCAATAAATATACTAAATATAACCAAAGTGGTACATTCTGTGAAAAATTTTTTCAGGAAAAGGGGAGTTGAATATATATGGATACCACTTTCTTATACTCAATACTTATGTAGTTATAAAACTTACAAATTGGATCACAATGAGGGTAATTGAGTTTCCTGCCAGAGTCCAGAATTAGTGCAAAATGAGCTCAATTCAGCATGCCATTTTGTAAGCATGAATTTAAAAAAATGCAGCACAATTGTTACAATTGATATCATATCTATAAGTGAGTATATATATTCAGTATATCATATGGCATACATATGACAAAAGTATACATTATTCATATAGCAGATATGTAATATAATGTCTTATGTATTCTTAAAGTATTAAGCATATTTGCCTTTGTTTCCAAATTATAGTTATACAGTGATACTGTAAAAAATATGATAACGCAATCATTTGGTGCCACCTCAGTAAACTCAACGTTATTTAAGAGTATTTTATTTACCTGAAAGTTCAGAGTGGTCCACTTTACAAAGTGAAAGTCCAGAATAGTTAAATAAATGTTTTCTATTACTAATTTTAGTAAATTCTCTTTGTTAAGTGTTGTAATTCTGAAGATATTAGTGATACGCAAATATCAAACCACCTTTTTTATTATAACTGTTTGAGCTTGAGATATTTGAGGTTTGCCAAAGACATTAAAGAATATGCAAGTGAGAGTAACCATAAGCTAATTAACATATTCATTTTATTAATCCTCAGTCTTCTTTCCATCCTATCCTTTCTTACCTCAAAGAGTGAAATATAAAGGTAAAAACATAAAAGGAAAAGAAAAAAAACAAAGGAGAAAATAGAAAAGAAGCCAGTGTTTGATGCTTCTAAGTTGCCCGCCCTCTCTGGGAGTTACTGTGAAGCTAGCCTTTTGCTTACAGGGAACTAGTCTGATTTTGAGCACTATCTTCTGGGTTGTTTTCCATTTTTTTCTTTTTCTTCATCTTTTTTTGGGGGGGCTTATCATTTAGGGTAAAACTTGCAGATGAGTCAACCAATAAAGATGGCTTGAACTCTTCAGATTTTCTTTTTGAATTGTGTTCTGTTAAAGGGAAAAGAGCAGATCTCAAAAGACATTTTTAAAGTAAGAGTGGCTGGAAGGTGCAGAGATGGGGGAGGGATTGGAAGGAGAAGAGGGAAGGAAAACTGTGGTCAGTATGTAATATATTAGAGAATAAATTAATAAAAAATAAATACAGGTTTTTGCTGACTAGCTATAATCTTGGATATGTCTAATGTAGAATACAAGAATGTTATCGACAAAATCCTTTAAAAGTGATTTGTGAATATGTCACTAATTTAACTAATTATGAAGAAATATGACTTAAAACTATTATTCTTTTAAAACTTGTGTATGTGTGTGTGCATGCGTGTGTGTGGGGGGGTATGTGTTGATGAGAAACAACACATGCCTCCTCAAATGCCAGGCAAAATACACTGTTATTATTCTTCTTTAAGAGCTTTTTGATAAATTATTTTCGATAGGTTACTTATAAGTATCCTAGTCAGGTTTTCTATTGCCTTATGAAACACCATAACTGAAAGGAACTTGGTAAAGTAAGGGTTTATTTCAGCTCATACTTAAACATCACAGTTCATCCCTGAAGGAAGTCAGGCCGAGAAAACCTGGAGAAATAATTGAAATAGAGGCCATGGGAATCCCTGCTTGCTGTTTGGTCCTCCTGCTTTCTTCTAGGTCCCAGGACCACTTAACCATGGGTGTAGTGACTCACAATGGCTGGGTCTTCCCATAGCAATTATTTATTAAGAAAATACTCCCTTAGACTTCCCCACAGGCCAGTCTTATAGAAGCAGTTTTTAAATTGTGGTTGTCTCTTCTCAGATAACTTTCAAATTTGTATCAAGTAGACAAAGATTGATCCAGAACTAAGATCCACTAACAAAGTCATAATGGCTTACAAACCGGAAAGTATTTGGGTACTAGTCCATTAATAGCAATTTAATTTCATATATTCCACATTTAATGTTTATTGGTACTTATTTACAAAATTAATTTATTAAATCAGGGAATAAGTGTCTAAGCATTTGAGTAAAAAATTACAACAATTGCAGTTACTGTTTTTGAGAGTCTCAGACATACTATATGTGTATTACTGGATTACCTCATTAATTATCACATGAAATACAGCTGATCAAGTATATAGAACAACACCAGTACTACAGCTTCTCTAATGTTCACATGAGGAAATGAAAGCCGAAAGAAACTAAGTGATTTATCCAGGATGACAGAGTAAATAAGTGGTAGATTTGTATACAACTTCCAAAATGTCATCAAGATCTGCTAGTAAGGTGGGATCTGGACCAGCTTTATGTATTTTACTGTTCTCTTGACTTACTAGGACAGCAGATTTCAACCTGTGGGTAATGACCCCTCACATATCAAATATTTACATTATGATCATAACAATAGAGAAATTATAGTTATGAAATAGCAACAGAATAATTTTATGATTGGAGGAACCATGACTTAAAGAACAATATTAAAGGATTGTAGCATTAAGAAGATTGAGAACAGCTGTCTTAAGACATGATACTTTGCTTCATCTGGTTAAATCTTCAATGGGTATATAATCTGATCAGACTAACTATACTATATAGTGATTGATGTTATACTTAGAAAAGATAGTCATTGTCTTTTTTTTTTTTTTGACCCAAAGCCTTACCCAAGCCTCCAGGAACTCCTGTGGTGACTGAGAGCACAGCCACAAGCATCACACTAACATGGGACTCTGGGAATCCTGAGCCTGTCTCTTACTACATCATTCAGCATAAGCCTAAAAATTCTGAAGAACCGTATAAAGAAATTGATGGCATAGCAACCACACGCTATAGCGTTGCCGGATTAAGTCCCTACTCGGATTATGAATTTAGAGTTGTCGCTGTCAATAACATTGGGAGAGGCCCAGCAAGTGAGCCTGTGTTAACTCAGACCTCAGAACAAGCACCATCCAGTGCCCCGCGGGATGTTCAGGCACGCATGTTGAGCTCTACCACCATTCTGGTACAGTGGAAGGAACCTGAGGAGCCAAATGGACAGATCCAGGGATATAGAGTTTATTATACAATGGACCCCACTCAGCATGTCAACAACTGGATGAAACACAATGTAGCTGATAGCCAAATCACTACTATTGGCAATTTGGTACCCCAAAAAACATACTCTGTCAAAGTCCTGGCTTTTACCTCAATTGGAGATGGTCCTCTTTCTAGTGATATACAAGTCATCACTCAGACAGGAGGTAAGTCTGATTCAAGATGGGAAATTGGGTCGGTGGCTTGGAAGGAAAGAGCAATGGTAATAGGACTGTAAGACATTGAGATTTACGCCTATACATTTTATTTTTAAGATTGCCTTAATCTATGAAAATTTAGGCAGCATACCACCTTTTGCTAAGAATCTATATAACAGCCACATTATTGCATACAATATCTATGTGTATAAGCATAACATTGTTAATCCTAATTATGCATTAATACATTTTCCATGGTTTCATTGATGCAGCGCACTCATGACTTATTTTCCTAGCTGGTGTGGTCTTTTAAGTCCTGTGACCTAGTGTGTTTATTTCCTGTCTTTGTGACCCTAAGTCTCAAACATATTTACAGCAGTTTGCTTTATTTTATTTTACTGCTGTTATTTAGTTCTTTTGAGCTGGTTCACGGATTACTTTCCTTGCTATAGTGTATGAAAATAACTGTGTGTATCTTTCACAACAGTTATAGCAAATCTATATTTCTTCATTTGGTGTTTGCTGTTCTTCAGTATTGATTTGTTCAGTGTATTAATACGCAAGGAAATGCTGCAGATTAACTTAAGGTTCTCATTGGAAAATACTAGAGGTCTATGACTATTGTGCTACTTTATCCTGACACTTTCCTTAAAAGTGTCAATATAACTGCCCAAAGTTACTTCAGACGGTGTACCCGGAAGGGAAGCTGGGGATGTATGGGAAGGCGGCAAAAAGAGATGAAAACCAAGACAACATTGCTGTTCAGGATCTCAAAGTTTAATGGCAAATGTATAGGTAGAGGAAAACCCTACACCCCAAAGGCTGGAAACTTCTCTGCAGAACCGGTTCAGTTGCTCTGCAGGTGGCTAGTGTTTCTCAGGAAGCTGCAGGTCCTTGAAGAACAATGGGTTTCACCTTGGTCTGAGCACTCCACCCTAGGTGGAGGGGATTATGGCTGACACAGGAGTTCCTGCTCAAAGGCTGGGAGAGGAAATTCACTTTGGTCAAAGTCAAGTTCCTGCGAGGGGACATGGCACCTCAAAAAGACTTTCTACATGTCAATTGCTAAAGATTTTTTTAAAATTTTATCCAGTAGTTCCATAACTATAAAACTATGATGAGAATGTATGGGGTTTCTATTTCCCTTTAAGCTTTTCTCATGTTTTGACCATAATGTTGGAATGACATAATCATAATCTAATTCTTAAGGTACAGCTAAGCTTGGTGAATTTGTATGAGTTTCTTTTCTGTCAGCCTTTTGATATTGTGACAAAATACCAAAGTTAGCATAAAGGAAGAAATAGTTCATTTGAGCACACAACTTCTGAAATTCTAGCCTGTTGTCAGCTGGCTCTGGGTCCTTAGCATGATCACAACAAACAGAAAGGAATAAAGTCAGACTGGCAGGCACAAGAGGATCATTCCATGATCATCCCCTCCTAAACAGTCAACTAATGACAATTGAGCAAGCTTTTATCTTTGTTCCTGTGGGAGTGGGTTTCTAAGTGGTGCATACCTTAACCCCGGCACTTGGGGGGTAGTGGCCAGTAGAACTCTGAGGTAAATGCCAGCCTGGTCTACATATGGTGTCCTACGAAAGCAAGGTTATACAGATAGCCCCTATGTTGAAAAAACAAAAATCAAAACAACATCAACAACAAACAACCAAAAAAATTAACTTACATGCTTTCTTTGTTTCTCTAAATTTCATATATATATATATATATATATATATATATATATATATATATATATATGAATATATATGATATATACAAATGCACGCGTTCACACACACACACACACATATATATATAATGAGTATTAATTCTTACGATCTAAGTAGAGGGTATGACTTTGGCAGCAACTAAAGTGAGGGTCAAAAACAAAAAACAAAAAACAAAAAAACAAATCAGGTTACTAAGGGAAATCAAAGGACCCTGATGACTTCTAGTTACCATCATCTTTAACATGAGAAATTTTCTAATGTGATAGTTTTAGTGTTTTTGTATCTACTTGTTATTTAGTAGGTACATAAGCCTAGAGAATATATAAATTTATTTATATTATTTAAAATTACACAAATTTTAGAAATTAAAATTAATTTCAGTTCTGAACTATTTCAAGTTGTTCTTAAAAACATTATTATATCCAATCATTCAGTTTATCTAAATTTTATGACCACAAATTTAAGCCTAACAAGCAAGAATACTTTAAATTATTTTTAGGAGACAAAGGCTTTAACTACCCAAGAAACAAGTTTCTCCTAAAACCAAATTCTGTCAAAATATGCAGATCCCTGAGACTCACGAATATCTTTATATTCAGAATATTGAATTAAAGAAACTTATCCTATCCCAACTTAGTGAAAAATGTAAAAGTGGTATTTAAACAATGTATTTTTTGTTTTGTCATTACTAAAGGACATGAGCATAATTCCATGGATGTTGTAGTGTGAGAGGACATTTGAATTATTTTAATCCAATAAATTTGCTTTTGGAAGTTCTTGTTTAATTCAGTAGCAAAATTTAGAAAATACACTCAAATGCATGAGGCTGTATTATATAGCTCTCAGTTGCTCTCCACCTCTTTTTGACTAAAGGATTTTTTTACATGAAGACATTTCCAGCAACTGTCTGTAGTTGTAGCTTGAAAACTCATGGAGATGTAAAAAGGTCAAGTAGCAATGCCTGTCAAGGTCAGTAGTCTAATACACCTCTGTAAGTAGCACAGTGATTGGTTGTGTCCTCTAATCTTCATTAACAATGCTTCAGATGTTAGTGGCAACTGTCAAATGCCACTTATCAGTTCTGGTGAAGTAAAGTCAATGCTGAGCCTTCTCATTTCCTTCCTGATAATTCCTAGAATCATGGATACCCAATGGCATCAAATATTCCTTTTGGGTGGTTATATAAAATCTAAGGAAAATATAATTTTCGCTATGGTTTTTGTTTTAGTAAAGCTACAAAACCATACCATTCAAAATAATTTAAATATGTTATAATTACATTGAAACCAAAACATATACTTTCACATCTGTATCTGACGAGTGCTCATTTTATTTTATTGCCTTCAGTCCCCAAATTGAAGCCAGATACAAAAATGAATAGATAAGCAAAAAAAAGTCTAGAACAAAGTGATTTTAATAGATAAGTCATCATTTTGCATTTTATATAAGATAACTAACATTCTGATGGATAGAAATAGGATATTTATATAGTGTATTCCTAGTGGTAGAGAAAATCAAAGCATGATCCTATTCTATGATCAATCAAAAGCGTGGATGTTGGCAAGGCAAACATTTAACCAGTTACACAAATCCTTCTATTTCACCTAAAACATCAAGGAAGAAAACAATATACTCCAGTGTTTGCTGGAATTGGTTATGGTAATCATATAGGATGACTATATTTGGGCGAAGAAACACAGAACTGATAAAGAAGTCTTAGGAACTACATTTTTTTAAGGCATTAAAATAAATGTTGCTTTAAATTCATGCTTTCTGGCGTGGTAAACCTTAAATTTTGAGTTGAGTCATTTCTGAGCTTTCTTTGGGAAGAATGTCTTATCTAATTTAGAATAATCTTTGGATAAGTCTGCAGACTCTAAGAGTATTTGATCTAGATTGGCCTTAACTTCACAGTGCCTCTGAGGACCATTCTGAACTCCTAATGCCTCATCTCCTAAATACTGGGATTAGAGATGTACACCACCTTGCCATCTTACCTTTAGAGTCTTAAGGATAATACCACAAACTTTTAAAATTAGAAAATTGTCATAAATGACAACATTGAGAAATATTCTTCTATGGGTTTCTAGAATGTTACAAAACATTTCATTACTTTCTGACTCCAGGCCAATATAAGCAATCTAGAAAAATGCCTATGTTCTAATGCTCAAAAAGCTAAGTCTAATGTAAAGTTTTCTGTGAATAATTTTAACAATGAAGAAAGGAGCAATGGATATAAATACAACCATTATAAAATTTAACTTTTTGTACTTAAACATTTACTGACAGTTGACACTGTGTTGTGTCACTCACAGATCAGAAACTTTTGCTTTGAATTGTGTTAGGGTTTACTAACAGATTTACTATCATATTCTGATTCTTGCTTTCATTGTCATTAGCTAATGTGTTTGATATATATGCTTTTAAATATGGGCCTCCTTAAACTTCTGGTTACCTTAGCAAAAACAAGGCTTCTGTTGGTTTTAGCTATGTTCATACTTAGATACAGTGGGATGAAATTATAAATTAGCAGTCTCATATTGACTCTTCAGAGACAATAAATTTTACATAAACAATGATCTCTTCTAGTGTATTAGCAATTCAGATGACATGAAGATTTTTTCATATTCCTTAGTTCTTCATTTATTTATATTACAATATAATAATTACAGTAGTAAGCAAGTACTTGATATTCATCAGAGCATTTTTATTCTGTTTTTAGAGTAATAATTCTTATTACTTCTTTGTGGATATTAAATTGTCAAGTAAAATACAACTAGCCAATATAAGAATTATTTAAATATAGTTTTATTTCTTTATATTTCATCTGCTATTTATTTACGTGTGCACACTGTGTAATTTTAATGTGTGTGTGTGTGTGTGTGTGTGTGTGTGCAGGGAATTACTGTGAAGTGTGCACACATATGTGTGCAGGAGTGAATGCCAGTGCATTCATGCAGAGTTCAGTAGATGATATCAGGTTTCAAGATCTTTTACTCTACCTTATCGTCCTGAGAAGAGGTCTCTTTTTTTTTTTTATTCGATATAATTTATTTACATTTCAAATGATTTCCCTTTTCTAGCCCCCCACTCCCCGAAAGTCCCGTAAGCCCCCTTCTCTTCCCCTGTCCTCCCACCCACCCCTTCCCACTTCCCTGTTCTGGTTTTGCCGAATACTGTTTCACTGAGTCTTTACAGAACCAGGAGCCACTCCTCCTTTCTTCTTGTACCTCATTTGATGTGTGGATTATGTTTGGGTATTCCAGTTTTCTAGGTTAATATCCACTTATTAGTGAGTGCATACCATGATTCACCTTTTGAGTCTGGGTTACCTCACTTAGTATGATATTCTCTAGCTCCATCCATTTGCCTAAGAATTTCATGAATTCATTGTTTCTAATGGCTGAATAGTACTCCATTGTGTAGATATACCACATTTTTTTGCATCCACTCTTCTGTTGAGGGATACCTGGGTTCTTTCCAGCATCTGGCAATTATAAATAGGGCTGCTATGAACATAGTAGAACATGTATCCTTATTACATGGTGGGGAGTCTTCTGGGTATATGCCCAGGAGTGGTATAGCAGGATCTTCTGGAAGTGAGGTGCCCAGTTTTCGGAGGAACCGCCAGACTGATGTCCAGAGTGGTTGTACCAATTTGCAACCCCACCAGCAGTGGAGGAGTGTTCCTCTTTCTCCACATCCTCGCCAACACCTGCTGTTAAAAACTGCATGGTATTGGTACAATATCAGGCAAGCGGATCAATGGAATAGGATTGAAGACCCAGAAATGAACCCACACACCTATGGTCACTTGATCTTCGACAAAGGAGCTGAAAGCATCCAGTGGAAAAAAAGATAGTCTTTTCAACAAATGGTGCTGGTTCAACTGTAGGTCAGCATGCAGAAGAATGAGAATCGATCCATTCTTATCTCCTTGTACTAAGCTCAACTCCAAATGGATCAAGGACCTCCACATAAAACCTGACACACTGAAACTAATAGAAAAGAAACTGGGGAAGACCCTTGAGGACATGGGCACAGGGGAAATGTTCCTGAATAGAACACCAATAGCTTATGCTCTAAGATCAAGAATTGACAAATGGGACCTCATAAAACTACAAAGTTTCTGTAAGGCAAAGGACACTGTCAAAAGGACAAAACAGCAACCAACAGATTGGGAAAGGATCTTCACCAGCCTTAAATCTGACAGAGGGCTAATATCTAATATATACAAAGAACTCAAGAAGGTAGAACCTAGAGAACCAAATAACCCCATTAAAAAGTGGGTTACCAAGCTAAACAAATAATTTTCACATGAAGAACTTCGGAGGGATGAGAAACACCTTAAGAAATGTTCAACATCATTAATCATTAGGGAAATGCAAATCAAAACAACCCTGAGATTTCACCTCACACCAGTCAGAATGGCTAAAGTCAAAAACTCAGGAGACAGCAGGTGCTGGCAAGGATGTGGAGAAAGAGGAACACTCCTCCACTCCTGGTGGGATTGTAAGATGGTGCAACCACTTTGGAAATCAATCTGGAAGTTCCTCAGAAAACTGGGCATGACACTTCCGGAGGACCCTGCTATACCACTCCTGGGCATATACCCAGAGGATTCCCCAGCATGTAATAAGGACACATGGTCCACTATGTTCATAGTAGCCTTATTTGTAGTAGCCAGAAACTGGAAAGAACCCAGGTGTCCCTTAACGGAGGAATGGATACAAAAAAATGGGGTATATTTACACAATGGAGTAGTACTATTCAGCCATTAGAAACAATGAATTCATGAAATTCTTAGACAAATGGATGGAGCTGGAGAATATCATACTAAGTGAGGTAACCCAGTCTCAAAAGATCAATCATGGTATTCACTCACTGATAAGTGGATATTAGCCTAGAAACTTGGAATACCCAAGAAATAATCTACATATTAAATTATGTCCAAAAAGAACAGAGGAGTGGCCCGTGGTTCTGGAAAGACTCAATGCAACAGTATAGGGGAATTCCAGAACAGGGAAGTGGGAAGGAGTAGATGGAGGAACAGGGGGAGGGAAGAGGGCTTATGGGACTTGCGGCGAGTGGCGACCCAGAAAAGGGGAGATCATTTGATTTATTTATTTATTTATTTATTTATTTATTTATTTATTTATTGGGAGTACACTGTCATCAGACACACAGAAAGAGGATATTGGATACCATTACATATGGCTATGTGCTACCATTCGGTTGCTGGAATTGAAGAGCATTCAGTGCTCTTAACGACTAATCCAGACCATATCCTGTATATTTTTATATTGAGCATTAAGACTTAATATATTTTCAATCTTAAAGATACATTTATTTATTTCTCAGCAGTTTTTGTTTTTCCTATAAATCTTCAGCTCATGTTGGTTGTTTCTAATTTAAAAACTGAACCCACAGATAGGGTACCCTTAATTTTTCCTTAAATTTCCATGGAAGTTTGACTCTTGGCATCCATAAGCTATTGATGAGGATGACAGAATGAAAGGGCTGAGCTGAACTTCTTGAATCATTGTTGCCTTTCGTATTATGTTTGTGAATTCAACATTTTTTAATCATTGACAATTGAAAGGATTTTTATGTAGAAAATGCATATCTTTTGAAAAATATATGAAAAAAGGAAGATATACATTTATATTCGGCCTTGCTGGGCACTAATTCTCAACCTACTGTGCTTAGTTAGTCTGGCGTCTATCTTCAGGTAGATATGAGCTTTCCTGTTGAAAGCGCTTTCCAAAGCGCTCATGAAGTGTTCTTAATCATCTAGGTATTCACCTCTTATCGGAGGCACTTAGATCTCTGCTACAAGTTTAGAAATGTGCTTTCCCCAGCCCCCAAAACCACTTCAAAATGAACCTGTAAATGAAAAGAAAGAAAACCTTCTTGCCTGTTACATGACAAGACTTTCCACGAAGTCATCTAGCCAACCCTTGCATTGTCCAAAGGTTTCAAGAGAAAAGGAAGCTGTCCCCTCTGGGATGTTGATGTTCCTATTCAATTTATTATTTAGCAGTAAGGACTTTTTACAGAACCAAACAGAATTAGATCAGTTGAAGATGTGTCACTAGACAAGAATGAAATCTTGAGACCAAAAGGGAATACAGAAAAGATAAATTAAAAGTAAAAGCCAAACAGTGTAAGTAAGCAAAAGTTAATTAGGTTTCTAAGATGGTTTCAGTCAGTGTCAACTTTCTAACCTTAGGCAGGGAATAAATCCTTACCCTAGTGACTAGGCCTGAGCTCCTTTGGAATTGACTCTGATTCTACTACTTGGAATCTGAACTAGGTTCCACATGTTAACCCATTCTTCTTTATTCCACAGATTGGTGGAAAATAGGGAAAGAAATAAGCAATACAAGTATAGAAGAATTAGTGACTACCACATATTCATGTGTGTGCATATCACAAAAAGAAACCCTTTGATCATCTGGATAGTAGAACCCAGTGGCAGGTATCCCGCCTGCCTCCTGGCTCTTTGCAATCTCTGTAGCATGAACCAGGCTTTTGACGGTTACCTGACAGATAATACCTTTGCCATTTGCTAGTCACCATATGCTTTTATTTCCTTCTGGGCTCCTTGCTTTGCCCCTTGATCTTTTATGTCCCTTTGTCTTTGTCTCTCTGTCTGAATAATTATGTGAGGTCACTCACTGGGCAGGTGCTGGGAAAGAATGATAACCTGTTCAGAAAGCAGTTCCCAGAGGCATCAAATTAATGAGACTCTCATAGTACAGGCTTTGGGGTAGGGCAGATGAGAGGAGAGGGGCAGACGAGGACTATTTGTGGCCCTGGGTGTCAGTGCAAGCATGAGTGAGCCACTTTGTCCTAGCATGTACAATCACAGAGGTTGATGGCTCTCATAGAAATAGACTTTAAATCCCTTTAAGGAAAAGAGTAAGGTTCTGTAATCATGTTACTGAAAGAAGCTTATAAATGGAAAAAAGTACATTCTGTACCTACAAAGACTTCTTTTCCTGTGAAAATTATATCTAAAGCATTCTTTCTACATTTTTATCATATGTCATCTATGAATCTTCTTATTTCATTTGTGTTTCAGAATGTGTATTCTCAAGTAACCAGAAAAAATACTTTGCAAGTTCCTTTCTGCCTCCTGTGGCCTATCTTATTCTTGTTATATTTGTTGTTGTTCTTGATTTTTATAAAATATGTTTCATTTCTTATGTGAATCTGGGAAAATATAGAACAATTAGATCACAACATACAGAACCATTCTCTAATATCAGGGGTAATGGCTGAATTATTGAGCAATTAACAAGACCAGCATGGACACCAACAATCAGAGAAGACGGTGGTAAAAGCAGCCTGCTAGGTGTGCCAGTGAGGCCTGGTGTACCTCAGATGTATGTTTCATTACTCGGGCTTAGCTATCAAGGTTAGGTTTTAGTAAGGAAGTTTGGATTATGAAACATTATTAAGTAAAGTATTTTAACTTGAATAAAGTTTTTATTATTTATAATATCTCATGTGTAACTCTTTTAAATAATCAGATAGGTATACTGAATGTCTGCCATGGGCATCATAGTTAACTTCTATTACCACAATTTCATGATGACTACATCTTGTAATCTTACTAATTTGCTGTAGTTTAGGACTAAGCTATTAGGGATGATAACTATGTTTGCATTCAGACTAATCATTAGCTCAAATGCTTTAAAATTTAGTAAGTCTTTCTTCATTGTTATGTGTTGGTCCCTGTGTGTATGTGTGTGTATATCTGTGTGTGTTCCAAAATATGTAAATGATACTTGAATGATTTGTATAATGTTACATCTATGTATAGAATTTCATGGTTGATCATTTGTTATTAGAAAATCAATTGGTATCGATCTGATTAATCTAATTAACTAAACTAAATCTAATGTTTTAAATAGTTACATGGACCTATTTATATGTAATAGAGTTTTGTTTTACCTTTTTCCTAACTCTTTACTAAGATCTAAGTATTTAAGGTAAAATTTTGAGGATTTATTATTGCCTATGAAAACTATTAAGAGTCAAGGTAGAATTTTCTACGCATTATTAGTGTCTTAGTTAGGGTTTTTTGAGAAGAGACACCATTACCACAGCAACTCCGATAAAAGAAAGCATTTAATTAAGCATTTAACTGGCTTGCAGTTCAGAGGTTTGGTCCATTTTCATGTTGGTGAGATGAGTGGCAGCATGCAGTCAGACATGGTACTGGCGAAGGAGCTTGAGAGTTCTACATCCAGATTGGCAGGCATCAGACAGAGAGAGCCATTGAGCCTGGCATAAGGTTCCAAAACCTCAGATCCCAACCTCAGTGATAAACTTCCTCCAACAAAACCACTCCTGCTTTCATGAGGCCACATGTCCTAATCCTTTTAAATATGCCATTCCTTATGAGCCTTTGGAAGCATTTTTCTTCAAGGCACAACAATTGAAAATAATACTGAATGATACATGAAGTCATAGAGACTTTTTTTTACTCAATTGTAATATTGACAACTTCTATGTAATTAGCACTTCTTAGTTTCAGGTTCTGTGAAGCATAATTAAAAATATTTCTTTTTATAGTTTTTGTGATTATAATACAATTGCAACATTTACCTCTTCCCTTTCCTCCCTGCAAATTCTCCACATGCTTCCCACTTGTTTTCTTTCAAAATCAGCGTGTCTCATTTTTGTCTGTTGTTTGTGTATGTGTGTGTGTGTGTTCTTAAATGTATAAATGAAACCTTATTAATCTGTATAATGCGAAAGATTTATAAATGTATTAATCTATGTATATGATTTCAGGGTTGACCATTTGGTATTAGATAATCAATTGGTATGCTCTTCCCTGGGGAAGACCATTTTTCCTGCTGTCAGCATTCTTTTTTTTTTTTTCATAACGTTTTTTTTGGCTCTTTTAAATTTTTTTTAAAATTTCATTCGATATATTTTTTATTTACATTTCAAATGATTTCCCCTTTTCTGGTCCCCTACTCCCTGAAAGTCACATAAGCCCCCTTCCCTCCCCCTATTCTCCCACCCATCTCTTCCCACTTCCCTGTTCTGGTTTTCCCTTTAACTGCTACACTGAGTCTTTCCAGAACCAGGGGCCACTCCTCCGTTCTTCTTGTGCCTCATTTGATGTGTGGATTACGTTTTGGGTATTCCATTTTTCCAGGCTAATATCCACTTATTAGTGAGTGCATACCATGATTGATCTTTTGAGACTGGGTTATCTCACTTAGTATGATGTTTTCCAGCTCCATCCATTTGCTTAAGAATTTCATGAATTCATTGTTTCTAATGGCTGAATAGTACTCCATTGTATATATATACCACATCTTTTGCATCCATTCTTCTGTTGAGGGACACTTGGGTTCTTTCCAGCATCTGGCAATTATAAATAGGGCTGCTATGAACATAGTAGAGCATGTATCCTTATTACATGGTGGGGAATCCTCTAGGTATATGCCCAGGAGTGGTATAGCAGGATCTTCTGGAAGTGAGGTGCCCAGTTTTCGGAGGAACCGCCAGACTGATTTCCAGAGTGGTTGTACTAATTTGGAACCCCACCAGGAGTGGAGGAGTGTTCCTCTTTCTCCACATCCTCGCCAACACCTGCTGTCTCCTGAGTTTTTAATCTTAGCCATTCTCAAATCTCAGGGTTGTTTTGATTTGCATTTCCCTGATGACTAATGAAGTTGAGCATTTTTTAAGATGTTTCTCTGCCATCCAAAGTTCTTCAGGTGAGAATTCTTTGTTTAACTCTGTACCCCATTTTTAATAGGGTTATTTGGTTTTCTGGGGTCTAACTTCTTGAATTCTTTGTATATATTGGATATTAGCCCTCTGTTGGAGGTAGGGTTGGTGAAGATCTTTTCCCAATTTGTTGATTGCCGATTTTTCCTTTTGATGGTGTCCTTTGCTTTACAGAAACTTTGTAATTTTATGAGGTCCCATTTGTCAATTCTTGATCTTAGAGCATACGCTATTGGTGTTCTGTTCAGAAACTTTCCCCCTGTACTGATGTCCTCAAGGGTCTTCCCCAGTTTCTTTTCTATTAGCTTCAGAGTATGTCTGGCTTTATGTGGAGGTCCTTGATCCATTTGGAGTTGAGCTTAGTACAAGGAGACAAGGATGGATCAATTCGCATTCTCCTGCATGCTGACCTCCAGTTGAACCAGCACCATTTGTTGAAAAGGCTATCTTTTTTCCATTGGATGTTTTCAGCCCCTTTATCGAGTATCAAGTGGCCATAGGTGTGTGGGTTCATTTCTGGATCTTCAATCCTGTTCCATTGATCCTCCTGCCTGTCACTGTACCAATACTATGCAGTTTTTAACACTATTGCTCTGTAGTATTGCGTGAGGTCAGGGATACTGATTCCCCCAGAATTTCTTTTGTTGTTGAGAATGGTTTTAGCTATCCTGGGTTTTTTGTAATTCCAGATGAATTTAAGAATTGCTCTTTCTAACTCTATGGAGAATTGAGTTGGGATTTTGATGGGTATTGCGTTGAATTTGTATATTGCTTTTGGCAAAATGGCCATTTTAACTATATTAATCCTGCCTATCCATGAGTATGGGAGGTTTTTCCATTTTTTGAGGTTTTCTTCCATTTCCTTCTTCAGAGTCTTGAAGTTCTTGTCATACAGATCTTTCACATGTTTGGTAAGAGTCACCCCAAGGTACTTTATACTGTTTGTGGCTATGGTGAAGGTTGTCAGTTTCCTAATTTCTTTCTCAGCTGCTGTCAGCATTCTTTACCTAGTAGCTTATAGCTCATTGTATAGGACTGAAGCCTCCTGAACTTTGCCCCTTTCACATTAGTTTGTTTATTGGTATCATTGTTGTTCAGGTCATATTCAGGCAGCTATATTGGTGAGACTTCATC
The DNA here is from genome assembly GCF_947179515.1 of Apodemus sylvaticus. Taxonomy (NCBI): domain Eukaryota; kingdom Metazoa; phylum Chordata; class Mammalia; order Rodentia; family Muridae; genus Apodemus; species Apodemus sylvaticus. The sequence continues at coordinate 88,552,853 of NC_067474.1, read as the reverse complement.
AGGGTAGCATCTGACATATGTAGGAGACAAACCTCTCTCTTCCTCTGTTTCTTAAAAGCGTTCTGCCCCTTCTTCCACAATGGTCCATGGTCCTTAGGTGGAATTGTATTGTAGATGTATTTGTTGAGACTGTACTCCACAACTCTGCATTTTGATCTCCATCTGTTGCAAAGTGAAGTTTCCTTGATGAGGGGAGAGAGCTATACTTATTTCTGGGTAGAAAAATAAATATGCAAAATGTAGCTGGGGGTTATATGTGTATTTCATATGAATCATGTATTGAAATATTATTTGAAATCCATAATTTTACTGTTTTTACAATTGAATTCTGAATGTAAACATAATGATCTTGTTAATTCTCCTTCATATTGTATACAACTTCATATTGTATGCATATTAAACTACCCAAGGATTGAGACAGTATCCATCTCATGACTCTTATTCTTTTGAGGAGTATAAATGAGCTGTCTTCTGATGATGAGATGTCTCAGATGATGGAAGGGTCTTGTTCTTCATTAAGTGTAACATGTACTTAACCAGAAGAGTTTCTGAACACTGGTCATGATGGTCAACTGAGTCCTTTGCCTCCTTGTTTTTAGTACCAGGGCAGCCATTAAACTTCAAAGCAGAACCTGAATCTGAAACAAGTATTTTGCTGTCTTGGACACCGCCACGTTCAGATACCATTGCAAGCTATGAACTGGTTTACAGAGATGGGGATCAAGGAGAAGAGGTAAGATTTATAAAACTTTTCTTTGTAGAAAAGATTTACATATGAAAAGAGGACCTTGACCAAAAAATCCAAATGGCTATTTGGAGCCTTTGGGAATGGGGGGGGGGTTATAAAAATTATTGTTCTAGGTAAAATGCTTTGTTTACTGGTTATTTTATTTATTTAGATTTCATACGTTATCGCCCTTCCAGGTTTCCCCTTCACAAATCCCCTATCTTATCCCCCTTACTCCCTGCTACAATGAGGGTCTCCACTCACCTATCCACACACCCACTCGCTCCTCATGTAAAATGCTTGTTGATTCAGTTTTCCAAGCTCCATACTATACAAACATCAGATCATAGGAAAAGAGAAAATCCACGAGGTAGAGAAATACTTTCAGTTCTCCTCTGTAATTGTTCATAGTATTTATTTAGACCTTTATGGAAACATATAAATATTTGATGTTTGCATGCTTTTAAAAATTACCAAGGAAGATGCCCATAGCTAATGCTTACTGACATGCTAACCATTATTTGATATATATAAAATGTTACTATGCTATGTGAGTAAAATAATAGATTGCTAAATGTATAGAAATCAAAAGAGAAATAAAACTCAATCTGCACATTTACTATTAACAAGCATAGCTCTAAGAGTTTTACTAATAAATCATGTAATTCTTATGACAGCCTTTTGGTTTATAAATTATTTTTTTTCACCAATTTTATGTGGAAGAAAATCGATGAGCAAGAAAAAATACATACAACTTCTGAAGTTTCACATTAATGATTGGCTGAGATGATGTTTGAGTTGAAACAGACAGGACCCACAATGTGATGGGCCCTCACAAATCAATCTTTAATCAAGAAAATGTCCCATACACTTGCCTACAGGCCAATGTGATGAAGGAATTTTCTTAATTATGATTTCCTCCTCTTCGGTAACCCTAGCTTATATCATGTGCTAAAAAAGAAAAAAAAAAAAACAAGAAAACAGCACAATTGACGTCTTGTCACCTTAACACACAGATACATCACTATTAAACTACTATCCTTCCTTTCCTTTTTATCCTTAAGAGTTCTTATCAATGTTACAGAGTAAAGCATAGTATAACTGTAAAAGTCCCACAGCCCTAAAACATTTTAAAAGGTCAATCTATAACATATCTAACATCTTAAAAGTCCAACGTCCATTAGCTCTGGGTCCTTGTAAAATAAATAAATTACATCCTTATTCCAAAAGAAAAGAACCAGGATACAATTACAATTAAGACTGAGCAAACAGAAAACCAAACAGTGTAAATAGCTTAGTGTCTGGTCTCTTAGACTCAATCATTTTTCTGGGCTCTAAAAGGCTTAATCAGCTTCATTTCTCTGCCTCTGCCTCTGCCTCTGCCTCTGCCTCTGCCTCTGCCTCTGCCTCTGCCTCTGCCTCTGCCTCTGCCTCTGCCTCTGCCTCTGCCTCTGCCATCCACAGCATCTGCAGCTTGTTTTGTAGGCTCAGGACAGCTCTGAGTTACATCTGCTTCTACCATTGGTGGTCATCCCAAAGCCGTGGCATCATCCTGGAATTTACACTTTAACAGATACTGTCCCCTTACTTAAGCTGTGCTTGAGATCGATCTCTTTAGGGATTCTGACCTGTGTTCTAATGCCAAGCCCCTGCTGCTCTCCATGACCCCTCTAATCTTGCAGCTCTCATATCACCAGGAACATCTGAGAGAGTATTAGACTTTACCAACTTCAGCTGACAGCTTTGGGACACAAATGGACCTTAGCTTCTGTATTCTAACCATGAATAAAGAATTTCTAGAAGATGTCACCTCACTAAGACTAGTCTCTTTTTCATTACAGCCAAATTTGCAAGCCCAGATAACCAGCATGGATTTTACTCTAGTGATATTGGTCTCTTGTTAATTACAACTGAGTCTTCAATACCATTGACCAGAAACCACAGAGTCTTGATCCAAAAATGTAACACAAACAACCTCAATAGATTCTTTAAAGGACTCTCAAACTTCCCACTAAGACTTTGTAGGTCACTCCTCTATATCTGCATTGCTCTCACATTATCTTTCAAGTTTTCTCAGAATATCTCACTAAGCTCTGAGCCCTCAATGGCTTTTTCAGACCAAATTTCTAAATTCTTCCACCTTGCTCACAGAAAGAAACCTATAACATGCTCAGATACCTCCCAGTTATGCCACATTCTTGGTGCTAATTTCTGTAATAGTTAAGTTTGGAGGTAAGGATTTTTTTGGGAATAGGGAGCCTGACAACAACAGTCGATCACAGAGAAAAGTCACAGTTGACACAAGGGAATATGAAGGCAAGAATTGACAAATCATGGAGGAATGCTTCTTATTGACCTGCTCCCTATGCTTCCTCATCCTACTTTCTCATACATCCCAGGACTCGGTACCAGGATGATTGTGCCTTCAATGTGCGGGCCCTCTTATATCAATAATTAATCCAAAAATTGTCCCAAGAGTTGTCTATAAGCCAGTGTGATGGGACATGTTCTCAGTTGCAGTTTCTTCTTCCCAGATGACCCTAGCTTGTTTCTAGTTGGAAAAACAAAAACAAAAACAAAAAAAGCCCACCAGATAACAAAACCAGTATTGAAAAGTAATTATGTGTACTCATGATGTGATTTAAAAACCTAAGCTATTGTGTTCCTGAGGGGTATACAGTAAGTCAATATTAAATTAGTATGTATAGTGTATGTTTTCACCAACATCAAGTGAAGATTCTTTCTTTCTTTCTTTCTTTCTTTCTTTCTTTCTTTCTTTCTTTCTTTCTTTCTTTCTTTCTTTCTGTCTGTCTGTCTGTTTTTCTGTCTTTCTTTTTTCTTTCTTTCTCATGCGTTGAGGGTGTGGCAGTCATTTGCAACTACTGGGCATACTAGCTCTCCAGAATCCTGTTTTCTTATTTGGGGAACCCAAAGTTTCTTAGAGTGCTTTTATTTAATAGCCAGAGCACTCTAAAAATATCTTCTACACATTTATATGTGAACTAACTTTGTCTGAATTCATTTGAGTGTATAGCAAACACTAGTTGGTTAGAAAAATGGCTTAAGATTTTTTTATGCCTGTGTTCAATTACATATTTGTTTGTATTTTAATGTTTACTCTGGAGTGACACTCTACCTGACACTGGTTACTCATAGACAGATATGCTTTTGCTAGAATGCAAAGGCAGATTTGAAACCCAGCTTTGATAAACAAGTATCTTATTTTGAAAATCCCCTATAATGTTAACAGATATATAACAGGTATAGGTAATTTTATGTTGTTTTTTATGTTTGTTTGTTTGTTTGTTTTTAGCTATAGGCTCTTAAGTCACAAAATAAGTTTGCAATTTTTTGTGCCTCTTTTAAAGAAACCCACAGTAATGGTCTTAGTTCTTAGAAATGATTCAACTGTCTTCAGTGACACAAGTAATTTAAGGACCACCAACAATTTCAGGTCTTTTTCACGTTTTTTGTTTGCTTATTCTTTTTGCATGTTTGATTGTTTTTAAAATTGGTTGGCCTGAAACTCCTTAAGTAACTGAAAATGACCTTGATCTCCTGATCTTTCTGTCTCACTGCCCCAGTGGTGGAATTGCAATAATGGGTCACCACATCTGGTTTTTGTTGCTATTTGTTTGCTTTTGTTTCTGTACATTGTGTATGCTGACCTATGTTCCTAGTCCTTTACATCTCTTTTATAACATCTTGTGAAATGTTGCCAGTTCTGGGCATATGATATTTGCCACCCTCCTTTGGATTGTAGAATCCTGGAAGAAAACATGGGTGTGTAATTGAATGGAATTTTGCATGCTCAGCATCCTTTATTTTCACATTTGGCCAATGTCCTTTGCCTTTGTGGTCACAGTACCTTATACATCTTCAGGGTGGCATGTATCCTGGCTTTGTCCTCTCCTTGCTTCTTACTGTGTGCTGCTGGGTAACTGTCAACTTTGGATAGACCAACATTGGTATCTCTGCTTCAGCCTCCTTTTGTAGAAAAATTTTCAACTATGGCATCTTCATGGTATAATTTCCAAAACATCCAGGATATTGTTTCTTTTTGCTATATATTGATGGCATTGTGGTTAAGAGAGAAGTCTAATACTGCAAACATTTATTTCGCCATATATGCACCAACTCACAGAAGAATGACCAACTCCTCTGTTTACTTGCAGCAGCGAATCACCATTGAGCCAGGCACATCTTATAGGCTTCAAGGGCTGAAACCAAACAGCCTGTACTACTTCCGTCTTTCTGCACGCTCTCCTCAAGGCCTGGGTGCTTCTACAGCTGAAATATCAGCTAGAACCATGCAATCAAGTAGGTGTCTCTCTTTGCTGCCTTGTTGTCCATTTCTCTCTAGGAAATATTTCTGACAATTTTGTTACATTTTGTTTTGTTTTGAACTAATGAACAAACCTGTTAGTGTGCTGAGTCTTTAGCAACTATATCTATCACGGCGGAAAAAAACCAAAAACCAAAAAACAAAATAAACAAGTAAACAAACAAAAATGTATCCTTCTCTGGATACAGGACACAGATAGGACTTGTGTCCTTTTCAAACTTGGCTCAAATAACAGACCTTCCATTCCACTTCTTAAATACATAATTTCAGAGAAGCTAATTAACTTTCATAACTAGGAAATTGGAGCAATAGTTAGATTTGTCCTCATCCAGTAAATGATGTGGCTGCATGGCAAAATTCAGGTTGAAAACACTGTATAAAAATCAGGCCAGAGGACATCAGAGTGTGAAGTGGCAAAATGCAAAATGATTTCCTTTTAAAAACAAGTAATTAACATGTATTTGTTCCTATTTGGGAGAAAGGCTCAGCGCATATGACTGGTTTCTTTCTCCAGGAACATCCATTTAGACATTGGGAATATTCACAGACAATCTCAGCTTAGATAAATCTGAGGATAGTGGAATAATCATAGGCAAATGTGAGCCCTGAATGCTATTTTGCTTCCTTAACTTCATTCTCTTTTGAGCTTGCATGCCTCAGCCTAGCCATGTTTGTTATAATAGGGGTTTACCATGCCCAGAACATATCATTTTCTATAAATATTATCTAAAAGATTGTTTGTGATGGAAAGTGTGATGGTTTATAATACCACCATTCTCTCTTTAATAAGTATTGACAATTAACCATCCACTCAATTTATCTCAAACAGTTTTATGCTACTGTGTGGGATTTTTGTGTGTAATATTTTAACTGTATTTCCTGACATCGTGGTGTATGGGGTAATTTGATGGGAAATAATTGCTCAGAAGATGGCTGTCTTATGTTAGAATGGACAGTAAAAGTGTGTGTTTTGGCTCTTATGCAAATCAACTTTAGATGAATTACTACATCCAAAAAAAAAAAAAGAAACTGAATGTAAACTAAATAACTATATAAATAATATAAATCATGATTCTTTGGGGGGGTTAACTAGGTATTCATAATTGCTGTGTTATTAACCTTTTGTAAGGGATAGCTGATTAATACCAGTTTTACCAAAATTTGCTGGTGGGATCTAATTCTTTACTAGCAATGGTGTCACAAGAAGAGTTATAATAAAAAAGCTGAAAGCTGGCATAGGGTAAGTACAGTCAGACCCAGCAAGCCTGCCCTTGCCCTCGGTAGGTAAATCTCAGCCTGTGCATTCTCATTCCTTAATGATTCTGCATGCTCATTTTATTTGGGCTACAATAAATGTTAGATTAATACTTTTCATTAAAACTGGTCAGGCTGACTTAGATTTTTTTAGCTAGGGTAAGCCCTTCTATGTTCTTTGGGTTTTTCATTTTTGTTGTTGTTGTTTTTGTTTTTTGTTTTTCTTCATTGACTTCAGTAGGAGGGCATCTATCAGTTACTGTTTTTTGTTCATTAAACACCCTTCCACAAATAAGTGCTGTGGACGGATTTTCTTTATTCTAGAATGTGGAAATGAGCACATAGAATAGATATGGAAATGGTTTTTCTGGAATCTCAGGTTTACAGAAATAGAATTGTTTGAGGTTTGGGGTACTAGTCAGTTTAGTGGTGATGGGAGATACGAAGGATTGGTTTAGAAGAAGAATTTAAATTGCAGGTAGGTGATTTTATTTGAGGCTCTCTTATCACATGGTTTCATTTTCATACATCTCCCCCATTCATTATTTAACAGTTCTTTTGACCATTGATTCATATTTTTTGTTTGCTCATGTTACTAAGCCAAGGTTCATAAATTTATGTTAAAATTTTAAGTTTCAAAGCATTATTTTTGTTTTTCCTGCCCTTATTGTTCGTTTATTTATTTTTGCCTTTTCTTTTGTTTTATCATTTTTTTTCCAACCACTCCTGTCCTTTCACTCAAATCCTCCTTTAACTCACTATCAAAATAAGAGCCATCAGCTCCTCCTCAAGATATTAGTTGCACCAGCCCAAGTTCCACTAGTATTTTGGTAAGTTGGCAACCACCACCAGTGGAAAAACAGAATGGCATTATCACTGAATACTCCCTCAAGTATGCCGCAGTGGATGGGGAAGACTACAAGCCTCATGAGATTTTGGGAATTCCTTCGGATACTACCAAATACCTTTTGGAACAGCTGGAAAAATGGACTGAATACCGGATCACTGTGACTGCCCACACAGATGTCGGCCCTGGCCCTGAGAGCTTGTCCGTGTTGATTCGAACCGATGAAGATGGTATGTTGCCTCCGCTCCGTCAGTTCGCTCCTTCTGACACAGTCTGGGTCTGCTTTTGATAGGCTAACAGTTATCCTTTTTACATTTTTTCTGCTCATCATTTTTTGATCCAACATTTTTATTATGTAACTTTTTGCCAAAGACCTATATTTCCTACATCCTGGGCTTTTTTCTTGTTCAATTTCAATGCAACAATTTTCTACCTTTGAAAGGGACACTTTGCTCTTGTGGTCCTAGGATCCAGATATTTCTCTGTACCTCCAAATAATGTCTCCTCTGTTTTTCTTGGCATTTTTATTAAATTCTCTTTCATTGTGGAATTAACTTTGAAAACTGCCACCTTCTTACTGTCTTTTGTCTTGTGATTTTTTGGCACCTGTTGTATGGAACGGCCTCTTGATATGAGAGAAAAAGAGAGAGAAGAATCCATATAGTCAAGAATGTTTTTATTCTGCTATTAAAACAAAAACTTTAAAAAAAACACACAACTTTCAACAATCTGTTTTTTGTTATTATTTCAGTGCAATACTTCTTTGTGCTTTAATGCTTTGGACCTCAAAGCATCTTCCTTGGCTTTTGTACATTTTTTTTACATGTTTTTCTATTTCTCTGATACTCTTTTTTTTTTCTTCCATTTTGGTTTTTGCATCGGTCATGTTTTTTGATCTTTTCTTAAAATGTAGAGCAGATTGGTTTGAGCATTTTCCTTAGTCGAAGATGTATGTATTCTTCAATGAAGCATAGTGGGTCTACCCATTTTTAAGTAAAGGAAGCACTCTCGCTGCACTGGTGGCGAGTGCCTATAATTGTCTTTTACCCATGATGTTGTTGCAGTTCCAAGTGGTCCTCCTCGAAAAGTCGAGGTGGAGGCTGTCAATGCCACGGCTGTTAAAGTCTCGTGGCGCTCACCTGTGCCCAATAAGCAGCATGGCCAGATAAGAGGATATCAGGTGCACTACGTGAAAATGGAAAATGGCGAGCCCAAGGGCCAGCCCATGCTGAAGGATGTCATGTTGGCAGATGCACAGGTGAGCCTGTTCTATTGGCTAACATTGCTTCCAGTCTGTACCAGAATATACTGTTTTGTGCTTTAAAAACACTTCTACACAAAATTCTAGACTTTAAAACCCATCGCTGTGTATTTACGTTTTAAGTTAAGAGTGATATCAACTGAAATTAAACTGAAATAAATTGCTTTAAGTTTAATTAAAAGTCACTTTTTAAAAAACTAGATATTATATTCTTTATGTCTGGATTTAAATTGACATTCCCCACTTCAAGGAATAATGATGAGCCTAACTAAATCAAAATAAAGTATTCCAAGCTACACTTGGGTCGATAGAATCTACCTTCAGCTGTGTTTAAATTACTTGAACAAAGGTTGATCTAATTTCTTAATGTCTGAAGTTTTTTACTAGAGAACAGACATTTTTATTCAGAGGAAGCACCTCAGTATTTTATTTCATTTTGTCTTTTATCAGGTCATAAATGTTATAGGAATAATTGTTTTCTGTCCCGGAAGGTGAAGATAATGACTGATGATAAAAAATTAAATTAAGGTTTCCAAGAGAATAAATATGATCTCCTGTCCTAAACTAACTTAAGAAAATTACTACTGAGCTGGGAAAATGCCTAGTCAGTGAAGTGTTTCCAAAGAGAACCTGAGTTTAATCTCCAGAATCTACCCATGAAAAATCCAAGTGTGGTACATACAGTTGTAATCCTAGAGTTGGAAAGTGGAAATGGGTTGATGCTTGGACCAGCCAGTCTAACCTACTGGACAAGGTCAAGGTTAATCAGAAACCTATCTGTAAATAAGGTCAACAGAGTATAATAACAATGCCACAATCACACGGGTGTGCATACATCCTCACTTATACATGCATCCATACAATCCTGTATACACATAGACAGCCTGCACCAACAAAGGAGTTATTAATAATGAGTAGTTGTGTGTTTGAGATGTCCTGTTGACCTTGTGGCGTAGTTTACAACCATGGTGACCCTGACTGGTTTGGTAGTCAGTTATTTAAAGCAAAGCATATAACATTTTCATTTTCCCTGTAGGTTATAGGTACTTAAAAGTAATCCCTCTAAATGAATATATAATTAATCTACTTGTACCTTAAGTGTTTTCCTGGAAGGAAGAGGAAAACTCCAGGTTCTAAGTGCACTGTTGGAAATGTCACATAACCGAGGCCCTGGCCTGTAGTTACTCTTCGGACAGTGATGGGATACTGTGGTTACAGGAAATGTAGATACTTGATACTTTAAGTATATGGTGGCTGATCAGGAAAAAGGATCAAGTTCGTGAAAATTTAAAATTTGAAATGAAAAGGTCTTTTATGTGAACATGAAAAGATCAGAAACTGAATGAAAACTTCTACACAAGTTTGCCCAGTTTTATCTTCTTTTATCTCTGAAAATATGAGGCAATATATACCCCTACAGTGTTAATGAAAGCATTTACCCAAAAAAGTCTTTATGCTGTCAACTCACAAAAGTGTTTATGTTTGCTTCTATTTTGAATCATGCTTACTAAAAAGCCTGAAGAGATCTAAATTTGTGGCAAATTCCTAGGACTCAAACCTCTTACTATTTTGTAGCGATTTCTGCAAATGTAGCTGATGTAATATATCATATGCCTTTGACACAAGAAAGAGCTTTTGACAACTCTTTTCATTATCAATATGGATTTTATTCTAGTCTTCTTAAAATATGTAGGTACTCTTTCAGTTAATATTTTGAGAGAAATATTGATTTTCCTTTTAAGATTAAGAAACTACATTGATGTTAAGTCAGCTAATAATTAATATATTTACTACATATATACAAAACAAAGGGAGACACAAGTCTTAACATTAGTGAATGTAATGACTATGTATTCTCATCAGAATAAAAGCAATGGTACTGTTTAAAAATAGAGTGTTAAGAATTGTTTCATAGTTTGCAGATATTTGACATATCTGTAAAATCTATACTCAAACATCACTTAAAAATTATATGTAGATATCAATTTTATTTCAATTTTTATATATATTTAGTTCTTTTACTGTTTAGTGACTTCTAAGATTTGAGTAGTTCTAACAATTTCTGTTCTCCAAAACTTTGTATTCTGACTATTACCTAGAACTCTAATGAGGTTTGGGATGTGGGTTAAATTTATCAATTTTATCAATAGTAATTGTTAATATTTAACTCAACGATACTATTATATTGCAATTGACATGTGTGAAATTTTATCTAAAATAAAATATACTTTTAAAACAGAAGAAAATATTTAGGATGAAGAAAAAAGGCAGATTTAGGCTTTCCTTTGACCTCTATATGTATGCATAGTTTTGCTTGCCAGCACAGATTTTAATAAATATCAAATAATACTGTATGTATATCTATATATGCTTGTATATACACACACATTTTTAAACCTAATTGTTTTAGTTCATAGAATTTCTGAGTCAATTCCCAGTAAGTCTTTTAGTCTTGTTACGGCAGGACAAGTCATCAATGGAGACAACTTTGCCTTAGACTCATACCCACTGGTGTTTTGGGTGTCTTACAGTTTCCCAAACCCATCAAACTTCCAGAAAACTTCATGGTCAATGGAATAAAATGGATACATAGTAAGGAAATTTTGTAGATACAGAATGAAAATAGGCCATTAAAGGTTCACAACAATAATTATAAACTCCAAAATGGAGATTTTAAGACTAAATCAATTTCAAACACTGGAGGAACATCAAAAATTTACTTGCTTGCTTATATTTTTTTATTTATATTTTACTGCTCTTAGAGTAGGCTATTTCTATAATGTAATGATATTTCAGCTACTTTACATTATAAAACTGCATCTCTGCCTTTATTGTTTTATAGCTGATAAATTTGTTTTTCTCTCTTCTACTTTGATATCTATTAATTGTTGTTTCCCTAATATTTCTCAGCTACATTTCATTTGTGTTTCTTGACTCTTCAATGAAATTTAAGTACCTTTCACAAGTTTTCACTGAAGCCTATGATTTCAGTATTTTAAAAAGATAGTAAATTAAATAGTAAAATTACTTCTTTAACTATTTAAAATACTTAAATTAATTATATAACCTATGAAAGAAGTAAAAATTGCTGAAATGCATAGTTTGAGATCAGCAACATTAGATTTTTTTTCTGTGCCTTACTTGCTTTTTCAGTAAGCCACATAGTTATTTGATAGATAGATGTGCTAGTTTGAGCAGTAACACTAGCACATATTTACCTTTACCCCCTTAGAGGTGAGAATGTCTACATCATAATGCATCGATTCGTTGGAGTGTTATTGTATATGTTTCTTTAATGACTGTATTTCCCAATTTTAAATTAAGGAGGCTAACATTATTTTTATAAGGGTACAAGTTTCTCTTCATTTCTTTTTATTTTGTCCCCTTCCCCAACTTTCTTAACCTCAATCAGTGGGAATTTGATGATACTACTGAACATGTGAGTAGATTTTTACTGTTTGGACAAACAATCAAACCTGATATGCTTGTGTTTCTTCAACATCAGCCCTTCACTTATTCATGATTTGATATCACATTTGCTTGAATATCACATTTGCATGAACTAATGGACTGTTTTTAATTTATCTTAACAATATATGCACTTTTCAGTTTGTTTCTGGTTTTGTGAAATGAGCATGGTGCTATTGGTTGCGCAAAAAATGGTCATGAGCTTATAGCATTTATTTTGGTTTCTGCTACTAACTCTGCCTTGTGACACACTTAGAGGAAGCATGCTTCAAATGGAGTTGTCCGCTATCGGTCATGTCAGGTATTTGATGTAGGTTACTAATATTTTCTATTATATTCTGTATAGTCACTATATCACATAGTATAGATATGACACTAATAAATTCCATCTCTACCTGGCTAAATTTTGTCACATATAGAAAACAATGAATGACAATAAGTAAGACATGTCAAGATGTAAAAAGAGTTTCACAGAGGGAGCTTGTTCTTTAATTTATACGCATAGATTTAGTTACTTGTAAAGGGCCTATTCTATGTAAGATATTCATGTGATAGGACATCTACCATCTAAGTACTTACAAGAAACAGGACAAAGATTTTATATATAAACTATAAAGTTTAGTACAAAACAATATTTTCTGTGGCTATGGCCCATAGTTAGAAGCACAATTATGATATGATCCAGTGTATATATGTGTTTGAAAGAAATTAAAGATATATATATATATATATATATATATATATATATATATATATATATCTGAAACAGTTATAAATTGGAGCCAAAAAATGTCCTAAATAAAGGTGTAATGCCATGGAAATCAGTGGCAATGCTCATATGGTTATAATTTCAGAAATTACTGTACAAGAGGGTAGTATACTTGAGAACTGAAACAATGCCCTGTAGTTCCATAGTTGACAATATATATTTATGTATATTTGGGCTAAGAAAGATCTGTTTGTAGTGGTGCACATCAGGGGTAGCCATGGAGATGAATGGGACTGACCTCTCTAGTCATGTGACAATGAACCTACTAATTGGACCAAAATAAAAACTTCTTATAATAAAACTACTGTGGAATGGAGCAAAGAGGTAAACTTTGACAGCTGAGGTGTCAGGATAATGAGTCCTTCACTATTTTGTCTTGAAGAGATATTGAAACATTAAAAAGAAAAATCATATAAAGGTTACAAAGAGCATTTTCTTTTCTTAGACTGAATAGAATTAGCATTAATTAATCTTTTGGTATTCATTATTACACTATATGCAAAGCATATAGAGATAAATGTGCTGTAAACATTGACCCTGAAAAACTTGTGGTCTCTCAGGACAAATGGTCATAATGCCAATCAAAGTGTTTAAAATGCCAGAGGGCCATGAGATTTAACATATAAATATTTATTGCTAAGACACAAGGCTTCTTTTGGAGTTCTTGGAAAATATGAATAGTGTATCAGGTATCATAAAGTTTAGTACAAAACAATATTTTCTGTGGCTATGGCCCATAGTTAGAAACACAATTATGATATGATCCAGTGTATATATGTGTTTGAAAGAAATTAAAGTTTTATATCACCATATTTATCTTAAAATATATAATCAACTCAACATTTTATACTCAAGTCCATTGAATTTCTTACTTTATTTGAAACTGCTCATGGTTGATTAAATTGATTTCTTGATGCCCAGAATTGAACATTATTTCATTGAAAAAACAGTAATTTAATGGGCAATTTGGAGCATTAAAAGACAAAAAAACCTATGAAGAACTAGTAAATAGTTATTTTTCTAATTTCTTGATGAAGTGATCAAAATCCAACAAAATTTGAGGCAGCAGAAATGAAAAGGATCAGACTGATCAACATTCAAACCAAAACCCAACAGAAGCTTGCCAATGAAGACCTTAAGAAGGGAGTGGTTGAAGGTTGAAGTGGTGTTGTCAGTCATAAAACCATGGAAGTGATCAGGGAGAGTCCACTATGGGGATGGCTTTCCAGTTTTTCCAGTTGAACTTAAGACATGTCACAGACAGACACCAAGTAGATTCTACATTGCATTGCTACTTAAAGAAGAGAGCCAAGTTCGCGCTGCATATTAGTTTGGGATATAATCAGAAATATTTTCAGTTCCAAAATATATGCAGTTATTTTTCCAAGTCTGGGAGACAAGGAGGCTGATGGTTCTGGGACAAGACCTTAGGAACACAGTCTTTTAGGAGGCAAGAGTGCAAAATGGAGCAGGAGGTATTGAAGGCAGAAGAATTTCTGACTTTTGAAGTGGTCACCTTTCTTCACAGAGGAGTCCATGCAAATGAGGTCCACTTAAAGACAGAAAATGTAGGCCACGTGGTAGCATGGTTCTGATCATTGTGTTATGGTCAGCTAAGGCTCTAGCAGTGGACTAGGACTTGACCAGTTTCAATGTATATTACTTACTATATCCTATAACAACTGGAAAAAAGAGAAAGACACAGGAGGCAATATTATCCCTAATATTATGAATGAAAACTGTATAATAAAATCAAAGTTGTCACACACTTGATAATAAAACTTCTCTATGTACTGAGGTTGTCTGCTATCTAGCATTAATCTCGGAAGATCTCGTCAAGAGGCTAGCATCTACAGCATCATCATTTCTGAATATCCAGTTTTTCTACCATAGTGTGTAATACTGCTCACCAGGTCTAAGTGTCCTCTGTGAAAGCATTTCAAGGTCCTAAAGATAAAATATATTTTTCTGACAATGTCCATCTATATGCCCGAATAAAGTCTTCAAGTACTCAACAGGATGATATTTGAAATGTTTCAATTTCCACAATGATGATATTCTTATTCTTTTGAGGAAGCAGCCTGTCAAAGCTGTCATATTCGGCATCAGCTTTAGCAGTAATGTTCCATGGAACCTGTAAATTGCTTTGCTAAGAAAATTCCTACAGTATTTCTTGTGGCCCTGTCCACTCACTCCTCACTCAATCAAGTTCCCTTTAGCTTGGGAAGATAATGACATCGAATACTTTTTTTTTTATCTGTATGGAATGTGTATGAAACTAAATACAAAACAAACAAACACAAACACCAAAACAAGTTGCTAGCCAGAGCTCCAGCTGAAGAATTATGAAAAATCCAATTAAAGAAACAACTCAATGATAGTTTTAAAGCTGTAATAGTTCTGGGCCCTTATAATTTTCAGATAGTTTCCCAAATTATCTGAAATAATTAAGCACACATTACTGATCTCATAATATCAAGTCTAATTCTTAATTGTATGACTTGCTTACTAAATATCCAGAATATTCTCTTCATTGTGTGATGACTTGTGTTATCAGGTTATATAATTAGCCAGTCGTTATTTCCTGATGTCCTCAAAATATTCTTAGGCCTCAGGGGATATCTAGATTCAACAGGTCAACCATTGTTTTACTTAGCAACTTCTTGGGGGCAGAAATACCATGCTGACATCTGGTCTGTCAGCAATCTAGCTACATTGCAGGGAAAATGCTTGGGAAAATGCTGCTACAAAATAACAGCTAGTGTATCAGATGGCTGTGATATACCAGACTCAGATGGGAGAATTTTCCTGATAAAACTTATCTTTCAACAATCTGGGATTCTAATATTCTAAGTTTATGTTGGGAAATACAAATGTAAATGGATAAGCACTCCTAGATTACCAAGCTATTAATTGTTTTATAATCAAACATTTAAGAAAGTTTAACTTCAAGAATGTCAAGGAAGTCTGATTCCAGATTTCTGTCTTAACTATTCCTTCTGAAAGCTGCTTCTGAGGATGCTCCAATACCCAACTCCACTATTAACATCAAGACCCATCTGCATAGCATGAGCTGAAGGCATGGAACTTGAAGGCTTAGCATGGCTTCACGGCATGTCCAGGCATGCACAGAATGAACATCAGTCACCTTCTTTTTCTCCAGGTTCTCCCTGGCATGCTTTAAATCTCTGTTCTCGGCATGTGTCATTTCAGGACATGATCATCTCTGGGCTACAGCCTGAAACTTCATACTCCCTCACCGTCACAGCTTACACCACCAAAGGAGATGGCGCTCGAAGCAAGCCTAAGCTAGTATCTACCACTGGGGCAGGTAATGTCTTCTGTGCATATTTATACCTTCTGCCCTATTTCAGATGGTCAAATAGTAAGGCTGTAATCCATGATTTTTTTTTCATTATGGTACACTGAAAGAAAAGAGACTGTGCTCAACTGTAAAGCATTTTTCTGAGCTGAGAGGGAAAAAGATCAAATTTGATACTATTTCTAAATAATTCAGGTATTCAACTCAAGTTATTTTTGAGCATCTACTATGTGGCTACTGCCATTTACAGTACTAGGTACATAATAACAACAAAAAAGAAGAGTTTCTTCTCATTAAATTTATTTTCTGATCTGGGATGTGCTAAGGATAAAAAGAAAGGATGTAGCTATGTTGACTCCAGGGGACCTTTAAAGGATAGGAAGATGACTTAGAGAAAGATTCTTTTGGTTTTTAGCCTTTTAATATTTAGCCTTTTAATATTCTTCATCCTATTTTTTTGTTTTCTACCATTTGTGTAATTAACTTCTTTTAAAGCCTCACAGAAAAGTTTAGAGAGAACATGAGAAAAAAGAAAGCTGTAAGCCATAAACCCAATCATGGGAACTCCACTCTAGAGAGGTTTGTTTCTTTGTTTTATTTGAGATGGACTCTTCCTAATTATTAGCACTTCCCGCTTTAGCCTATGCTATTGTTCTTGTCAGAGCAGGTTATTAAAACTGAAGGCAGAGGAGCCAGTTTCCTGAAGGTGGAAGAAACAGGCTCCTAAGCAGAGAAATGTCATGGTTTTGTCCCATCCCCACAAGGATTCTGACTTTGTTTCTTCTCCTGTTGTTATAATGAGAGGCTGACAAATGTAACTATAGAGGAAAGGGGCTGGTTTTGACATAAACTTCAAAATACCCTCTGTCATATCAGAGAGGTCAAGGCAGAGGAATTTAAAACAGCTGGTCACATTGCATCCTCAGTCACTAAATGGCAATGAAATCTTGTCTTCAGCCTGCCGCCTCCCTGAGCCTACTCAGCCCAGGACTCAGGTTCAGGCAGTGTTGCTGGCTGCATTTAGACTGGGTTGTTCTTTTCCTAATCAAAATCATCACCCAGAGGTTCACCTTCCATGTGATTTTAGATTCTGTCAAATTATTAGTTAACATTGACCATCACAAACCTCTCTAGAGTGGAGTTGTCATGATTGGGTTTATGGCTCACAGCTTTATTTTTTTTCTCATTTTCCCTCTAAATTTTTCCATGAGGCTTTAAAAGAAGATAATTACACAAATGGTAGAAAACAAAAAAATAGGATGAAGAATATTAAAAGGCTAAATAATTTCAGATTACTCCTTTAGAAAGAAGGGCAGCTTCTTTGGTGTTTGTTAGACTTGTTTTGCTTAGCCACATTAGAGAAAGCTAGCAGGAAGAACTAGCATCATAAACTGATAAATGAAGTGATAATTACAGAAGGAGTCTCCTCCAATTCTGTCCCAGCGCAATCTCCCATGGAATGCTTCTGCTGTGGTTTTGATTTACTCCTCCTGAGCTGGCCTCTTGCACAACTTTGTAGGAATCCCTCTGCTTAAAGACAGAAAGCATAGAACAGCTGTGATGCTGAGCACTCTCCTGGGTGGCACCTCGCTGCCAAATTTGTCTAAATGTCACAAGATTTGCCTCACTTGTGTCCTGCCACCTGGACTTGCCTCAAGTGGCAGGAATACAGATGGCAAAACTCTGTCAAGATAAAGATGTTGCGTTTTTCATTTTTCTGTTTTCTTTCTTCTCCCTTTCTTTGATTCTAAAAATACCATTGTATCACCCAATATTCCATACTAGAAAGGACACATTTAGTGAGGGTGTGGTACCATGACATATGACTGTGATTACAGGAACAAACAGTGTGAAAACATAGATAAAAGTCCCAAGTTGAAGCATGGAGTTGCAAGTTGATCAAAATAGCGTGTTCATTTATTCTGACATTCTTTTGTATCGCTAATGCCTTATGTGAATTATCAGATTCTTAACTGGGCGTGAGATGAGATGAGACTTAGGGATGGGACATAAAAGTAGAATATATGTAGAAGAGTAGCCCAAATCCTCACAAAAGGAATGACTCCTTCTCACAATATCACTTTTTGTCACTGCACCAGATCTTTAGATTGGTGGGTCTTGTTCATGTTGTCCAATTATGTTGATATTTTCTTTGACAATTTCTAGTCTTCCTTAACTGAGAGAGGCCTGGATAATGAAATGAAAATGCTCACAATGCAGATGTCTGAGTCATGCTTGTTGTCCTTAACGAGGCAACAATAATGCTCCTATGTTGCTTACCTTCCTTGTAATAAAATAGCATCCCTTCACCGTGGTTTATTCCTCTGCAATGTGTGGACATATTAATTCACTTTGAATATAATCATAAAAGTACCTCTTATGTTTCTGAGTCTGAAATGAATACCTAATAACAGTTAAAAGGGTATATAGTTATAGCTTCTATTGATAATTTGGGGATTCCCCTTGACATTTTCTGTTAACAGTCAAAAACCTTGTCTGTAGGTTTGTTTATTGTATATCCTTTCCAGAATCAATAAACAATCAATCTTTCAAAAAACAAGTAGTGTCCCTATCTTAAACAATCTGTGTAAAGCTTATATCTAACAAAGGAGCTAGCTCATATGGAGCTACATTTTCTGCATTTGATTGATAATGATGTGTACTGCCACTTTGTTAATATTCTCACTTTTCTGTATCATAACTACTATACTGCCTTAGGCCTTGAGATTTAAGACAACCAAAAAAGCCATTACTTTATAGGCTGGAGAAATCTTGCTCTTTCAGAGGTCTGGAGTTCAACTCCCAGTTCCCATATCAAGAGGCCAACAAGCACCTGTAACTCCAGCCGCACATCATCCTACCCTTTGTCTGGCCACTGTGGGCCCCCACACTCATGTGCACAACCTCTTACACAGAAAACTGCGTATAAACGTAATTTAAAATAAAATAAAAATTTACAAATCCATTGCTCTGACAGTTCTTGTATATTGTTCCGTGGACTTCAGTACTCTGTTGGCCACCCATGTGTAATGGTGATCAAAGGACAGTGATTGAAGAATTTGCAAATAATAGGCTAAGGGCAATCAGCTATGCTTACTGCTACTCATTATTATTTAAATGCAGGCTGAGTTTAGAACATTTGAAACTGTGGGCTTCAGTTGACCTCCAGAGATTGATCTTGCAAAGAATTTTGAGCTAACCACATGTATTAATCATTGTGTCATTCTAAACAATTTTAGAGAGTGAAAAGTCTAGTAAGGGAAAAGAACTGAAAGTCCAAGAGGAGGCACTAGCATGTCACAAAGGTCCAAAAAGAGGCACTGACATGTCTGAAAGGTACAAGAGCAGGCATGGATTGACACGTCACAAAAGTGCAAGACAGACATTGACATGTCACGATAGTGTTAGATGGTTAACGATGCAGCTTGGCCTCTGGGTCTGCTGTTTATAAGATGCTGTTAGCCCTCACTTCAGCCCTCCTCTGAAAATGTGAGATTCTTCCAACACCATGAATGCTTTCAAGCATCAGTGCTATACAAAGTAGAACACTCACTCTGGTACTGGCCTGACCTTCATATGTGGTCCCCATTGTCCCCTTGAACCTTCACCCAGAATCTACACATAGGACCATCTATTCCACCTCTTCATCTTTGTCAATAGGTAGGCATACATTTATCAACACAACTGCCCTATGAACTTTCATTTTCCTGCTCTGATCTCTGTATGTCTTGGTATAAGGTTTTGTGCAATGCAAACAAATTGTAAATGTTTCCCATTCATAATGCTTCTTGGTGTCCCAAATGAAGCAGTTCTATTATTGTTATATAAACTTTTGGAAAATTATTTTTTACCATATATGGAGTGGTTATTTTTTTTCTTTCCCTTTTTAATCCTATCATTCTCTCAGTAAAATGCAGCAACCCTTCAAAGCCACCATTCCCAACTTCTTTAAATCTGCATTTTATTTTTCTTATGCATTATGAATAATTTAGGCTTCCCTACATATGGCCAACTTGTCAGAGATGGCAATGTGAGTGTTCCATAAGACATCACCATTCACTTTTTCAGCAAGTGCTCCCTGTGGTAATTTGTAGTTGTTTGCAATAACTGCCTCAGAGATCTTATGCTTAGTTGCATTTCTACCACCTTTAAAACAAATACCTATTTTGGGCAAACATGAAATGCTTTGAGAACAGTGGTAGAAAGGGGTAGGTTAAAAGTGACGTTAGAGCTTGTAGTACATTATGCCATCCCATGGTCTCTAGCCCAAGAACTTTAAACCATAGAGTGATGCAGAATGCAACAACAGTGAAAAGGTGTCTATGCATTTGTGCCCAAGCTTTGCCTCCTACTGAAGAACAATTGTGTTTTCACAAAGTCAGCATTATCGTTTATAATTTTCTGGTGTACTCTATATTTGCTAATTTGAGTCCTAACTATTTTAAAAAGAATTATTAGTTGGATACTAATAAAATTATTTATGGCTAGCAAGTTTATATGTGCTTTCATAAAAAATGTGAAAGTGTTTTTGCTTTTGCTGTCTTTTCCTATTTCTTATTGATACAAAAGGGATAGAAGACACTTGATTATGAAGTTTCTTGAAATCAGAATTTTAGAAACGGTTAATAAATATATTTAAGAGAATGGATTCTTCTGGGAGCATATAAGATTAAGAACTATATTCCCACATCATAGTTTGAAGTAGGTATTGTTTATTAAAAGATGTATTCTCTGTCTGGGGCACCGTTTACAACATGAGCTTTTTCTCAGCAGAGATTTACATTTTAATGAAAAAAATGTACAAATGGATGCATAGTTGTGGGTGTAGACTGTGATTCTCTACAACTCACAGCTGTAAGATGTAGTTTTCTTATTTACTGTGTACTTAAACTTGGAGAGTTTTCTAGCCTCTTTTTCATTACAGAAATTATAGATAATAATAACCACCTAGCACATATAGTGAGGAGGGAGTGTTTAAGTCTAATGATGTACAATATTCTAATGTTATTTGCACATTGTGCATAACTAATCATTGTAGTTATTGCTCTCATTAGCTATATCTACTTTGTTAATCATTACGTGGAATCATTTTCTATAGCAAGAATAAGCATTGACTTACAAAGGTTATATTCATTACTAAATTCTATGTCAGCCTACTTTACTAAAAAAAGGAAAAGATGATTATTTGACAATGGCATATACAATAAGCATTTTGTATAAACTTCTTCTTTATGAACAAGAAAAGGAGAATACTAGTAGAGTATCTTCCCCACTTGGCATTAGCTGACATGTAATCCTAAATAGAAGCCATTCTTTTTATTTCTTTTTTCATTAGACATTTTCTTTATTTACATTTCATATGTTATCCCTTTTCCTGGTTTCCCCTCTGAAAACACCCTATCCAATTCCTCACTCCCCCTGTTTGCCAACCCACCCACTCCTGCTTCCCCGTCCTGGCATTCCCCTACACTGGGGCCTGGAGCCTTCTCAGGACCAAGGGCCTCTCCTCCCTTTGATGTCCAAAAAAAGCCATCCTCTGCTATGTATGCAATTGGAGCCATGAGTCCGTCATTCTTACCACTCCATTCTGTGTGCTCTAGTTCCAGGAAAACCCCGGCTTGTGATTAACCACACCCAAATGAATACTGCTCTCATTCAATGGCACCCCCCTGTGGACACGTTTGGACCCCTTCAGGGCTACCGCCTAAAGTTTGGCCGGAAAGACATGGAGCCACTCACTACTCTGGAGTTCTCTGAGAAAGAAGATCACTTCACAGCCACAGACATCCACAAGGGTGCATCATATGTCTTCAGACTCTCGGCCAGAAACAAAGTGGGCTTCGGAGAAGAAATGGTGAAAGAAATTTCTGTTCCAGAAGAAATACCAACTGGATTCCCTCAAAACCTCCACTCAGAAGGCACCACATCAACCTCCGTTCAGTTATCATGGCAACCACCTGTCCTAGCAGAGAGAAATGGCGTGATCACCAAGTATACCCTCCTGTATAGGGATATCAACGTTCCCCTTCTTCCAATGGAGCACCTTATTGTTCCAGCTGACACTTCTGTGACACTCACTGGCTTAAAATCAGATACTACATATGATGTAAAAGTACGTGCTCACACGAGCAAAGGCCCCGGGCCATATAGTCCCAGTGTCCAGTTCAGGACACTGCCTGTGGATCAAGGTAGGATTTGTCTGCTTATGGCCTTCCTCCTTTAAAGGAATATCGATCTTTGGAAATCAATAATTTGAAGCTGTAAATAACTGATCGGCCCATTCATATTAATAGGTTCAGCACTGCAAGCAGGTAATGTATGTACGACTTAATTCATTTTGCAAACCATAGATTTCAGTTATAGAATGCTACTGCAAGGCTGGCTGGCAGTACTCTATGTCCTCAGGTAAGATAAACAGAGGATAGTTGACTGAATTGGAGAGAAAGGAGAGTGCTTTATGAGAATGGGTATTAAAATGGTTGCTCTAAACAGGTAGGCAAATCACATTTCTGACTTTGTTCTATGTAAGCAACATCTACTCTAAGTTGTATGATCCATTCTGGAAAAGAACAAGTTATGTGCTTTGAGAATAGTTTAAATACATAGTTTTTCCTTTTCCAGCAGTGTTTGCAAAAAATTTTCATGTCAAAGCAGTTATGAAGACTTCAGTGCTGCTGTCTTGGGAGATTCCAGAGAATTATAATTCTGCTATGCCTTTCAAAGTAAGTATTCTTTGCACAAGTATAATGGACAGCTTATAGTGGCACATTATTTATAACACATATAGAAAACTGATTTGGACAGGTTATAGTTCCATGGTCAAGCATTTGCCTAGCATGTATGAGGCCCCAGGTTAGCTCTCTCCAGTACTACAAAGCAAAGTTGATTCCGGTTCATAGGTTCTAATTTATTCATGACTTTCATGAACTAGTTGCATATGGAACTTTAGCACTGTGACTTTTTTTATTCTAGAGAGTATGTAGACCCCCAGAGTCATACTGGCATAACTGACATAATTCCTAGTAAATTAAACTTAAATGTTTTACAGCAAACTAATACTTTCCATTCCCATTAAAAAGGGGGTGGGGTGGGTAGGTCTGTATGATTTCAACTAATTTTCAATGCAGGGTATGGCTTTAAGATTGTATTTATTGGTCTGAATTCCAAGCACTTTAAAAATAAAACTGACTTGCTCCTGAAGTCTTTCAAAATAGCAACAAGTAGTTATTATTTGTGAAGTGAACTGAAAAATATATTCTTAGTAAACGAAAATATATTTGGAACAGGATTTAAAACCTCCTGGTAAATTATGGATATAATACATTGAAAGCCTAGAACACTTTGTTATGATCATGTGTAACTAATGCATTAAATCTTGAAAAGTGACTGTATTATTTCTTTGTTATACAATTTTGAGAGACTTGGGAACGTTTTACCCTTACAGAGTAAGAGCTATCAAGAGAATTGATGGCGACACCAGAATTACAAATACTTATGGGATTAGGAATTGCCCAGAAATAGAATTGAGCTGACAAAACAAGTAAATAACAATGGCTTGAGAGACTGATAACCAACGTGTGACTGATTGTATCTCTGTAGATTCTTTATGATGATGGGAAAATGGTGGAAGAAGTGGATGGCCGAGCTACCCAGAAGCTGATTGTTAACTTGAAGCCTGAGAAATCATATTCCTTTGTGTTAACCAATCGTGGGAACAGTGCTGGTGGACTGCAGCATAGGGTGACAGCAAAGACTGCCCCAGACGTGCTCCGGACCAAGCCTGCCTTCATCGGGAAGACAAACTTGGATGGCATGATTACTGTGCAACTGCCTGATGTTCCTGCAAATGAAAACATAAAGTAAGTTAATTCAAGGAAAGAAAGGCAAGTAAATATAGAGCCTGTATTTCAGTGTTATTGAGGGTGTAAAAGAATGGATTGCTGACTATAACATGGAAGATTCTCCTGTGGAGCCTCGTACTTTTACTACCCTGGATTTATCACTCTCTGTTCATATTCATGCTAACACAGTCTCATCATTGTAATATTGTGGGTGGTTTTTTTTTTCTGTTTCAGCCATATTATTTTGAAAGAGAGACAACAAGTTGCTAAAATCCAATTGATTGTGGCATATGAAATACAGTTGATAATTTACAGTTAGCAAATAATACTATAACTGAAGAAAGTCTTAAAATTTGCAAAAAGACTAAAAGAAGCTACAAGAACTTAAGTATTTGAAAATAATGTATGACAGTGAGATTTTTGTTTGTATGCTAAAACATTCGAAGGATTCAAGTACAAAATAACGTCAAAGGAAAAATAAAACAGAAAATATACGACGCTGCACTGTGTGAAGGCCAGTGGATCAGAAATACAAAATTAACCCATTCTGTTGAGAAGTTTATTTAAAGATATATACTCAGCTGACTTCATAACTATTGGAAAACCAGACTATATCATTTGAAGTCTATGAAGAACAAGTGTTGGAGTAGGCCTTAGCCATGAAAGGAAGTTGGCCTCTGTCTTCAGTGAGCCTGGCACAGAGTAGGAGATATGCAAAGATTAATGTTACAGATATCCTCATGACTGACAAAGCTAACATCGTTTTGAAATCCAAAAAGAAGCTTACAACCAGCCAGAAAGTTATGTTGAGGGGCAGTGCACACTTTCGTTAGGGTAGCAAGTAGTCCTGTCCTGTCAGGCTGGACCCAGAACACTTGGGTATGTTGCAGAAGGGGTGAGGGTTGGAGAGGGAAAGGCATATTGTGCTCAGAAGCTTGAACTGTAGCCTATAGACAGCAAACTGTATTCTATATTCACCAAAGCTCTGGATGCAAAACCCAGAGTAATGTCAATCATATGATACCTCACATTTATCTTTCCATTTTAGGAGTCATTTACTGAATATCTTGTGACATGTTAGCTAGAACCGTTACCTGTTTGGGGTAAAAAATACATTTTTATTTTTATTGTACTACATGATGAAAATTTTAGGAACATGTTTGAAGTTGTACAGAAAGGGATGTGTACATAGTTCATGTGCTGCTACAATAATCAGGGCCCCTGATGTGGTAGAGAAAATTTTTGAGAACTCATCACATAGTCAGTAGGTGTTGGACAAATTACCCAAGTACAAAGTAGGGGAAACAGTAGACCACACAGGAGTCAGAAAGAAGTGGGAGAGACACTTGAGCAGAAGTGCAGTAGGGGTGAGTATGTGCTTTAAAGAGGTCAGAGGAAGGAACAGTATCACACATGGCTCAGAGGTGTGAGCTTAGAGAACATAACAGACTGTTACTATTCATCGAAATGGTAAAATATCAAGAGGAAATCTGAGGCGAATTGCACCAAAGATGAGCAACACCAAAAAGTAAATCGTTGTTTAACTCGGCAGTGAATATGTATTCTAAATAAAGTCTTTGTATGAACTATCGAGTTAAAAGTGTGGGTTCAGGAAAGTGAAGTGAGACTAAATTCACAAATCTGGGAGCCACCAGAGTAGCATTGGTTTTTATAGGGAACTGCAAAACAGTGAAGCAATGAGATGAAAATATGAATCAAAAGAGAAAATATGATTGCAATAAGAAGAGTCCACTGACGACCGAAAATGGTTTCAGATATAGATGGCACCTGGGTGAGGGCACAGTGGCAAAGGCATTATATGGGATGGGACATGTAAACAGTAAGTGAAGAACTCCAAGTTCCAGCCAGGTATGGTGACACTTCTGTAATCCTAATAGTGGAGCACTGAGGCAGGGAGATTGGAAATTTGCAGACAGCCTGGGTTAATAGCGAGTCCCTGTCTCAATCACACAAAACAAGACAATCCACAACTTTGGACAAGATAGCAATCTTACCCCAAACTGAAAGAAATAATGAAAAAAAGTATTAAAAGTAAACATATAAAAGAAGAAATTTTAGTGAAGTATAATTTGTGAAACTCACTCAGGATTAAGTAGTAACTTTGACCCACTTTACACTCAGCCAAATCAATCTTTCCTGCACAGACCTTCACTTGACGTTTATTTGATAAAAACGATGGCAAGTTTTGCCATAAGTAATACAGTTTCCAAAATACACTCAGATAAGGTCTTCATTTTGTCTAATCTTCTCTTTCAGTTTCTGAAAATTAAAAGTGAAAATATAATGCCAGCATACTTTTTATCGCAGTAAAATTTAATATGAGTGCAAGATTATATTTATATGTTGATTTTTTAATTCATTCTGAGTTTCTATTATTATTAACAGATAAACATGTTTTTGAAACCACTTTATTTTAATCTATATAACATAGTAGGAGCTAGACTATACCTTTAGTCTATCATTTGGCAGGAAGAGGCAGGATGATCTCAGTGCCTGAGGCCAACCTGATCTACATAGTGAGCTATAAGCCAACCAGGACCACATGGTAAGAGCCTGTTTCACAAAATAAAACAAAATAAAACAAAAAAGTGATACATATTTAACATACAGAGTTTAATCACTTTTGTTATAATTCTCATCCATCAAGCTATGAAGGCCCTAGGCCTAGCAGACACACTTTGAACAACTGTGGAGTGGCAGGCATGACAGAAGTTCATTCAGCTAAAAGTTCAGAGTATATTACTATTCTTAAACAACACTTACTTGACTTACTTGGGAGACTTGAATAATGTTGTCTGTCACAATGCCCTGTGAATGGCTGGGCTCCTAACCCAGACTTAATAACTTATAGAGGCATTGTAGAAAAGGTAGCATCTATCCATAGGCTTCACAAATCACAATGCAGTAGTGGCACATGCCTCTAATCCTAGCACTCAGGAGGCAGAGGCAGGCAAATCTTTTAAGTTTAAGCCCAACCTGGGCTGTAGAGCTACTTCCAGGAAAGGCAGAGCTATAGAGAGGAACTTTATTTCATAAAAACTAACATACAAACAACAGCAGCAGCAACAATTTACAAAAAAACCCAAAAAAAAACCAAAAAAACAAAACCCAAAGAACAAAAAACAAATTCAGGTTACTATCTGGGAGGGGAACAGAGGGCTCATAGCAAAGACCAGGAAACAGCAGGTACACGGTCTCTTATGCAACATCCTACTGTTTCTGTTAGAATCTAGCAAATCCATATTACATACACGGTGTATTTCTGCTGTTGTGTCAAGATGAAGTCCTATCTTATCATAAGATACAGAAAACAGCTCACATGGATCTGATGAAGCAGGACGCTCTGGAAACAGAAAACATTTCAGCTCCGTAGAGATGTCTAGAAAAGAGTGTTGAAGGAGGTTGTTAGATTCAATGTGAATTGAGAAAGATTTGAGGAAGCTTCAAAGTTGTAGATGACTACAAACGAGCAGGAAATGGGGGCAATAAGTTCAATTCATTCAGCAAAACTTGTGTGCTTCATTGAACAAAACCGGAAAGGTGACTGTCGCTAAGCCTGGGGAGTGACAGTGAAGCTGGCTGTGCTTTCATGATTTTTCTTGCTTGATACAGAAAATGAACCTGCTTCTTAGTGAAGCCCTTAGTGAAAATTGGCATTATTATTTGTTGGTGGTAAGTTTCACATTTCAACTTCTGAATAAGTTCAGATGTTCCAGAATGTTTTCTGTGCTTTAGGAGTTGGTTGGTTGGTTGGTTTTTGTTTTTCTAGCTTGTTCAGTGTTACTTTTGACTTAGGTGCTTTTGGACACATCTACTTGCATTTAGAGTCAGGAAAAAGGATTAATACTTGGGTAACAGGAGGAGACATAACTAATGATGTGCAGAAAGGAAACAAACAGCTGTGGAAAAACTTTTCTAGAAATGAAATAAAGATTCTCAGAAATACATTTCTTCCTTCTGAAAAAAATTAAAAACAAAAATTAAACTACAAAAGTGCTGGAGCAGGAGGAATATCAGACCTATAGGGAATGAAAAGACCTGATTAAAATGCAAAATAAACTTATAGTAATGTTTTTGTTAATAAATTACTTCCTAGGGCTCCTTAAAGGAATAATAATTGAAACATGCCCATTCTGTACAGCATCCCTATTTCTGTACATGAGATGAGCAGTAATTTCAAGAAGGTCCCATATCATCCTGTACCATATACAACATCTGGCAAATTTTGAAGTTGAAAATACTGTAGTGTTTTGTCCAATATTCTATCAATGAAATTCATTAAGCAAATAGAACTCTAGCTGACCAGTGGTTGCTAACTTAACTATAAACTATCAGAACAGTGCTGAATGGCATTGCCTCCTGTCTACCAAAACCAATTGATGACAGAAGGCTATTTGCTTACTAATAAAAGCCATGCTTTTCTCAAATCCATCCAAGTGAATTGTAAGGTCTTAACTCCTGGTCTGTCTTTACCATGTGCTAATTAAATGGTGTTTTTATCCAATTAAAATATTCCTTTTGTTTATGTGTATGTGATAGAGTATGCTGTGCCTGTATAAGCCAGAAGAATGTGTCGGTTACCCTAGAATTAGAATTACAGGGAGCCACCTGATATGAGTACTGGGAACTAAACTCAGGTTCTCTGGAAGAGCCTGAAGTACTCTTAACTAGAGCCATTTATCCAACAACAAATTCTTATTCACTTATTGAAGACACAGCTTCTTATTTCTGTCTTTTTCTTGTGCTTGGTTCTTATATTGTCTTGTGGAGACAAGCAAATAGCTGAATTATTTTGTAAACAACCCCAAGGATGCATCTGGCTCTGTTGCCATGGATTCTGTGATGCTTAGTTCATAATAGTTGTGAAGACAGACAGAATACCAATTAGAAAATGCTATAATGCCACCATTATTCCAACATGA
Source organism: Apodemus sylvaticus (assembly GCF_947179515.1). Taxonomy (NCBI): domain Eukaryota; kingdom Metazoa; phylum Chordata; class Mammalia; order Rodentia; family Muridae; genus Apodemus; species Apodemus sylvaticus. The sequence continues at coordinate 88,524,076 of NC_067474.1, read as the reverse complement.
AGCCACATTCATGACAAAGGGCTCTCCTGTGATCTTTGTATAGCAGCATTTTGCTTTGATTGATTAAAACTGAAAGCAGACCCCAGATTGTGTTTATAGGTAAAGCTACTGCCAGGTACCAGGTATAAAATTAGATTCATAATGGCTTAACATTTCAGAACAGAAACAGAAAAGTATATTCTCTCTTGTCACAGCACACATCTGGTATACATGCATACAGGCAAAACACTTATATACATATGCACACATATATGTATGTATACATATGCACACATGTTTCATATATATATATATATGAGTGTGTATACACATATGTAAAATAAATAAATAAGAACTAGGAATTAAACAATGTTCCTTAGGCAGATAGTAAAACAAAGAGAGTTCTAGTACTCAGACTGGAATGCTGGGAATGCCATAATCACTTCATTGTGTAGGTTGCCAAAGTTACATGAAAGACAAGGGAAGCCTTCCTATTTAGCACCTCACTGCTTATCAGTGAAGTGAATGAAACTAAGAATAAATAACTTCCCATACTATGCACAGCTAAAAAGATACAACATCTTAATTTGAAGATAGAAATTGGAAAGTTCATTCAACCTACTGTTGGTTTTCTATGATAAAGTAATTTGATTTAAGCAATACATACAAAACATAACAGAAAAAATTATGTGAAGACTGACATTTATCCTTGAACTTTGAAAAAGATTTTGACCTCCGGTTAAATAACAAGTTTCAAAATGCCAAGCCTGATTACAAATGCTAAAAGACTGGCTGCATTTGAAGTAGGACTAGTAACAAAGACCAGAACTTGCCTTCTCACATAATTATATGGAGCTTGGACCCTTGATAATAGTGTATTAAATGAAATTACTAAAACTTTGCTTAATATAATTTAAACTCTGAAGGTTGTATTTAACTGATCTAGTTAAATCTAATACACTGAAAAAGCATATCATAATTTATAAGTAGTCGTAGGCTTCCTAGATACATTAGTTAAGAAGATTTTTAAGCTATTCTATTAACATAATAGTAGAAGTCTTTGTTGACAAAGGTATGTTGAACCTGAATCCAGGCTTTAGGCAAACAAGCAAAGTGCAATATAGAACTCAGTTTTATCAAAAATATTTTTCCATTTCAAATAATTATTCTCAATTGGTATGAGTTTGTCAATATAAATTTATAGGGCATATGTCACCTCTCTATTTGCCCCCTCCCCTTATCTGAGTCCTCCAGTCTTTCATAATGAGTCATGTGAGATTAAAACAAAGATTTCTAGTAAGCTGATAAAAATATAAGTATTATGTTCCCTAAATAAACTCTATATGTCCATGTCATTATTTTTCTAATGGAAGGAGGAAGAGCTTGAGGAAAATGGAAATTGTAAACTCTGAAAGGGAACACCAAACATTTTAACTATTTAGTTTAGTTAAACTAAAATAAATCCTCAAGAGCCATCTTACCTGACCATTTCCACTGTTCAGAAGAGGAGTAGTTCAGTGATAAACTAGCAGTGTTGAATGAATTTTGAAGAGATCGCATGTACATCCATCTTAATAATATTCTTTTAAATATCAAAACATTGTTTAAAGAGTATAAAAACATTATAGATGCAAAATGGTCAATTTATGAAACAATCCTAACAGGTCAGAAAAAGGTTCTCTTATGAAGTAATGTTAATATTTAAGGGAAGAGAATTTCTAAGCAATTGGGACAGAATGATCAAGATGTGATAACAAAATGTCTCAAGATCAATTCAAAACACTGAAAGCCAATCTAGGTATTACTCAGTGTGGGAAAATGGATTCAAGCAAGACCCTGACAGGCCTTGCAATATCTTGGTCTTTATCCTAAGAGAAATAAGGGTTCCATTGAAATATCATCAGGGGTTGAAATGGCACAATCAATTTTGTATTGTGAAATGAAAATTTCTGAGACTAGACTAGAAAAAGATAGTTGATGGAGAAGAAAAGTTGTGGGACTATTGTTCAGACATGACAACAAAATGGAATGAGGCCAGATGGGTGGCAGTAGAGTGGCAGAGAAGTGAATCCTCTGGAGATGGGGTTCAGAAGTTAAGAGCACTTGGAAATGAACCAGGAAAGGGAAAAGAAGAAAGTGAAAACAGACTTTCAATATAATGGCCACATCTCCTGTTGGGGTTGCAATGGCTATGGTGAAACCTGAGAGCAGGAAAGATTTGCTATGTATTTCATTGTCACCTCAGCAATAGCTAAGTACTTTGGCATATAAAGTTGAAACTTAGTGAATCTTTGATATTCAGAAGAGAGTTTGGGGTAAAGGTAATTATCTATGCATTATTTACATAAAGCTAATATTATATTTTCTAAGTAAGAATGCAATCTCCTTGGATTAAAAAAAAATAATACCATGAAGTGAAATTCTGGGAGAGTGTATGCTAAAATTCTGTAATTTAACAGTTATGCATCCATAATAAATTCTGCTAAAATGATGAAATTTCTATAGTAAATAATAAAAGGAGGGAAGTCAAGAATATTGCTAATTGCCAAAAGCAGCATAGAATTATTCAGGGAAGGTCTTATCTACATGCTAAGAGAAGTTTTAAACAGACAAAAAAATTCTTTCAAAATAACACCATGTAGGCATATGGTGCCTAAAATCCCCAGAGTGCTGATGCAGTGCAGAGTTGATGCAGCGCTGTACTGAGGCAGTGCAGTGTTGATGCAGTGCTGTGCTGAGGCAGAGATAATACAGTGCAGTGCTGAGGCATGAGATGGAGCAGAGAAAGCACAAGCTTTCCTAGAGAATTTGGTCAGTAAGAGATGAAGAGTCGGCTGTGACTAGACTACCGTTTTGATTTTTTTTTTTTTTTGGATTTTGGGTTTTTTATTGTTGTTATTTGTTTGTTACTTGTAGAAAAGAGGATTTATTTAGATTTAGTTTTCGAGACAGTTTGCATGATGTCCACTATGACAGAATAAAGGCATAGCAGTTAGCACATCATCTGAGAGCTCACATCTTAAATCATAAAAAGGAAAGCACACTAGAAATAGTGGTAGGCTGTAAACTTTAATAGACAACTCCCGTGGGCACACTTTTTCCAGCAAAGACACACCTTCTGAGCCTCCTCAGACAACTCCATCAACTGAGAACCAAGTACTTAAATATCTGAGCCTATGGGGGACATTCTCATTCAAACCATAGATAGGGCAACTGCTTATGTAGAGCACCGCTTCACCCTGCCCCCACCGCCCCACTCTGTTCCCGCCTTCTAACTATTAGGTACTTAGCCAGGACTTCTGTTTGCTTTGATTTTTCAGTAGTGGATTCAAGTGTGGGTTATAGGCGCCAATGGGAAGAACAAAGTTGAGATAGAAGTACTTACGTTAGCAGTACTGTGTTTAGTGGATGTCTTAGGAAATGGAAAAAACATTAATCAACCCGTGCCGTGATAAGTATAGTCCCAGGCATCTTCTGTACTTAAAGGACAGATTATGGTTTACATGGTCGGATAGGATTATAGTGTGCTAGAAAGATGGGAGGAGAATTTTATCAGATTGCATTTTCTCTATTGTCTATAAGTGATATGGGTCCCTTTTGCTAAGAAGATGTAGATGTTCAATCTCATAGTTTGCATGAGAAAATGATGTGTGGAAATGGAAACAAAAGTTCAAGAGACAAGCTGTGTGTGGAGACCGAGTGGCCTGTCTATATCTTACGGTCATAGATTTATGGTATGACCTCACTGACCTCACTGTTGTATTATTTCTTATGCTTTATTTATCCTCCTGGGGTTAGGGGCAGAAAGTAGCATGGATTTGAACTGTGACTTTGAGTGTGTGTGGAGGGGGGATGACAGCTAAAAGCAATGAGAGCCTTAGTTGTTGTGTGAACATCTCCGTAAAGATAGAAAGAAGAGCACCAATGGTACTGGCACAGTTATAAAGATATGAATCTCTCTCTCTCTCTCTCTCTCTCTCTCTCTCTCTCTCTCTCTCTCTCTCTCACACACACACACACACACACATCTTCTAGAAGAAAATGAGAAGGTGGACTTGGTAGGTTTCTGATGATGCTAGGACATATTATAAATCCTCCATTATAGAGAACAAGCTTTGGATAATATGAATTCCAGATTGCCAGATTATCATGAACTGTGCAAGGCTGTTCTGAAGGCACCTCTGCCTTCCTGCAGATGATGAGTGCTTAGATCAGTAGATAAAGAAGGTGATAGATATCTGACCATCCTGGTAATTAATTGCCGTGGGGGTGATCTGCTCAATTCTTATCTCACCAGAGTTCACTGAGTAATTGGGGGGATAGTGCTGAAGTAAAAAGATTTTATTTTTTTAATGTATGAGACTGGCAACTCAATGTGAAAGTGGAAGAGAAATTAATACAAGTCTTCAGCTTGACTGATCTATCAGAACCCATAGGGAAGCAATAGGCAGTCTCTGCTAACTTCCAGTGTTGTTGCTGTAGGAAGAGAAGCTCTCCTGACGTGCAGGGATGAAAATCAAGAGGCTCCTTGACAAGTGTGTTTATCAAGTGCATCTGCAGTGTTATTTTGAACGCTCAGTTGCAGCTCTGTCATTTCTCTCCGTGCTCATTTAACATGATGGACTTGTTTGGCAAATCCTTTAGGTGGTAGTAGGGTGTGAATAGCAGGAAGCTTAGTCTGGGTCATAAAATAAAAAATATTGGCCTCTTTCACACACACCAACTCTTACTTCTCCCCACCCTCCTTGATCATCATGCTTCTTTCTAGTAAAGAAAATGAATGTCTGGGTGCTGGAACCTTATACATCTGTGGATTTGTAACTCAGAGAAACATAGAGAAAAGATTCTGGTTTGAATTGAATTCTTGATTAAGGAAAGGGTTTAAGTCCCTTTACTTGTACGGTGCAGAGTCTTTTATCATACTAGTAAAGAATGTGGAAACCTTGCCAGGATCAACTGGCCTCTCTTCCATATTGTATGCTCATAGGCTGCCAAGCTCTTTCAGGGGTAGTATATTCTTTTCTCTAGAGATCAGGCTCATAGTCTTTTTTCAGAATAGACAACTCAAATTCAAGGGTGTTAAAACAGCAGTCTTTCTTTTCTTTTCTTTTTTTTTTTTTGAAGATTTTTTTGTTTGATATATTTTTTATTTACATTTCAAATGATTTCCCCTTTTCTGGGCCCCCACTCCCCGAAAGTCCCATAAGCCCCCTTCCTTCCCCCTGTTCTCCCACCTACCCCTTCCCACTTCCCTGTTCTGGTTTTGCCCTATACTGCTACACTGAGTCTTTCCAGAACCAGGAGCCACTCCTCAGTTCTTCTTGTACCTCATTTGATGTATGGATTATGTTTTGGGTATTCCAGTTTTCTAGGTTAATATCCACTTATTAGTGAGTGCATAGCATGACTGATCTTTTGAGACTAGGTTACCTCACTTAGTATGATGTTCTCTAGCTCCATCCATTTGCCTAAGAATTTCATGAATTCATTGTTTCTAATGGCTGAATAGTACTCCATTGTGTCTATATACCACACTTTTTTGCATCTATTCTTCTGTTGAGGGATACCTGGGTTCTTCCCAGCTTCTGGCTATTATAAATAGGGCTGCTATGAACACAGTGGAGCATGTATCCTTATTACATGCTGGGGAATCCTCTGGGTATATGCCCAGGAGTGGTATAGCAGGGTCCTCTGGAACTGTCGTGCCCAGTTTTCTAAGGAACCGCCAGACTAATTTCCAGAGTGGTTGTACAAATTTGCAACCCCACCAGCAGTGGAGGAGTGTTCTTCTTTCTCCACATCCTCGCCAACACCTGTTGCCTCCTGAATTTTTAATCTTAGCCATTCTGACTGGTGTAAGGTGAAATCTCAGGGTTGTTTAGATTTGCATTTCCCTAATGACTAATAAAGTTGAGCATTTTTTTTAAAACTTTTTATTGGTTCTTTGTGAATTCCATTTCCTGCACCCTAATCCCACTCAATTTTCCCCTTCCCTCATTTCCATCCTTTACCCTTGCAACCTCTCCTACAACAGAGGAAAAAAAAATCTCACTTTGGAAGCTATAGTATGTCACAGTGTCTCTCACAATATGCCATTTTGTTTGCACTTCTTTGCTTGCAAATGTTCATTGCAATGACTTGTTCATTTGGAATGAGGCCTCTGGTTTCTGCTACTCTATCAATACTGTTACCTTACTGAGACTCCTCTCAGATATCCTGTTGTTGACCTGTGTCATGGAGATCCTGTAGTTTTGGATCTGTGGGACCAGCCCCTTCTTGCATTCCATCAGTTCATTGATGGAGGAGATGTTGCGGTGGGACAGCCAATTCCAAGCCCTGGATCTGGGCCAGAGAGGGGATTTGGCCACGGTTGAGCATTTTTTAAGATGCTTCTCAGCCATCCTAAGTTCTTCAGGTGAAAATTCTTTGTTTAACTCTGTACCCCAGTTTTTAATAGGGTTATTTGGTTTTCTGGAGTCTAACTTCTTGAGTTCTTTATATATATTGGATATTAGCCCTCTGTCGGATGTAGGGTTGGTGAAGATCTTTTCCCAATTTATTGGTTGCTGATTTGTTCTTTTGATGGTGTCCTTTGCCTTACAGAACGTTTGTAATTTTATCGGGTCCCATTTGTCAATTCTTGATCTTAGAGCATAAGCTATTGGTGTTCTGTTCAGCAACTTTCCCCCTGTACCTATGTCCTCAAGGGTCTTCCCCAGTTTCTTTTCTATTAGCTTCAGAGTGTCTGGCTTTATGTGGAGGTCCTTGATCCATTTGGAGTTGAGCTTAGTACAAGGAGACAAGTATGGATCAATTCACATTCTTCTGCATGCTCACCTCCAGTTGAACCAGTACCATTTGTTGAAAAGGCTATCGTTTTTCCATTGGATGTTTTCAGCCCCTTTGTCAAGGATCAAGTGGCTATAGGTATGTGGGTTCATTTCTGGATCTTCAATCCTGTTCCATTGATCCAACAGCAGTCTTTCAAAAGGGGCTTTTATAGGTGTTTAAAAAAATCTCTGAGCCAGTAGTAGCAGAGCCCCAACTGCAGGTAAGGTACATCGCCAGGTGACAGATTTGTCATCAGAATACTTGTGGGAATCACTGCCCAACTAATATCAGTGAAATTAAGAATGAAAAGGTCAATTTTCAAGTGATAATATTTTTTAAAGGTAAAGTGATAGGAAATTAATTTTAGCAGCATTTGAGTTAACCCAAAATATCCCTGCAATTGTCATTTGTTACTATGTCATCACAACTCAGTTATCACTGAGACACGTGCAATTTTATACTGTCTTTTACACATCACAGCATATCTCAGTTCTCACCAGCCACATTTCAATGCTTGATGGCCACAGAGGTCTCACAGTTACCATTCTGGACAGATCAACTCTAAAAGATATGTATAAGAAGAAGCCTTCTGTAGTAGAGAGATTGCTGAGAGGGCTTTCTACATATTCTTTGACTCAAAACAGTACATGGAACGGGGCTGGAATCTCCTCACTCCTTGCTTTTCTTTGCCCCATGTGATAACTGTCTTTTTTAAATTATATAAATCCATTCCTGTGATTATGTACATGCATTTACAATTTTTCTATGCATCTCTATCAAATTTATGAGCTTCTCAGAAATAGAATAAGCGGGAAAGTAAATTAAAATCCATCGTGAAGGTTTCAATGAATTTCCTCACTCTGTTTAAATTGGGCAATTATTTAATTGTTCTTATTTCTTTTCTCTGTGACCAGTCTTTAATCTCTTTAATCTCTTTTTATCTCTTCCCAGTCTTTAATGGATTGTGATGCAAGAATGCAAAACTAGATTGTGCATTTAATGCAGTGCCTAAAGTTATAGTGTAATTACTATACTATTAGTTATCATATGTAGAGTTTTCATATTAAACATTGGTATGGGTAGAGTTCTTATACATGCAAAGCAAAAGAAGGATATGTACTATACTGGAGTTACATAGCACCATCATTGCTAATATTTACCTTGTCTTTAACATGGGGCTTATGTGATACTCATGTTTTAGTTGACCATCCTCAGTAAGTGGAATATTTGAACTACTTTCTGGAGATGTAATTACACTGAATCCTGTTTTGAAGGACTTTAGATGTAAATAGTCCCCAAATATGTGTACTACTTAGAGCTTTACAATTTAATTAGATTTTAATGTGCTTTTATCTTTATATAATTATGAGATTATGCATGACTTTTATATTCTTTTAGTTTTGCTTAAATATAATAAACATAATTTTTATATGTACAAAATAATAAATGCTTATAACCCAATAGCCATTTTATTATGTATCTTCCATTAAAAAACTTTTTATTAGTTAATATTAAAAATGTTTGCTGCATCAGTCTGAAGTGGTGGATTTCAATACAGCTTGGGTGTGTCTAGTGGCAGGATCTTAACAAAAATATATGCTATGTTCTGGATATTTAATAATGAGCAGACAACCATGGGAAATTATCATATGAAGTCATCAAGCTCACACATTGATATCTACCATATTTTTTTAATTAAACAAACAAGTAGTTATTTCTTTCTTACTATAAAAAGTAGATGAGTCACCCCACATTTATAATTTTTCTTCTGTATTAATGTTTGGTCTGTAAAAGATAAAAGGTTGTGACCATTTTCCCTTTTGTCTGAAATAACTGTAATATTTCCTCATTCTTTAACAGGGGTTACTACATTATAATTGTGCCTTTGAAGAAGTCTCGGGGGAAGTTCATCAAGCCCTGGGAGAGCCCTGATGAAATGGAATTGGATGAGGTAACTGTGTCTTTGTTGTCTGTTGTCCTTCTATGGCAGACTCTCAGCACTCGGTTCAGGTCTCAGCTATGGGTGTGTCTGGAAAACTGAGTGAAACAGTAAAGGCAGCTTGCTCTACTGTAGGAATTCTGTCAAAGAGCCTTTTGTTTTAGTTAAAAGATTACAGTTTTTTTTATCTGTGTTGTCCTTTATTCTTTTGCTACCTACCCATTGTAACCATGATGCCGAAGTGTGAAAGATGACATCATTACTCTTAATAAATTTCTAGAGGCCTTAATTTGGCAGTTGCCAAGGGTTTTCAAATGCTGCATGAACTTTATAGCACATTGCATTTCACCTGCTATAGGTTCATATTTTCATAGAATTCTATTGAGTTCCAAATATTTAGTTGCCTTCCTCACTGCTCTGTAGGTTTTCAGAAACCAAAGTGCATTTTAGGCCAGGGGGCAAAAAGGCAAAATTCTGAGCAATGAAGGCAATGTAGTATAAAATGCAGCACACGGTGAAGAGTTTGGCATTGACTCCAAAGTCATACTGACTACATGCTTTTAGTCCTGCTTCTTGAAATATAGACACTTTGTAAAATGGTCTGATTTTTATGGGTATGGGTGATTTTCCTGCATGCACGCGCACATGTGTGTGAGTGTGTGTGTGTGTGTGTGTGTGTGTGTGTGTGTGGTTATGGTACCTGTGGAGATAAGAAGAGGGTACTGGGTCCCCTGGAACTGGACTTACAGATGGTTGTCAGTCCCCATGTGATGCTGGGAAGGAAGCCTATGTCCTCCATAAGAGCAACACGTGCTCTTAACTGCTAACCCACTTCTCCTGCCTCATGTGTACTTTTTAAAAGAAATTCTATTACATACTTGTAGTTGTCCAGTGGCTTTGTATGAAGCTGGATTACCTGAAAGGGCAGCTAGAAATGAAAAAGGAACAGGGTTGGAGAGAGAGAGGAAGCCAAGACAAAGTTTCTGATCAAGATTCAAAGTTTAATTTTCATCACTGCGTTTATACAGGAAAAGCCCACAGACCCCATACTCTGTTTCAGCTGGATTATGTTGCAAAGCAAGCCCGGTGGGCAGGGAAGTCTACTCCTGTAGGAAATTGAAAATGTGGGTGATGCCAGAGACCCCAGCTAGGCTGTAAACCCAGTATGGGTTTGTTTAGCCTACTCAAGGCTGGGAGGAAGGGCACACATACTTCTATACACAACATACACAACATATACAAGTTCAAGGTCAGGTTTTATGCAAATCTGATACAGAATATTTACCAAATCTCAAACATGGCCATAGCCACCTACAGAGGTTCAGAGTCACAGTTGAAACTCCACAGAGCCTTTTTTTTTAAACAAAATGTTGTAAGTTTATAAGTGCCTCCAACATCACGATATATGAAGTTTTAATTTATATGGTTCCTTTACAAGATGGTCCATATCTCCTAATAATTGTATTATTTCTGTATATTCTTTCTACTTCAGATTAGTAAAAAATGGAGGAAAGGCAATGATTAATTCCTTAACTACATATCAAGGGATTGTTGATGTTTTTGTAATGTGTCTGACACAAAGTAAATGTGTTCTGACAGAACAAAGAGGGATTAGGGGTTGGGCTCACACTCCTTGGCAGATGTGCATCATCTCTACAAGTGTGCCTCATCCTCACCTACCTAGTTTATGAGTTAAATTTGTTCAGGCTCTGAAGGCAAGACAAGTTCAAGGTCAGATCTCTGCTTGTGTCACTGTCTAGTGATTAGGTGACATGGCTACAGTACAGAATGACACATTTCAGTAATGTGGTCACAAAGTGTAGTTGTCAGTTTGCTTTCTGTCAGTTGTGATGTTAGAGAAACAGGATCCTTTCTCTAAGCAGTTAACCCCATGTCAGTCTATATAGTTCAGAGCTGAGTTATAGAATTGTCATCTCCACATTTTTGTTGAAATTGGATTTTTAAATGCAAAGGTAACTTGTAGAATCTATAAATAGTTCTACCTATTTAAAACGAGTTTTCAAAGCACTGAGATCCAAGGCAAAAGGGACATCAAATGCTTTCAATAATATTCTTTTCTTAGATGTGAAACCGTTTGATAGGAAGGAATGGAAAGTGATTCTCCTTTACAGCCAGGTTTTAACCTCTAGAATGCACAGTAATGCTAATGGATTAAAATATAGGGCTATGTGACATTGAACTTTCTTGCAATTAAATTCCACAGGTCTGTGCTACTGATTCCCATAACAAAGGGTCATTTTAATCATCCTCTGAGTTGTGGTGCATTAATCTGTATAATAGCTTGATAAAGAACATTTTATTAATTCACAACTTTTGGGTCAGGATGGGTTGTTTCCCACTTTTCTTACTGATATAATTGAGACCACATTGCAGAATTAATGGTGGAAGAAATAAGATATGCATTGACTGGAAAATGAAAATTATTTCTGATAAAGAACTGAAGCCCTTGATATAACTTCTGGAATCATATCTAATATATTTTGTGACTATTGTGGAGGGGAACAAATGAGAGGTGACTGTGGCCCTTTCTGCTTACTCAGCTGTTTCTGACCCCTGCAGACAGAACTTGCTTTTTACCTGGTGTGTATGACAAAACATTGTAGCAATTTTAGTTTGAATTTGCTACCACTGGTTTGACAAAGCAATGTGCTTTCTTAAATGTATTTGACCAAGTACTTTTTCAGTAAGGCCTATAATTCACATTGTCGGAAATACATCAAGCAGAATAATGGCCAGAGGGGATTTCCACACATATGCCTCACATCTAGGCGCATACAAGATTTTAAAAAGGCCTTGTAAGTGAGTTACTCTCAAAATTATATTCTGATATCTTTTTTTTTTTGTCTGGGCTATTATCTGAATGATAAATTCTTAGACTAGTAATCCTGTTCTCAGGGTCAAACTGCGCAGAACAGGCATTGATAGTTGTAATGAATTTTGGGCAGAATGACTCCCCAATGTTCATTGTATTTATTTCAGGGCAAGTGAGGTAATGTGCCAAAGCTTTTCATTACACTATCCTTCAAAGCATTGTCATAAAGTAATGAGGTCATATATGGCTATAATTTCAGCATTGTGGGTAACTTTGGTATCATTTAAACTTTCTTGAGTCATTTAAAGTTTAACACTAGAAGCATCCTAAAGGGTACTCTTTGGAGGCAGGGTTCAATTCCAGATTTAACTTCAGCAAATGACTGTACTGTACCTAAAGAACACCCAAATCTTCTAATATTTAATCCTGAGGCACTTACTTTATTTTTTCTAAATAAACCCTAGCAAATTGTAGTCATGGGGATGATATTGATGAATAATGACAGCTGCCTATATCTGAAATGTGAACAGAACCAAGAGAGGGTTTGATCAGTGAAGTAGAAGCAGAAATACAGTCACATAAACAACTGATGGTAAATGTTTTTGATTGACCAACTTCAAAAGGCTATTAATAGCATCTGTAGTATTTTTCCCCAGGGTTATATGATAGTAACTTTATTAGTCACCTTTCAAGTATGATATTATATTAATTATTTGGCATCAGAGTTTTATAATTTGCATGTTAAAAAAATCCAGGAAAAGGATAGATGGTATTCATCTATGTTAATGAAAACAGATATTCAATACCTACATACTAACTGAATAAAAAATGATTCAAATGATCAGCACTTAAACATGACATTAGATTTCTTGATTTTGTGTAAAAATTAGATTATGTAAAAATTAGGCGGAAAAGTCTCTCATATGTATCTCTTCTGTGGATGGTTTACATTTTTTGTTACCCATCAAGTCTATTTATACAGGGAACCATTCTATCATACCCAGTTTGCTAACTTGGAATTGGGCATATCTATGATCTATTTTATATGGTTATTCTGGAGAGCCAATTTATGCTTCCTGGAAGAGTGTCTGGTACCCAATAAATACTTACTTAAGATGTGACCATCATCATCCTTATATGTAAGCCTGTGTGTGACAACAAAAGATAAATTTCTGTTCTTTCATCTGAGAAGATGGAGCAAAACTGAGTGGCCCACCTGGATGTCTGCCTAGATACATAAATACATAGAATTTTGTTCCACTTTTGCCAGAGCATGTCTAATTCCCTGAACTTTTATAAATGTCTTAAATCTCATATAATTTTAGTTGTAACAATAATCTCAAATTTCACAGACCTTTTTAGAGCATGATAAATTGAATATTATTGATACATGTCCCAGGAACAAATTATTTCATAGCCAGAAGCCTGTCTTCCACATTATTAGATTTTGAGTCAGCTGCGCACATTAGTGTTTCTTGGTATAAAAACACACTGTATTGCCTGTGGTTGCAGACAGAACCATTTGAGCTTAGTGAAGACCAATAACCATTTCCTTACAAGTCTTTTCTTGATTTTGCCAACATTTCTTGCTTTGATTTTTTTCAAAATTTTAATTTTTGAGTATGAGTGTTTGCTTGGATGTATCACTCATCACCAAGGGCATGCTGGTGTCCACAGAAGCAAAAGAGTGCGCGAGATCCTGTGAAACTTGATGTATAATTGTAAGCCACTCTTTTGGATTCTGGGAGTCAAACCTAAGTCTACTGAAGAAGCAGCTGGAGTGCTGAACTTCTGAACCACCTATTTCTTTCTCTCTTACAGCATTTCTTTGTACAAAGTAAATTCCCCCAGTTTGGTTTTATTGTATCTTTTCCAGCACAAAACCCCCAAAACTGAGCATAATAGTTTTGCTGCCCAATCTGCCTAAGTCCTTTAAATTTGTTTACCAGGATTAAGGTTAGATTTGCCCTCAGATACACAGACTTTGTTCAGTTTCTCCTCAGACACATGCCCCTTTCTTCACTGACAGGTAAACAAAAGTTCTTTCCAAAAAGCCACTAAAACATCAGCACTATCCTCCAAAGTCACCCAAGACAAATAGAAGCTACTTCTCAATTAGACGCTATAAAATAACTTTATATTGTTTCAAAATCAATTCTCATATCATTAGTGAGATTTTCCTCTAAGGAAAGACAATGAAAAGCAATAAACTATTTAAACATTAATTTTAGATTTTCTTTTTCCTTAGAAATATAAGAAATGTGTGTTTTCTTTCCTTCATGATATTGAAATTTATTCTTATCTACCTTTCTGACCATGTCTCCTAAGTACTTATTCCTCAGAGATAGAATATAGGAAATTCAACTCAGTGGTTAAAAAAAAAAAAAAATTAAGAGTCTCTTCCAAACTGCTTAATGAAAGCGGTAAGCTGAGTTAGCGAATTGAGTGACATGATTTCTTAGAATAGGTAAATCAAAGCTATTCATTAGATTCCATGTCTGCAGACTTTAGAGAATGCTCATCTTATAAATGGTCCCATAATAATATGGAGGCATCTTATATAAAAACATCATATTTTAGCATGTAAATGGCTTTGACTGGTTACTAATTGTGCCTTGGATCTCTCATGACACCAGGCTGTGCTTCCTTAAGCAGGATACGATGTCGTATTGGCTTTTAAAGAATTTTATTTCTGTAGGAAATTATGTGGGCCTCCAGTGAAGGTCTAATGGCCTGTGTTTATACTCTGGCCCTTGAAAATCAGTTTAGCATCTTATCTAAGAGGAAGCAAGTATTTGAAAATCACAACAGAGAGTCATTTAAGCTGATCTGCTGCAGGAAAGGTGAACAAACTGTATCAGGTTCTTCCCAGTCCTGGATTAATTTCTCTTCTAAGACATCAAGAAGTTGGTTGTTTATCTTTTTTTTTCTGTTTGTCCCTTTTCCCTTAAGCTGCTTAAGGAGATATCTAGAAAGCGCAGAAGCATCCGCTATGGAAGAGAAGTTGAATTAAAGCCATATATTGCTGCTCACTTTGATGTCCTTCCCACTGAGTTCACCCTGGGGGATGACAAACATTATGGTGGATTTACGAACAAACAACTCCAAAGTGGACAAGAATACGTCTTCTTTGTGTTAGCAGTGATGGACCATGCAGAGTCTGTAAGTTAATTATGATGGCCTCTGTTTCCTACTTCTGTGTATGTTGATTTGGGGATGTGCCTGCAGATATGCCAAGTATTTCTCACCAGCTGTCATTAATGGAGGTATAACATTGAGCCGCTTGTCCTTCCAGCATTACTGCATGATACTACGTTATACATAAGATGACATCTCAGGTGAAGGAATTTCCCATGTGAAGTAACAGATTGATAGATCATGGGTCTTCAGACTTTTCTGAGTAGCACACAGTGTAGCATTCTCTTCCTAATCTCTCAGACTTCTCTCTCCTTTTTTTTGTTTAAACTGATTTGCATTTAAAAAAATACTGTTTTGAAGTTACATGATCCTGGAGACATTAGGTCATATGGTTTAGTAGGAAACAAAAAGCTCTGTCATTCAAATAACATGTTTGAAAACATGGACTAGAGTAGTTATTTAACTTAATTTCCTGTAACTGTGAGTCCACAGTGATTCTCTCCAGCTTCACCAGACAGTGAGTCTATCGAGAAGTGAGTACAATCAGCCTCTTCAATTATAGAAGGTATGAGTGATTTTATCAGAGAAAACCCAAGAAAGTTACAGAATAATTCAATAAGAGTGAGAATTCCTAAGGTACTCTAAATAACGAGTTGTCTTGTTTTATGTAATTCATCGACCTCCTACTTCATTTTGTGCTTCAGTTGCTTTGAGTGCTTTAAATACAAGAAAAATGGGGAGAAACAGCAGACTGGAAGGAAGGGAGATGTTTAAAGTGGCAGTTCACATTAACATTTAATAGATATATGCCTAACTGTGTCCTAATCAAGGCTTAAATCTGACAGGTTAGACAAGTGAGTTGAGCTGCTCTCTTTATATGAAGCCCACAATTTATGAAAGGTCTGTGTATCAGGCACTCTTCTGTACAGCAGGGCTTGTCTTCCGATCACTAGTGGAATGAGCCCATGGAAAAATCACAACACAAAAATAGCCTCATTTACCTTTGGGTGTAAAGTGTCATTTGATAGCCTTCCTGGAATTTCAATACATCAAGATGTCCTCTCTTATCTAATTGAATCTTTTAGTAAAGTATCAGGGAAATAGAACATTAGAAATCATTTTTTCTTTAAAAATGAAATAGATACTTGAGAGGAAATTTCTTTATATAATTCCGGGAATGTTTCTGATGATCCACTTAAAACACTTCGGTAAACCACAAAATTTAGCAAATCTCACCCAATCCTGCTGAATGATGATGGTGCCTTCCTTGGGCACTGTGAAGTCTGCTGTCTCCCAAGGATTCCCAACCATGTCCAGATGGCTCCTCACTGATGAAGTCTGCATCCCTCTAATTTTGTCATTTCACTGTTCCAAATTACCATCTCCTGGAGCATGGGTAGCTCTCATGTTCTGCTTTCTTGAAGAAAACTGTTTTCTCTCATAGATGTCAATTGCCGATAACTTCTCATCTAGGGTTGGGACATTGTTTCCCATTCAGTACTACCATGCTGTGATTTTGTCTTGTTTGAGGTCTTTCAATGCTGAGTTCATGTGTCTGGAAAACATTCTTTCCTTGTAGTCATCCACTAACTTTGAGTCTTTCAGTTTTTCATGGTAAACTCCAAGCCTTGAGGAGAGGGGATATAATTGATATAGATGTCCCTTTTAGGGCTAGCATCTTGCATGCTGACCAGTTACAGGTCTTTATGTTAATCACCTCCTACTAGAAAAAGAAGTTTCTCTGATGAGGATTGAGAGATGTACATGAGTCCAAGGCTTAGGGGTCAATTTAATAGTGTGTTCACTTACTGGAATAATAATAGTAGGTTCTCCCCTAGGGCCTAAGGGCTCTCTCTCCCCATGTGTTGTTGATATCAACTATGATCTATTATATTAACAATATTGCCCTATATGTCATATGTGCTTGTGCCAGTATTCACTTCATAGCAGATAGTTGTGTCCAGTTTGCAGTGCCTTGGCCCATTTGGAAGCTTCATATCTCTATGCCTAATCAGTCATAACAGCTATAATCAGTCCAATTCTTGGTTGGCATTTTTCAGAACCAAAAAAAACACTACTTTTTTTTTTTTACCTTCTTCTGCAATGAGCTTTTTGTTAATCCTTTGCCTCCTATTAAGAATGACAGTAACTGGTTTTAAATGATGTAATGTTTAATCTCTTCTATTAGTTTCTTGCCCTTAGCAAATTCTACTTTCTATGAGACTAGTATCATTTTATGTTTCCGCTTTCTTTAGATTTTAACATAGATTGCTTTCTGACTTAAGTTAGAAATTCCCATAGGCTTTGTAAAGCCCTTCTTTACATTTCCATTGTGATTGAACATTTTGATTATTATCTCAAAGCCATATGTAAAAGAATTTCAAATCAGTCGCTTTGCTCACTTATATGAATTTAAGATTAGCCAATGAAATGGAAGGGATCCTAGCAAAGCAAGCTTATGAAGAATCAGGTTTCTTTGATATATAAGCTCTATTCCCTGTTCTTTATGCCAGTTGTTATAAAATTTATGTTTTATTTGTAAATCATATATATATATATTCCATGCTCCAAGATTTCCCCCTTCCTCTCTCTCTCTCACTTTCAGTTCTCAGAAAGTTCAAAATATATATTGAGTTTTCATCTGTTTGATACATAGAAAATCTTGAAAATCTTTTTACCTCTGTTCTGGGATGTAAGTAAAATAGAAAGCAGTAGTAAAGTTCAGGTCCGAAGTGGAGCATGCTCTTGGCTGCTCTGTTGATCTTGTACTAAAATTAAAAATATGTTCCTTAAGGGACATTTGTCAAAAATGAAGGTCAAAAACTTAACTAAGTTTGCTTATCTTGAACAAATTATATCCATTCATGTCTTAGCATTCTCAGCCTCTTGAAAAGATGAGGGTTTTTTTGTTTTGTTTTTCATTTTTTTTGTTGTTGTTGTCTTGCTTACTTTATTCAGCAAAAATTTGCTGAGAACTTTCAAAATACAATGTAGAAAGCTAGCCACTTTAAACAAATAAACACAAATAGCATATATATCCCAAATCTTCCAGAAATTTACTTTCATCTCAGAAAATAAAATATATGCACATAATCTTTAAAAACAAAATCTCATGCAGGTCATTAGGCAAGAAATGAATGACTAAATAAAATTGTTCTGTTGTTATTCAGTGTTTGTTAGGATTGAATTCCTCAAGTGAACAAGCCAGTATATAAGTAGATCCTTGAAAAGTAGTTGTATTTTAGGAGCTAAATGTTATGGAACTTCCAAATATGTTAATCAGCAAGGATAGAACATTTAGGATGCAGCAATAAAATTCACTGTGATCGAATAGTTAAATATGGTAGAATGTTTAAAACAAAAGTGCTAAGGCTTTTGATAGCTATGGTAAGGTATCCAGATTTCCTAGAGGAATTACCAGAAAGTCTCTCAAAGGCTTTGCAGTTCCACATTAGAATAATAACTTCAGTAGCAGTTATAATTAATAAAATGCAGGCTTTTTGTATGGACAAGAGAAAACTATTGAGTTATTTATGAGACCAACAATTTGACCTTAGGTTTTAATAAAGTCAAACCTATAGTCTCCCTTCCCAGTGAAAATGTAAGGAAGTAGTAGGAGTCAAGACAAAGGGAAGGGAAGCTCTTCATTTGAACCTGAATGTCCAATTGACAGTGAAAGTCTGTTACTCAAATAGTTAAAAAACCATTTACCTCCTGGCCTTATAAAGAACAAAAAGAACAGAACTGAAGGATGCTGGGTCAGAAAGTCAGACAGTGAGTTCACAGAGCTCATGCAATTTTAAAGTGTAGGAAGGAGCTGGTGAAATACAGGAAAGTCGGGATGGGAGTTAGTTATGAAATCTTGCTAAACTGAGGCAAGTCTAAAAGATATTTAAAACCCAAGGACTGAAGAAAGATGATTGCATTTAGTAAATGATAAATTAACTCTACAGGTCACAGTTGAGTGAAAACAGATCCATAAGTAGAAGGAGACACCAGCAGCCAGTGGGTGTAAATTGAGGTGAGGACTAGAAGAATAAAATAAAGAACTTAAAAGGGAGGAGTCAAGAAAATGCTTCATCTTAAATGGGGCAAAGTTGACTGAAATAGGACAATACAGAAACAAAGTCCACTCTTTATTGAATAACTGAGTTTTGAAGATATGTGGTAGAGTTCCTCTTGGAGAAAGCACATGAACTTCTAATTGGTTGACTGTCATAAATTTAAATAGAAGCTACTAAATCCCTCTAAGTTCGAATAATTTGTTTCCAAAAGCTGTTTAATCAAATCTATACCTCTTGATTTTTAATTTAAATAGTAGCTTTCTCCTTTGTAACTGTAGACTTAACTGTCCTGAAAATGTCTACTGCTGAGAAGGGCTAGTGTATTCTAACATTGCATTAGACACTGGTTTGTTTTCCTAGAGAAATGTTTGCCAATTCTGTGGGAAATCTTTGTAACTTCATGACATGGATTATCTCATGTCTAAGATGTGAGAACCACAGTGGTTCTGATTTCAGAGCGTTCCTGCTTACTCATTGGAATATTTCCTTAGGTTTTCACAGTAATAACTCAAAAAATCTGTAAAATATCCTGAAATCAATCAAAATTGTTTGGATTTCAGATCACTGGGACTCACAGTTTTTGGACTGGAAATATTCAATTCTACCATCTTTATTTTCACATAGAAATTAAATATTACTACAATGTATATGCTCATTGAATATTGTTTAATACCTTTTAAAAGTCTTTGTTTTGACATTAATATAATTACATTATTTTTCCCTCTTCTTTTCAACCTTCCATGGTCTCCCCTTGAATGGTCTCTCTCAAATTCATGACCTCATTTCTTTCATTGTTTTCATGTGTGTGTGTGTGTGTTCCTAAATATATGAGTATAACCTATCCAGTCAGTATGTTACTTGTATGAATATGTTTTTAGAGAGGACCATTTGATATAGGATGTCCTTATGATATTGGATAACCAAATCATGTGCCCTTTCCTAGAAAACACTATTTCTCCTTAGTTACTTTTAATACTTTTTACAGAGTATTACAAGATACTCGCTTCTTCATTAACATGTCTTTTGGTATCACATTTGTTCATTTGGGTCATAGACATATTAGTAGAATTTCATGAATGTAGTTTCTCTGCCATTTTAAGGGGAGGGAACACTGTCTCATAGAAACTTTGTGTTCCTTTGGCTATCACACTAATGGTACTCCCTCTCAAACAGCGATCCCTGTGCTTTAGGTGCAGGCATAGTGTTGCAGATGTATCAGTTGAAACTGAGCTTGACAACTTTCTATTTTGCTCTCATTTGTGCGTGAGTTTTGTTTTGTTTTGTTTTGTTTTATGTAATGGTATTTGTCTCTTGTAAAGAGAAGTTTCCCGAATGAGGGATGAGAACTACCTTTATCTGTAGATATTAGGATAGATAGTCAGAATGTAGTTAGGGATTATGTTGATTTTATAAAGTAACTGCTATAGAAACTCATTCAAAATCCGTGGCTTCCCTAGCTGCAGATTCTTATTAACCTGCAGGTTTCCAGTATCAGGTATGTTACTCTCTTTATGAGGAGGTCTTATGTCTAATAAGTGTGTTATTGCTAACTACCAAAGTATCTGTGCAACTACTGTACCCTTAGAGGTATCATGCCTTATTGGTGACTGTGGTTCCTAGGCATTACAGCTGGGTGCAACTATTGATTATTTCCCTCCCTTAGAAGCAAGCTTCCCTCCCTCAGAAGCTCCTGAATATTATTCTTCAGGGCCTAATGTTTCAGGTTAGATCCAACTAATGTACTCCGAGTCCCATGTCCTTAGTCCATCTGTCATTAGAAACTGGAACTTTCCTTCTACTTCAGCGAGGCATCCTAGGGCAACAGCAGTAGCCTGTGCAGGGAACCTCATGGATAACCATGAGCAAGAATTCAAAAGAAGGCTTCCTGTGACTGTTCTTGGGCATTTTTGTAGAAAGACTGACTCTTTAAGGAAACATTGTCAGCCCAGGATTGATGCTTGCTCATTGCTATTTTAGACTTCATAAAATTATATTTGTAAATAAAGTACCTTTGTAGTCATTTGCAGCATTTAAAAGGATTTTGTTATATATCTCTCATTTCCATCGTTGTAAAATGTCCTTCTTCATCTCATACATGCTTGTTTTATTTTTTATTTTATTTTTTAGTTATTTTTTATTTTTAACATGCTTGTTTTATTTGCTTTCTTTACCCATCCCTCTTTCCCCCGTATTTCCCCAGTAATGTGACTTCATCAGCTTGTCATCAAGTACATATAATTTATTCTCTCATCTTAGTGCTTAAGATACACTTCAGAAAGACATTTTCTAACTAAAATGGATTCTGCTTATCCTCAGAAGATGTATGCAACCAGCCCATACTCCGACCCTGTTGTGTCAATGGATCTGGATCCACAGCCAATCACAGATGAAGAGGAAGGCTTGATATGGGTCGTAGGTCCTGTCCTTGCAGTGGTGTTTATCATCTGTATTGTGATTGCTATTCTTCTTTATAAAAGGTAGGCCTGCTCTATATTTTAATTGTGACTTTAAGGACTACCATACTTAGTAGAATAAATGATTTTTCTGTGGTTGTATGGTAGACTTTATATATTTGAAGACAGCCCAGTAACTAATATTGGCAAACATGTTTTTGTCATGCCTAACACAAGCTGAGGTGACTGAGCTAGTGGTACGGGCGTTTACTGTGAACACCCACTCTCTCAGTTTCTGTCTTCTGCGATGCTCTGTGATGACAAGTTTTGATGATAGCGAGATATTAGTACAACCTAAACAGCCCATTCTATGTCAGCTTTAATTTGATTTTTAGATGTTTAGATTTTTTAAATCTAATGTGTACCTATAGTTATCTCTTGCGGTTTAGCAAATACACCTGAATGGTTAAAGATTTTTTAGAAAGAAAAGAAAACGAGCTAGAGAATTAATTTCTTCCCATTTTTAACCGAATATCGTTCCAAATATTCAGTATTAAATTTACATTAGTGTTTAAGAAGAGGTGATCAGAAACTGCTGACTTCCTATTGAAACAAATTTTGACCACAGTCCTCATAAAGTTTCAGTATCAACCTGATTAGCATCTTGTCATTTCTACCCTTATTCCTTTGTAGTTATGTTCATAGAATAGGCTTGTTTTTTTCCTCATCATCCCTGACCCTCCTCCAAAGAACTGTCTAAGGATCTGTTCTATTTGTTCCAATATAAAGAGGACACTGAAATGATTAAAGACAAAGCAAAGCTCAATCTTGAGGTTAGGAAGGAGATAAATATGCCTAGTTATCCATTCAGATCACTGCCATTGTGAAATTGCTCAAGCTTTAAAATAATAGAGAATCTGTGGACAATGACTGAATCTGTTCTTAGTTGGTGGTTTGAGCCTTCTCATACTAATTCTTATCTTACCAATGTGCATTGCATGGAGTCTGTTATATTTTCTCAACTCTCTTCTGTATAAGATACAAAAGTAGGAAAAAGGTGATGTCCATATTTTCTAAGTCAGTTATGAATCCTATCTAAGCCAAACCTGGAGCTGGTACCCTTCCCTGTATGTCAGTTACAGGGAGACAGAATGGATTTTCTGAAAATTCAGGTTAGACTCTGGTGGTAGTGGCAAACATCTTTAATTCCTGCACCTTGGAAGCAGAGGCAAGCAGACCTCTGCAGATTTATGGCCAGCCTGATCTACAATGCAAGTTCTAGGACAGCCAGCGAAATGCTTTCTTGGAAAAAAAAAAAGTCCAAATTAGACTTCTTGTTGTGATCTGGGTGATACTCATTCAAATGGTCACATCCTACACTGGAATCTGGCCAGAAACAACAACAACAACCAAACAAAACAACAACAAAAACAAAAAACCTGTTCACAGATTCATTTCTAGCCCAGGTCATGTGACATTTCTGATATTCAAAATGAGCAGAAGGCATGAATCATTTTTAAGGTAATGTTTTATTATGATATGTGAGGCAATTAGTAAGTAATCCTACTGTATGTGCAAGTTTATATAAATGTATAAAATTAAGAACTATAACCTTGATAAGTTTTTAAAACTATAATTACATTTTCATTGATTCATCTGCATAGGCTTGAAAAGAACCAGCTCATTTATAATTTTCCTTAATCCTTCAAGAGGAAGTATCTTATTTAGGTTTCATGACTCTGTTAAACGAGTTGCATTTTCGTATGTGCACATGTGAGCATCGTCTAATGTGATTGTTGGAAAATGCATACATCCTCGAATGCTAAGTATATTTAGTTAGCCATCTGAAGGCCATGGAGCATTTCTGAAATAGAAATGCTTGCTTCAGCACTAAAAAATGTTCCTGACTTGAAATTTAAGTAGACCCAACAACATTCTTCTTGATTATCATGAAGCAGTTCAAGAGGAAATCTGTACTCAAAGAATAGTATCTTTTATAGCTTAGATACTGAGTGAAGTTAATTATATAATATGTACTTCACACCCAATTTTAGGTGCCTTTCCCATTATATATAGATCATGGCTAACAACTCAGAAATTGTTGCTATTTCTATAATTACGAAAATATTAATATTTTACATCCCTATGCAAATAATGTTTAAAGACCTCAATGGCATAAGCCAGAACTATGCCACACTGATGTGAAAATTACCTTTACCAGATATACTTGCTCATAACTCTTTCACTTGTGAGAGTCAGTCACCATGGATGGCTTGCCATATTAATAACTTAATAATAATAAGCAACTTGAGGCGTTGAGACTGTCTTTAATAACTATACTGATGTGGGAAAAGAACACTATTTTATGTTACTGTTAATTTGAATTTTTTGTTCTCTTAGTTCGTATCTAGACTCCAGTGACAAAACTATTACTGAAACTTTATAAGGGCTCTAAGCCATGTACTGACTCTAAAGAATATTAAATTACCATTGATAGATTTACAGTGTTACAAATACTTTTTACTAGGATTACTTTGTAAAGATTTTCATAATTCATTCATGCAGTGACTCAACATATAAATTCAGAAAAGAGATGCTAAAAAGGCCTAGGAAAACAGGAGCCCTGTGGCCAAGGTCAACTTCTGCTGTGGCTGAAGGGCTACAAAGTCTGGCTAAAACCCCAAACTTCATTATTTACAAAGAAAATTAATGTACTAGGCAAGTGAGCTTTTTCATAATACTATTCCATAATCTGAGAGCATAAAGAGGTAATAGGAATGGTTTTCTATGATTTCTACTTTTATGTATATGTGTGTGTCTAATTGTGATATATAAACCTGCTTCCCATAATCCATCCACCACAGACAATTAAAAGTCATCAGGCCACTCATTTCTTCCACATCCATCTACTTTGCACAGTGGCATATATATAAGCTTAGTAATTAGTTCTAATGTAGCCTAAAAATTATTTCCATAAGAAGTAATATTTTAAAATAAAATGTTAACCTTATGCAAAAATACCTCGAGATGATAGTGTAATTTTATATATGTCATGGTATAGGAAAGGACCTGCAGAATATGAAGCTGGAAATAGCCGAGGCATACTATAACCAGTCATGGCATCTTTGCACATGATAGCGTAGCCCATGAAGTGAGGAAATTCTGTCCTTGTTCTCTGTTGCTTATGTGTGTAAATCATGAAGTAGATGAGACAAAACAACTAATTTTAGCTTTTCCAGCTCTTCCTAGAGTCTCCTGTTTTAGCATCAACATACATGTATTTCTAAATGACCATCAGTAAATGGTTACGGCCTTTATACCTCATAAAGAAATCTAAGTCAATACCCAGAAGAGTCAAGACTGCTTGTCTCTGCCCCCTGCTGCACAGCAGCCTAACCAGCCTGGAGCATCATTACTCATTCCTGGCCTCTTCTCCTATCCCGATTATCTCCTTTGATGCCTAAGCCCCTTTCTCTCCTCTCTCTGTTTACACTTGTCTACAGCCCTCTTTCTTTGGCCTTGAACTTCTAGTTACTGGTGATAGAACTGTTGCCTTTCTATAATTGCCCATTATCCTGACTCTTATTCCTCACTGTCTCCCAAGTATCCAAAACAGAACTACATTGAATACATGACCTTATACCTGTTCAATAATATTAAATTTATGTTCCTCCAGCTGTTTGTTTTATGGTCTGCTATCCTTTTCACCTTGGCCTATAAGTTTGCCTCATTTTCAGGCCTTCAAAAGTAGATATTTAAGCAGATATGAATACATATTCAGCTATATAAAGCTGTCACATAGAGGTGTTCTGTTAGTTAACTCTTTATCCTTTCATGTAAATGCCCAAACAGACCTCTCTTTCCATCCAGAGGAGATTACTTACATCTCAGTCTCTGATAAGCACACTACTTACAAAGTAGTGCTTTTTAATGTGTTTGCTTCTTTGTTATTTTTAAACTCAGAATGCTAGGTAAACCACTTTACATTTAAGAATAGAAAGAACTACACAAGCTATGTGTGACGTTGTCATCATTCACTGTGTGTGTTTATACAGATAAGTGTGAGGTTTTGGTTTTCTTTCTTTGACCAGTGGGCTGCCTTGTCTGTAGTACCCTTGTGTACAACACAAAACACTTTATCTGTTGCCTCCAAATGAATATTGTTCAGATTACTTCTTTCTGAAAAACATTTGCATATTTAAATAGTCAATATATCACAACAGGTGGAAGCACCTATGAATGCCCAGTGGATGTGTTTGCAGAAAGTAGCACCCTCATGAGGAAAAGTCTGTCTTTTCAATGGCTAGTAATTAAGATGTTCATATGAATTAGCTATACAGACGGGTCATGCACATTGGATTTATAATCACAAGTATTATGTTTTTCAAGACTTAAAATGTAATTCATCCATTATTATAAAAAAGATTCATGATTGCCTTACTTTTGAAGAGGTGTTGGAAAAATTATTTCTGCTACTGTTTTTCATTGTGGTATAATGTTCCAATGTTCAAAGTTTTACATAGATCAATGCAACTTACAGAATTCCATATCATTAAAGTAATGGCAGAGTTCTTACATGAAGACTTTATGGTTATGAAATTCTGTTGTATTTTCTTTAAAAACATTAGTTGCTTTTCTGAGTTCTTAAGAACTGAAAATCTTGGTCACCATAGACTTGCTGTATTAATTAATCTTTGCAGCAATTTTTGATGAATAATAAGTAAAAGTGCCATTGAAAACCATGGATTCTTTATTCAGCAATAATCTCACAGCCTCCATTCACTCATTATTAGAGGCTTGTAAACATTTTGATGCACTATTGTTTAATAATATGCCTGAGTTATGTGTCTCTGTTTGTGAGCACTACTTTTGAAAACTTGGTTGTCATGGTTACTCTTGTTACCATTGGCCAACTAACATTAAGCCTTTCTTTTTTTCTTTTTTTTTAATTTTTTATTTATTTTATTTATTTATTTTGTGCTGCATTAAATGGAGCAGTAAACCTGACAGGTGAGGAATAGAGACTAAACCCTTTCCATGCTCTGTAGGGAAGAACTAAAATACAGGTAGACTTGAGTTGATGGTCCCACCTAGCAAGTGGAAGCTGGACAGAGCCTACATACCGGTGATAATTTGGATATTAAAATGATGGTGAGGGATATACTTTGTCTTTATGAGAAGAAAACAATATGTTTTATTAAAACTAAATTTAGAAGCCAGTAAAACAAGTCTCTGAGTTTCATGTTCAGGGATGAGTATTTGTGTGTATTGATGTGTCTGCAGGTTGGAAATGTGAGTTGTCCTGTAGACCTTTTGTTTTGTTTGTTTGTTTGTACCCCTTAGTGAACACTCTTACCACAGCCAATATTATCCCTATGTCACCCAGCCCTGACTAGCAATAACAGTAATAATAATAGCTATAAATATACTTGATGATGAAATCAGACTGACTTCTAGTTTTAACTCATTTACATACACATATGCAAGCATACACGTATCTGTTGATGTAAATACTTGATTAAATTTCAACTTAAAAATGTATCTCAGAGGTTATCTGCTCTCCTGCCCACAGTACTCTCAGTAACCTTCGGTGCGCACCAACACTGGAATCATTATTCCCCAAGGATTTTCCAGAAATATAAATGCTTATTTATCACCCAAGATGACTCAATGTAAAAGTCCCAGCTTTAACACAGCATCCTATGTTTTACAGAGCCTGCCCAGCTGGTGTGTGTACATACTTAATTTTGAGAACCACTGCATTGCTTTCTCTAAGAACACCCTATGCTGGCCATGAAACCAGAATGAAAGTTCGTAGCAGGAGTGTTAAAAACTCTAGGAGAAGGTCTTCTTTCACCATGAGTAGCCATTATACAGCAGAAAAGTTGGAAGAGTGTTGTGTCAGCCCAAACACACAGCACTTTGAAGCTACGTCTTGTTCTCTGGTTCCATTGTAACTCTGCACTTTACAGTCCATACTTTCTTCTTGTTGTACTCATGTCAGAGAGTCTGACCAAAACTTAAGACACAACCTTCATTTTCATCCGTGAAAGGATTAAGAAATCTGTCTGTAGCTGATACTCATTCAGATAGATTAAAGAACATAATTAGGGACATCAAAACAGCAAAGTCTGAACTACTTTCTTTAAGAATTAAGAATAGAGCTTTTATAGAAGGAGTTGAATTCAAAACCTGTTTCCATACTATGAATGAAACCTTCTAAGCAAATTTACTTTGCTCTCACACCCTTCCTCAATGGGAGCTATGTAAACAGGAATGTCGTGTGATCTTTGGTTTTCCCTTAATTACATACCTTCTCTGTATGGCATATACTCATCACTTTAAGAAATAAACT
Organism: Apodemus sylvaticus; assembly: GCF_947179515.1. NCBI lineage: Eukaryota > Metazoa > Chordata > Mammalia > Rodentia > Muridae > Apodemus > Apodemus sylvaticus. The sequence goes on along the minus strand of NC_067474.1, from coordinate 88,496,544 downwards.
GGAAGCAGAATTTGATAACCTTAATAGGAAAACAGTAGTATGCAAAATTTAAATTTTTCTGGTCACTGTTCTACATAGTTCTTTAATTGAAATTAAATGATGGAACTTTAGAAAATTGTCCACAAAGTCCTCTGGCTCACATTCATGCTAGGCTTGGTGTAGACTATTCCATTTTCTGTGTAATTTATGATAGTACATTGGAAAAAACAACTGAACTACTTAGAATGGTTACGGATCATAATGAATACTGTTTTTTCTAACTCTTTCTTAGACATACTTTGTGTGTTTGAAAATCTCCAATTTTAGTAAATAAGTATCTACCAGTAGAATGGTTATAGGCAGACATAATCATGCCTTTGGTTTTCATCAAAACAAAGCTAAAACAGTCTTTGATCTTGGGGGTCATCTCATTTGAGCAGTGATAGTAAAAAGAAATTAGCTATTAGATGTTCCGAAGCCCATTTATATCCATCATGAACCACAATTACATGGAATGTATGACTTGTAAGTAATTTTAATCCCTTACTATGATCTTTCTAAGGCTTCCATTCTAACAACAGGTGTAATTTCCACCTTTCCTATTGAAAAAAATACATGCTGAATTTCCTTAGAGAATGTTCCCTCAGCATAGCCAATGTCACACAGCCTGGCTCCTGGGAGAAAGATAAGGAGGCTGTTCGATAAGTCTCTCAAGAGTAATGCACTTTCCTTGCCTAGATATTTCTCATTCTGTTTTCCAAACCCTTGAATAAATAGCAGCAGAGTTATTTTTGGAACAGATGAAAGGTATAGGTTTTAGTCATTAGGTCTGGGGCATCAATAAAGAAGAATACAGGCACCTATTTCCCACAAAGGCCCAAGTCTGGGAAAAGCCCTGATATATGACATGAAAGGACAAGTTGTGGGTTTCCTCTGAGAACATCTGGTTAGCTGAACTCCTTGTCATTTATTCAACCATGACAATGTAGCATCTTCAACACTAAAATGAGCATCTCAATATTATGAGACTGAAACCCATTGCATGATTGCAGTGGCATTGACTGCCCTGAAACTGATCATCCAGTCCTTCATTTTGTATGGTTTCTATGCCCCCTGTCTTCTTTTTCATTGCTCTGACCACTCTTACACTTCCCCTTTTTATTTTATTTTCTATTCCATGTAACTGGAGGTGCCAGTACCTTGGGCACAATGCAGAATCACCATACTCCTCAGACTGACAGCGGGGCTTGGCTTGGCAATACTTCCTATGCTAAGGCTGCCCATGACACCTTTAGTTAGGAAAATGAAGTCCGAGATAGGTTAATCCAAGATACTTAGAGAGCAAGTTGCCTAATAGGATTCATCAAAGAAAATGCATTGTATCCAGGATATTTCACTATTGCATTGAATTTCAGTTAATTGAGTACACATCCTCATTGTGTCAGGCTGCCCTTTATCCCTTGTTTATTTCTATTTTGTAAAGATGATAAAAAATAAAGAATAAATTTCCTGGCTAACCTAGATATGGCAAGAGCAAGGCTTGCTAGTCATGTATTCCACGGTCCTATGAAAAAATACAGGAATACAAATTAAACTTTTCCAACATTAGAATAATTTGCTTTGAGCAAGGATGAGATCCTATAACTTCTACTATTGCTTGGAGACAGCTGGAGTTAATATTTAGAAAAAGGCAATCTGAAAAACGCTTCCATTTGCTACATGGAGTTCTCATCTAACTCTCTAAGAGAAATGATTTGTGTTTGGAAGAAAATGGATAAATGAATATTATGGAAAAATCCCAACATTTCTTACTAGAAACGTTGTTTAAATTCCATTGTGGCAGCTTAAAAAGTATATCTAAGTAGGTCACCATTGAAAGAGGGAAAAGGAGAATTATGTGAAGAATCACATTTGTAGAAAAACGTATTGTGGTGTCTTGAATAATCATCATGGGAGTTGGTAATTCTATAAAACCAAATTAATTTTTCCTGTCTGTGATTGATTGCCATTAACAAAATAGTGAAGATTGTTACATAATACCACTGAACACAGGCATTTTTGTCATTTCTCTTTACAGTGTGAGAAAGGAAGGAGACATTTGTCTTTGTGATCCTGACTTTCCTCCTTTGCATTTAAGATAACAAAATTTTAGGCATGCATTTACTTCAATTCAGTTAATCCAGTAGCTCTGTATTTTGTAGTCACCAGTTACATATTTAAAAATGAGAGAGAAAGAGAAAGGAGAAAGGTAGACTGAGTTGTTTACTTTGAGGTTAGGCAGTTTTCCTGTGGTAAAATGTACTTTTGTCTTCTAGAGGCATATATTGTATTTGCCACAAATGCCAATAGTAGACAGAGAATTTCTGAACAAATCTAATAACATCTTAACAGTGCCTCTTGCAAACTGACAGATGGCCTGAATTAATTATTTAGTTCCCAAAATTGAAGAGATCATCCACATTGACAGAACTTGTGAGGGTGAGGAGCCCTTAGAAGCTAACAGAAGACCTGAGCAAGATCGCAAGGTTCTTTAAACATAAAGCTGTCCAAGAACATTGACACTAGTGCTGAGGAAAGAATACTATAAGGAACTGTTGATTGGTTAATTCTTCGTTTGTTTTGCTTGTCTCAGGTCTTAAATTTTGATTTTTCCCCCTATAGGAAGAGGGCAGAGTCGGAGTCCAGAAAGAGCAGCTTACCAAACAGTAAGGAGGTCCCTTCACACCACCCAACAGACCCAGTAGAACTGAGGCGCCTTAACTTTCAAACCCCAGGTAAGTGGCCACTTCATCCGTCATAATGTCATAGTCCAGTTGGCATTGTCCTGAGAAATGGTATATCACTTAATTTTGAGCCATTTTGTCCATCCTGATTGTTTGCTTTAATATTGTTGACATTCATATATATGTACAATAGAGAGGAATTTAAGTATTTTCAGAAATATGAAGTGCAATCAGAAAGAGAAAGATATATAATTTGTCCTAGTCTTTAGGAAAGTATCTATAATTTTAATGGGAATGAGACACTTGCTTATGTTCAGTCTGGCTTTTCATCTTATAAAGTAAATACATGAGTAAATAGATGAATGTGGAACTTGTTCTCATTGGGATCCTTATTTCATGCTTTGCTATCTGTATTTATGGTACCATAAGAAGAATGGAGGACGTGAAGATGGAAAGAAAAGAAAGACAGGGGAGATAAACAGAGGAGAAAGAAAAGGAGGGATGGAAGGAATGAACAATTTCATGTCTTTTAAAATTTTGATTATACTAAATTTCACTGACCAGTGTAGGCTTCATGCTGTAGATGCATTTGAGTAAACTGAGATATAAAATATACTTTTTCATAGAATAAAGAACATAAAGTCCTTCAACCAAGGAAAAACAAAACAGTATTCTGATGAGGTGTAGTTACATACTATTACTTCAAGACTAGTTCTACTCTGCTTTCTTCCTGTTCATGTCAAGCAGATGTCAAGTATCAAATGGTAGAGAGAACTAAAAACATCACACTGAGTATCATAGTACCTTCCCATAGTGAGCAAAACCTTGATCTAAAAAGTCTTTGGGATTAAAATTTGGTTGTAGTAATACACCCCACACTGATGGAAGAGTTCTTTCACTTCTAATTAATGTCTGAATGCTCTAACTCCCAGGGTGCTGCACTGCAGGTATTAAGCTATACATTCTCAAAGAATTGCTTTGAACCGTGAGAATGCATGGCTTATTGTGTTTAACATATTTTTTGCATATAAACGAACACAGTAACTACTAAGTCTTCAAATGAAAGAGCTTTTTCACATTTCAAGGTGGCTATACAATCATCACAAATGTTGAGTAGTTTAAATTTTTGAGTTAAATGAGGTTAGGGTTCTTTGAGCATAAATTTGCCTCTTTGAAGACAAGCATGTGCTTTCATAAGCATAAATGGCAAATATTTGTAAAATCACAACCCTTCTGCACACACATTTTTACATGACTGATAAAGGTAAACTGTGAACTCATCCAGGATGGGTGAGCAGATCTGAGTTATCCTCCTGGGCCACTGTAATCCCCTGTGTGCTGCACCAGTCTCTTGCATGGTGCTCTTTTTAAGGCAATTTGATAAAATAAATAGGTATGGTAACCTTTTTTTGTTTCGTTTTAAAATGAAAGTATACAGACTACTTCAGAATAAACTCAACATCATTGTGACAGACTCAGCAATTTATGTACTTTCTCTGTCACCTAACTGAATCCATAGAGGACCCCCAAAACCAAAGCATTGTAGGGAAATTTTTTCTTTAGATCGCCTAAGGAAATCCATGGAGGAAAGAGATTCCTCTCTGATGCTGCTGTACATGGCTTCTATGCAAAATGTAATCTGTACTGAAAGCAAACTTGGACTTCTAGGAGACACAGAATCACAGTATATCATTGAATAAATGGGCAAATAGGTATCAACAAGAGAAGCACATGTGTGTGTTACCTCTCTCTTCCTGTAGCCTGACAGCAGTCCCTCAGAAAGCATAGCATTTGTCAAGGATGATCAACAGGTACAGGTGATGATAAGCAAGAAAACAGCTATGTCTCCCCCAGAAGACTCAGTCTTCAGTTGTCTTTCACTCCTGTAGATGCTTTGAACAAATGTGGCAACCCCAAAAGTTATCTTAAAGTACTTTGTTAATGCATGGGGGACTGTCAGATCCACTTATGGAGAAAGTGTACTGAATTCAAATTGTCATGGGTTCCAGTTGAAGTATCATTGCTGTATTACTTAAGAATTTACTGAATTAAAAATGAAGACTTAAATGTATATGATAAGGTATCATTTAACTAGAGTTACCCTTATTGCTGAACAGAGAGTGGTGTAAAGTGGAGAAATGTGACAAAGGGGAAGAAACAAAAGGTATTAAAGGAAGATAACTGAACAGAAGAGATGGTCCTGCTTCATCCAACATACATCTTAAGCAGGAAGCCTTGTCTTGTGCTTTTGCTTGGAGGACAGATTTAGTTAGGCTTGATTTATTTCTGAAAGAAACTCATTTCCTCCCAAGCTGTATAGGGCTTATGTTCTAAACACTTGGCCATGTACAAATGAAAGTAACTGAACTGTTAATGTTTAATATTTAGTGATAAGGGCATTTGCTTCAGTCAGTGTGAATTTCCACCAGTGACTACTGCATTAGCAACATGCCAAAGTCTAAAAGCAAAAAGTGGAGCTATTAACCACCTATGCTTTTTTTTTCCCTCTCCTCTTATTGAAGAAGCAATAATTTTCTCAGGTGGTAACTTAAAGTGACCCTTGGCTAGATATTTTTGCTGCTGTGATTCTACTTATTTTTTGCTTTATATTTTCTGTGATTCATTACGTGAAATATGTTTTATCTGTTTCATACCTATTAATCTGTAACTACTTATTCCCAAATAACATTAACAGTTGAGGATATTTATTAATGACATACATAAGTGATAAATTAATAACCCATGTCTTCACTCCTAAAAGTATGACATTCAGTGAAATAAGAAAACTATGATTTATATACCGAGGACCAACCACAGAACATCCCCAAGAGAACAGGTGATGTCACATGTGACAGCCTGTTAGGAATGATGAAGTAGCAAGCAAACACAACCGTGTGACACTCCATCAGCTGTGCAGAATAGAGGAAAGTTAATTGTTAAGTTCTCTGATGTTATTTTAATTTTTTGCTGGTGAAAGGTAAATTAGATTTTAACTTATTTATTCTCATTAGAAAGTCTACGGTTAAGAAGTCAGATTTTTTATTTTATCTTGGCAGATGTTTCAGTTGTCACATCACGTCATTCTGATAGTGTAGCAGTACCACAGACAAATTTTGATCATAAAGAAATCAGAATTCTGTCCACTGATGTTCAGTTACACAGAATTTTGTGTACTTGTAAAAATTTTGAACAGATATCTAGTCCCAATGTGAAAGTTGTACTCAAGCATCTAAGAAAGCCAGGATGATCCTGACTGGGAACTGAATGCAGGCTCTCATGTTTGTCAATATCATCCAGGGCTGTATATTTATGTCTTAAAAGTCAAAGTACAGTATATAGACACAATGTATTTGGGAGAACGTAGGCTACTTAATCATTTAAGATAATTAGAGATTACGTCAGTGGGTCTTCAGTTATTGGTGTGCTGGGCTAAACAGCATTATGTAGGATGAGCACTTAGATGACATCTTTCTAACACCAGTAGTAACTTTATAGCATTAAAATGAAACACAAACTGAGTTATATCAGTCTCCTTCCCTTAGCAGAATGAGCCGGGCAGGATGAGATAAAGAGAAAATAACTGACAGTAGATGTATGCGTTACAAATATTAACCCCTTGGTAACTTTTACAAATCTTTAAGTTCTAGGGGGATAGAGTCAGTATAACAGAAGTTTTTTTAAAATAACCTTAGGACTACTCAGATGTATCATCAGGTAAAAGCTTGTGCATGCAAGCCAGACAACCTGAGTTCTACCACAGGACCCATAGGAGGGAACCTACACATGTACATGTACACCCACTAGATTACTTAATAAACCTGGAAACTTTTGCTAAGCCTTGCATACTGTTTCCTAGAAGAAAACCGTGTGAGTTAGGGATGGTTGGCAGATAGGCTGTGAGTTAGGCAAAACTGAACTGTGTCTGTTAGCCTGCACAGCAAAGAACTATTGCTCTTTCCCTTCATTGTCAATTCTGTAGCCTACAGTCCAATGTCCCTTGCTAGATTTACAAAAGCAATACATATTTCTAAGGGCAGGAATTTCTAAAAATTTAAAATCATGCCTAAACTACTATTCACTGTTATTATTTTTTATATCTCCAAATATTTTGATAATTAATATGAGATCAAACAAAGGCATTTTCAAACAAGAATAATTTTATCTAATGAATTTCAGTTCTTCTTTTAATCATATATAAAATAAGAAGAAAAGATTTTTAATCATTACTCTGATCTTACCCTTGTATCTGCCTTTCAAGGCTCTACACATGCCGTTCTGAATTTCATTTTGTGTGCGAATATGCAGTGTATTTGTAGAGAGTGGACCATACTGTTTTCTGGCTTAACTTTGCAATGTCAATAGGAGCCTATCTAAGTTAGAGCATGAATTTTTTCCCCTTTTTGTCAGTTCACAGTGTTGATTTCATGCTTTTCTGCAGATTTCAACATGCATTAAGCCTGTCCTGTTAGTGGAACCTGCCTTTTGTGTCTCGTAGATCATTTCACATCATTGTCTCAATCTCTGCGTGTCAGATGCCAGGGAATGGGATTCCAGAGGCATTTATCATTCTGATAAGCATTACCAGTTGCAGATTTTTTTTAATATTGTAAAATTTACTTGCTGATAATTCCCCCCCCCTCTGTTCCATGGTCACTATAAAGGGAACAGGTGAGTAAGATAAAGGACATAGTGAAAAGCTGGTAGTGATTAAGGAAAAAAAAAAGATAGGAGTTGCCAGGCAGTGGTGGTGCACGCCATTAATCCCAGTACTTGGGAGGCAGAGGCAGGTGGATTTCTGAGTTCAAGGCCAGCCTGGTCTACAGAGTGAGTTCCAGGACAGCCAGGAGTACACAGAGAAACCCTATCTTGAAAAAACAAAGCAAAACAAAAAGAGACAGGTGTATGTTCATGTTTGTGCATCTTCCCAGCAGTGCAAATTGAGCTGACTCTTTGAGAGAAGTCTGTGTTCAGTCCAGGAGAGAGGAAAAATAAAGGAAGGGCAACTATCTGTGTGGGACACAGTTCCAGCCACCATGAACATTACTGAGTCTGCTCCTCTTGCTTTCCCCTCCCCTTACAAAGATACCAAAACAGAACAAAAGATTCAGAAAAGCAACAAACAGAGCAAAGCCATGGATGGCCGCAGCTCTGAAGGCCTCCTTTCACTATGGGGAGGAACTTCAGTGCATTTTGCCTGAAAGAAAAATGTGCCTGGTATGTGATTGATGGTCTCTGAAAACCAAACATAAACTCATAAAAAGTTAATGTATCAGAGATTGTGATATCAGCAGCACACTGCCTGCACAATAGCCAAATTGATTTGGAGAGGTCATGCTGTAGCAACCCTCATCCACTGGTGTTAGTAATTGCACCAATGCTGATAAAACCCACATTTATTTGTACATTTTTATTATCTTCATGGTTTAGTCTAAGTAAATATGTGCATACAACCTGACAATAAAACATTTGTTCCTCGTATTTTATATTGGTAAAACTGATTCATTGAATCAGAAGTGTAAGTTTTGGATATAAAGGAACAAACATATTTTGTTCAAATCCCTCATTCTCAGAAATCTTATAAAAAATAATGCTTACCTGAGCAACACTCTTGAGAAATATTTTATTTAAGGATATGACTGATCATAATTGAGTTAAATTGTTGTAATTTCTCCCTAAAAGTAATTATATGTTTTACATCAATGTTCTCTTTATATCTTATTTATCATTAGTTTATGAAACAAATTTCCAGAGTAGGTTTATATAATATATTGCCATGCTTAAATTTCTACTTCTGCCTATAATGTGAGATTAGATGTGGAGTTTTCCACTTTTGCATCAAATCAAGGTCAAAATAATTCAAATATTGGAGGTTTTATATTTGGTGTTCTGTGATGAGAAATGCTGAGCCTCTTTTGGGAAAATACTTCTGTATGGACAATATATAGTTATTTGAAGCCCGCTCTAAATCACAGCACACAGTAAGAATATTTTAAAAAGAAAAAGCACCTCTACACTCTCAAAACTGTTTTGCCAAGATGCACTGTAGTTTTTAACATTCTGACCTTATGCCATTACAGTTTCAGGAACGCCGAATGTGTTGAGAGAAAGGAATGTGCACTGTGTACATTGTAGGGCTGAGCCTGGGTACTTTTTCGTTGTCCCCATCTCAGAACCAGGCTGGAGTCTAAGAGTTCTAAGATGCAGTAATTAACACACTGTGTTTAGATTAGGGTGGTTTAATGCTCATTATGTCACTGCAGAGCTTGGGGTTTATGTCACCACTTGAACTGAAGCAGTCTGACCCTGTCAGCACATTCATTTAATTGACACAAATACAAAAGAAAAAAAAAGAGCTTGTTCTTGTTTTCAAAAAGGTCACAATTTAGATGGCCAAAAGAAACCGCAACTTCTTACTGTGGGGGTTCCAGAAAGCTCTACAGCCAGCGGGGAAATGAATGTGAGAGGCAAGAAGGAAACTCTGTTCAGCACAGGCCAGTTGATTTTGGACATACCTAAGTACAGTACAATAGTGGAAAAAGTTTCCTGGTAACAATTATCTCAGTCTCAATGCACAAGAAAGCTTAAGGCATGACTACATGGAAACTCTTCTGCAAAATTACTCCATCATGAAGATGGGTTCTATAGCTTAAGGGACTAGGATCTCAAGTAGTCTCTGATTGAGTTAGTGCAAAGGTCACCAGGCTGTAAAGTACTTGTGACATTTCCCACAAGGATGGGTTCTATTGACTGACCAAGCTAGAGAGGAAGATCTAGAAGGCAGAATCGGGAAAACACATTCTGGGAGACTTGGGTGAAGCCTTGCCAGAGAGATAGTGAAGGTCACCAGGTTATTCATGATAGCCACTCCCAGCATTCTAGGTGCAAAACAGGTGTGCACGTCCTTTCTGTGGAAGTGATAAACCTGTGTGCTTAACATTGCTGGTTTTCCTAGTGCTTGTCAGTGAGCATAAGAACATCGTGCCTTCCACATCTTGCCTTTGTGAGCTACTGGATTTCAGGAAAACAGTGGGCAACATTAAAAACTGTGACGTTGCCACTTGATGGTTCATCAGGACTTTTAGCTTTCTGAACAACTTCCCTAATCAGCCTTATTTTTCCACTTGGCACAAAAAAAAAAAAAAAATGACAGAGCATCGAAGCTTCTGTTCTCAGGCACCACCCACTTCCCCACATTCCAAATGATAACTGACATGAGATGGCTGAGTCTAATGTTGTTGTAATTCAGATAAGAAAGGTATGCCTGTCTGTCCTGAAAAGCAAAACCAAGTGAACACAGGTAGCCCTAGACATTTGTTCCTTACAAAGAACAAGGTGATAGCTTCTTTGTAAAGTGGCTACTGTATATTAGCTAATGCTCTTTGGTTACTGGCTGTACCATTCTGACTCACTCAGCCCTTGGATTCTGCCTCTGATCTAGAAAAATCAACTCCTATTCTAGACAGGAATCAAGGTAAAGCTATCAAAGAGCAGAGTGATGATTTTACTATTCACTATTTAGGTGGAGTATTTAATTGCATCTGCAATTCCTGAACTTTTGAGTCCTATTGTGCAAAATAAAAGCACTGAACTCCATTATTTCCAAGATGTATCTCAGCTAAAAATACCACAATTTTGAAGTTTTACTTCATGCGAGAAAGCCACTGTGACTATTATCACAAAAACATAAAATGTTGAAAGTCGTCATCATTTTTTTCTCTAGTCTATGTAGTAGATTTGATTGTTGTGAAGATAGCACATATCTGGTAAATGCTGTGGCCTCAGTATGAAAACTGCCCAGAGTCAATACAAGCCTTTACAATGTGTTTGTATTATACAACTGTAGCTTTAGATCACGGAGGTCCTGATCCTGGAATGTTCTCAGCAGTTGTTAATTACACTTCAAGTTCTTTGCTGCTAATAATATCCAAAAAGGAGTAAGACCTATTAGCCAGGTGTCACAAGAATATTACTAGTAAAAAAGTTTATTTTGTTCCTGATGAGATTTTTGAGCATAAAGTTATAACAAATGGAATAACAAGATTCCTGCTGTCATCATCATGAATTCCCATAGGATTGAGAGCTATTGATAGGGAGCTTAAAACATCAGTATCTGAAATATCAGAGGTTCTGAATTAATCGGACTGATGTGTAACCTCCAAAAAGGAACTTTAAAATATGAAAATATTGTTCTGAATGTATATACACAAACACACACACATGCATGTATACATGCAATGCACACATGTTTTCTAAACTGTGTACAATGGCTAGGCTTCTAGATAAAACACAAGCAAATCCTATAGTAGGATAAACTTAGTCTTCTTAGTATTCTCAGCATCTACATTTTCATTCATAATATAGAAATCCACTTTGGATTGTACGTATTTTTCAGCACTGGGCAATGAACAACTTTCTAGGAGATTATTTTGAAGTAAACCCTTTGCTCAGAATTTCTATTGCTATGGAGAGACACCATGGTCTTGGCAAGTCTTAAAAAGAAAAACATTATTTGGGGCTGGCTTGCAATTCAGAGGTTTAGTTCATTATCCTTATGGTGAGAAGCATGGCAGCAGGCAGGCAGACATGATGTTGGAGAAGGTACCGAAAGTTCTATATCAGGATCAACAGGCGGTAGGAAGAGAAAGAGAGACACAGGGCCTGGCTTAGGCATTTGAAATCCTGAAACCCATCCCCAGTGACACATTTCCTTTAAGACCATGTGTCTCTAAGGCCTACTCCAGTAAGGCCACAACTCTTAATGTCAGACACTAAGCATTCAAATATGAGTCTGTAGGGGGCCAGTCTTAATCAAACTACTGCACCATTGATGATTGTTTTCTTACATGAAATAAAAAGGTTCAGATTAGAGTAATTTTATCTCATGTTTTATGTGAAATCACACTAATGCTGGTATTCAGCCTTAGAGATAAGCAAAACAGCATCAATATATAGAATATGTACTTTTTTGGCTAGCTAAAGAAAATTTCCCTAAACATAAATAGCAGTCAACTCAAGTACATAATAGTTTCTATTTAAAAATGATGCTCTCCAGACCTCAAATCAAATCTGCCACAATTTAAAACCTGTTTTTTAGGAACCACTCCTAAAAGACCCTTGTCTGTTCAGAATCTCAATCAGTGTAGTGAAATAGTGTTGTAAGGAAGTACGATACTCCAGAATCAACTTACTTTCATCCCTAGATATTACATATAAAGACATTGTGATACTTGATTGCAGGTCTCTATGAAGGATTTATATTCTGTATACTGAGGCTATGTTTCTTTTGTACTCCATGCAGCCACTCTTTTCCTAGAAATTATGTATATATGATGCACACTGTTGAGCTTTAAGTAACAGCTTTTAAATTCTATTTACAAAGAGCCGATATTTGCTTGGATTTCTCTGTAACTAGCTTCCAACGTGGTCCTTTGAGACCCTATGTTGGAAGTAAATATGTGATCACATCTTGTGTTGTTTCTTGTGAACTTCTGCTGTTATACTAATACTTTTCCCATTTCCAACTGGCTTTACTTTTGCAGCTTTGAGCAGTAATTCAGTCCCCTACGCCTCCCTGATTGGCTCTGTGTCCTCCCTCTCTAGCCAAACCACCACTCAGTCCATATATGATAATAACTCTCTCCCACGATTCGCTCGAAAAGGTCTAAACATCTTTGTCTCTATTACCTTCTCTGTTAAAGCACTGCAATGATGTCCACATCAGCCCATTTCCATATCCAGAGCCAAGCCCAGCCTAACATCCCCCATGCTTTTGCATTTCCATTCTTTTCTCTGGGGAGTGCCTCATCTGGTGAAGCTTACTCTTAATTACTAGATTACTGCCACCCCTCTTTGCCAGCCACAGAATGTAAATTAGTTCGATATTTTCACCTATATAAAAAATTTCAGAAGGATCTCCAAACTATCAGTCCAAATATATAATTTTACCATTGGTAAAGAGAATATACATCTAATCAACTCATTTCTGTTGGATCTGCCAAGATATTGGCTCCTAGAAGTAGACCTTCACTCCCATGAACACAAAACCACCATAGATCATAGCATAGAATGATTGTCTTGAAGAAGCAAAGTAGTTTTCATTTTGTTTTGTTTTTACTTAATTTACTATACTACTAATTATTTGGCATTTAGATAAGGAAACTTAGGGGGTGACTTTTCATAGGTACCCATAAGTAATCCTGTCATGTTGTTCTAATGGTGACCTTTCCAGCCTGTTACCCTTTGGAGTGGCAGTGAGAACAGAGCATCACCAGAGCTTCCAGTTGAAGCTCCCCACTTCTAATTTTCTACTTCAGATACTTCCCTGGGGGCATGTTAGTTCACTGTCTCAAGCCAGCTGGAATTTGTGTCTCTTAATATCCGAGTCAGCAATTTTCTCTCATGGTACACTTGCAAAATTAATCTCAATGAGACAAGATCAAATCATGTGAACAGAGGGAAAACATCAGAAAAACACAAGAATCATCAGAATTAACAGCAGATTATTTTTGACAAACACTGTGAAATTAGTGTGTCTTCCGCTGGCCGACTGAACTAAGATGTATTGGCTCCTGCACTACTTTCACTTTTCTTTTCTTCCCTTGTCCTTTTATCTGTCATATGCTCATTTTCTTGCATTCGTTTTCCATAAAGGACAAAGATGTTTACACCTGGAGTAGCTTGTAGGTTTGCTGGGCTTTGATGAGTAAGAACTGGGGGTCACATACTACTTTGCTAGTGTAGCCATTTGTTAATGGCTAGGAGAAGGCTGCAACCCCAGCCTCTACAATCTGCTACGAGTGGAAACATTTTTGAAGTTCAGTTTGGTTTGGTGTCAATGTGTTGTTGCTTATCATTGCCAATGACCTGCTGTGCATGACATCTTACGTGTTCATATTTGCATGTGAATGTTGTCACCTGACATGTTTGTGAAACACTAAAGTGATCCTCATGTGTCACATTGTATAGTGAGCCCTGCATAAGCTTGCGTTTTATTAGTCTTTTATAAAGGTGTATCAGGCTATCCATTTAATTTCTTTTAAACAAATCCATTCTGTTTACTTATTTATTTCTTTATTTTATTTACACCATCATTTCCTTTGCAGGTTCAGATGATTCCGGTTACCCTGGTAACCTTCATTTTTCAAGTTAGTTTTCTTTGTTTATACATAAGTCACTTTATGTTTCCTATCAGGCTGCTCCTCCTTCCCTTCCAGGCCTTCTTCACTGTCTGTTCCTTGGTTGACTTTACACCATGTAATTCCACACGATTTCCATTTCACACAGTGCAGGAGAAGGAGTCTGAGATGGCATAACAGTAATTACTCAAAGCAGAAGTTGACATCAGGCCCGACTTTCCGTTTTCTCTGCTAGCTAACCTATTGATTCATAGCACAGTAACACATTCTTCTACACTAGGAATACTAGTTTGGGGAAATATGCTTGGTGAATTATCTACTTGGTTCCAAAATCCTCCCCTTAGAGCATGTCCTGCTTTGAGTAACCAGACTATCTGCCTGCTTTCTCACATAAAACATTTTTACTACTCACATGTTTTCAGGCCATCTCTAACTACAGCATTCACTGTGTTTTGGAATGATTAGTCTCAGTTTGTTTTTATTCAAATGTGTTCCCTCTTCGTTTTTAATAGGTATGGCTAGCCATCCTCCAATACCTATCTTGGAACTTGCAGATCATATTGAGAGGTTGAAAGCAAATGATAACCTGAAGTTTTCCCAGGAATATGAGGTAATATACTTTCTTTATGTGACAGAACTTCCGACATATGCATGCCTTTGCTTTGACTCGAAAATTAACATCAGTACTAATTATTGAAACACAACTCCAAATCTGATGCAAGTTGTAATAATAAGCAATTAAAACAATATAGTCACTGAATTTTACAGGTTTGTAAATGTAAAAATGGTTTTACATTTTTAGAGGTAAATTGAGTGGTATTTTTCTTTTTCTTTTTTTCATAAAATGTTCTGACTCAGTAAGCATCTAAGTGTTCCAAATAGGCACAAATTAATTAATTCATGGTAAGAATCTTCACTGCAAAAGATGTCACCAGAAATAAGTCAAATTTTATAGTACTTTATTTATTCTATGTGCATGTGTATATGTGAGTGTGCATAAGTGGAGCAGAGAAAAGTTGCCGGAATCAAGTCTCTCCTTCTGCATTGCATTCTGAGAATCTAGACCTCCTTCCTGCTGAGCCTTCTCGCTGTCCCAATGCGCAGTAGATTTCTGAATATGATGCTTCCCACGGCCTGAAAACGGTGTACTTATTGCATCACCACTCACTGTGCATAGAGCTAAGATTACCAGAAATGGGCCTGTTTCAAAACTGTTTAGTATCATAAAATCTCAGAGTCCTCAAAGACTCTAAGTAAAATTTGATGTGTGTGTGTGTGTGTGTGTGTGTGTGTGTGTGTGTGTGTGTGTGTGTATTTGTGTATGAGAGAGAGGTGGGGGGAGGGATGAAGGAAGAGAGAGATACTGTGACTGTAGCATTTGTTAAGCAATGTGGTGCAAAACTGTCCATATTTAGTATTCCATAATGAATGGGCCTCATGGTGAAACCTGTTCTTGTATCACTACCAAAGGAACATCTCTGCTCTTGTATTTTATGTGTTATGGTGTAATTTAAATTTACCATCACAATCTTGTAATTGTTCTGAGCAATGGAGGCTTGTGGGCTCTCTGGACTTACCAGCTTCCTTCGGGGGAGTTTCTATGATTTGCTTACTGGAAGTCTTAAAACACTGCTCTCTCCCATTCCTCTTTTTGGTCTTCCTGGCATCCGGTCCAAATGCAGTTTCTCAAGGTAGTCTTTCTCTACTAGGTTTAGCAGTCTGTTCTGTCACATGCAGTCAGAAATCTTTATGAGATCTAGTATTGAATGTCCAAAGAACTCACAAATCCCAGACATGCAGTGTTCAAGAGTGGGAGTAGACAGCCCAGGGCAATCTATCTACATAGCCTTCTTTTTTTTTTTTTTTTTTTATTTGATATAATTTATTTACATTTCAAATGATTTCCCCTTTTCTAGCCCCCCCCCTCCCCGAAAGTCCCGTAAGCCCCCTTCTCTTCCCCTGTCCTCCCTCCCACCCCTTCCCAGTTCCCCGTTCTGGTTTTGCCAAATACTGTTTCACTGAGTCTTTCCAGAACCAGGGACCACTCCTGCTTTCTTCTTGTATCTCATTTGATGTGTGGATTATGTTTTGGGTATTCCAGTTTTCTAGGTTAATAACCACTTATTAGTGAGTGCATACCATGATTCACCTTTTGAGTCTGGGTTACCTCACTTAGTATGATGTTCTCTAGCTCCATCCATTTGCCTAAGAATTTCATGAATTCATTGTTTCTAATGGCTGAATAGTACTCCATTGTGTAGATATGCCACATTTTTTGCATCCACTCTTCTGTTGAGGGATACCTGGGTTCTTTCCAGCATCTGGCAATTATAAATAGGGCTGCTATGAACATAGTAGAGCATGTATCCTTATTACATGGTGGGGAATCCTCTGGGTATATGCCCAGGAGTGGTATAGCAGGATCTTCTGGAAGTGAGGTGCCCAGTTTTCGGAGGAACCGCCAGACTGCTTTCCAGAGTGGTTGTACCAATTTGCAACCCCACCAGCAGTGGAGGAGTGTTCCTCTTTCTCCGCACCCTCTCCAACACCTGCTGTCTCCTGAATTTTTAATCTTAGCCATTCTGACTGGTGTAAGATGAAATCTTAGGGTTGTTTTGATTTGCATTTCCCTAATGACTAATGAAGTGGAGCATTTTTTAAGATGCTTCTCCGCCATCCGAAGTTCTTCAGGTGAGAATTCTTTGTTTAACTCTGTACCCCATTTTTTAATAGGGTTGTTCGGTTTTCTGGAGTCTAACTTCTTGAGTTCTTTATATATATTGGATATTAGCCCTCTATCTGATGTAGGATTGGTGAAGATCTTTTCCCAATTTGTTGGTTGCCGATCTGTCCTCTTGATGGTGTCCTTTGCCTTACAGAAACTCTGTAACCTTATGAGGTCCCATTTGTCAATTCTTGCTCTTAGAGCATACGCTATTGGTGTTCTGTTCAGAAACTTTCTCCCTGTACCGATGTCCTCAAGGGTCTTCCCCAGTTTCTTTTCTATTAGCTTCAGAGTGTCTGGCTTTATGTGGAGGTCCTTGATCCATTTGGATTTGAGCTTAGTACAAGGAGACAAGGATGGATCAATTCGCATTCTTCTGCATGCTGACCTCCAGTTGAACCAGCACCATTTGTTGAAAAGGCTATCTTTTTTCCATTGGATGTTTTCAGCCTCTTTGTCGAGGATCAAGTGGCCATAGGTGTGTGGGTTCATTTCTGGATCTTCAATCCTGTTCCATTGATCCTCCTGCCTGTCACTGTACCAATACCATGCAGTTTTTAACACTATTGCTCTGTAGTATTGCTTGAGGTCAGGGATACTGATTCCCCCAGATTTTCTTTTGTTGCTGAGAATAGTTTTAGCTATCCTGGGTTTTTTGTTGTTCCAGATGAATTTGATAATTGCTCTTTCTAACTCTGTGAAGAATTGAGTTGGGATTTTGATGGGTATTGCATTGAATCTGTATAGTGCTTTAGGCAAAATGGCCATTTTAACTATATTGATTCTACCGATCCATGAGCATGGGAGGTTTTCCCATTTTTTGAGGTCTTCTTCCATTTCCTTCTTCAGAGTCTTGAAGTTCTTGCCATACAGATCTTTCGCATGTTTGGTAAGAGTCACCCCAAGATACTTTATACTGTTTGTGGCTATTGTGAAGGGGGTCATTTCCCTAATTTCTTTCTCAGCCTGCTTATCCTTTGAGTATAGGAAGGCCACTGATTTGCTTGAGTTGATTTTGTAACCTGCCACTAAAAGCACAGGACCAGATGGTTTCAGTGCAGAATTCTACCAGACCTTCAAAGAAGAGTTAACACCAATACTCTTCAAACTATTCCACAAAATAGAAACAGAAGGAACACTACCCAATTCCTTCTACGAAGCCACAATTACGCTGATACCAAAGCCACACAAAGATCCAACAAAGAAAGAGAACTTCAGACCAATTTCCCTTATGAACATCGATGCAAAAATACTCAACAAAATTCTTGCCAACCGAATCCAAGAACACATCAAAACGATCATCCACCATGATCAAGTAGGCTTTATCCCGGGAATGCAGGGTTGGTTCAATATACGGAAATCCATCAATACAATCCACTACATAAACAAACTCAAAGAACAAAACCACATGGTCATTTCATTGGATGCTGAAAAAGCATTTGACAAAATTCAGCATCCTTTCATGCTTAAAGTCTTGGAGAGAACAGGAATTCAAGGCCCATACCTAAACATAGTAAAAGCAATATACAGCAAACCGGTAGCCAGCATCAAACTAAACGGAGAGAAACTTGAAGCAATCCCACTGAAATCAGGGACCAGACAAGGCTGCCCCCTTTCTCCTTATCTTTTCAATATTGTACTTGAGGTACTAGCTCGGGCAATTCGACAACATAAGGAGGTCAAAGGGATACAAATTGGAAAGGAGGAAGTCAAACTATCATTATTTGCAGACGACATGATCGTCTACCTAAGTGACCCAAAGAACTCCACTAGAGAGCTTCTACATAGCCTTCTTAACTAAGTAACTAACTTTCTCTCTCACTTTTTCTCTGCCTCCCTTGTCTCTCTGTCTCTTTATCTCTCTGCCTTTCTCTGTCTCTCTGTTTCTCTGTCCGTCTGTCTCTCTCTCTCATTTCTTTCATTCTTCCTTTCCTTTCATGTGCCCCGCACACAGAATTGTTGATTGAATCCAGGGCCTCATGCATACAAGAGTGTTCTAACACTGAGCTACATACTAGACATTTATTTTTCATTTTGAGACAGCATCCTACTAAATTGTGTTTCTCGGGCTGTTCTCAACCATAGTGTTATCCTACCTACTTTCTGAATAGCTTCCTACTTTCATGCTGGATAAGCGAGCCATCAGAATTGGGTTCACTGTTACTCTCCATCCTTGTCCAGTTTGCATATTCTAACATCTTTGTGCTATTTGGTAAAAGACAAAGACATGGATTTTTTTTCCCTTGCAAATGGGCTAATAGAATAATTCTATTTCTTCTTCAAGCATTCTGGGAACTAAGAGTGGAGTGACTCTTGTCTTATTTTCTTTTTTTAAAAAAGATTTATTTATTTATTTATTTATTTATTTATTTACTTACTTACTTACTTACTTATTTATTTATTATGAGTATGCTGTAGCTGTCTTCAGACACACCAGACAAGGGCACCAGATCCCATTACAGATGGTTGTGAGCCACTATGTGGTTGTTGGGAATTAAACTCCAGACTTGCGGAAGAGCAGTCAGTGCCCTTAACTCCATCTCTCCAGCCCCCTTTTCTTTCTTTCTTTTTTTATCCAATATATTATATTTTTTATTTCCATTTCAAATGATTTCCCCTTTTCTGGCTTCCCAATTCCCAAAAGTCCCATAAGCCCTCTACCGTCCCCCTGTTCTTCCATCCTCCCCTTCCCACTTCCCTTTTCTGGTATTGCCCTATACTACTACACGGAGTCTTTCCATAACCAGGGGCCACTCGTCTGTTCTTCATGGACATCATTTGATGTGTGGATTATGTTTTGGGTATTCCAATTTTCTACGCTAATATCCACTTATTAGTGAGTGCATACCATGATTGATCTTTTGAGACTGGGTTACCTCACTTAGTATGATGTTCTCCAGCTCCATCCATTTGTCTAAGAATTTCATGAATTCATTGTTTCTAATGGCTGAATAGTACTCCATTGTGTATAAATATATACCACATTTTTTGTATCCATTCCTCCGTTGAGGGATGCATGGGTTGTTTCTAGCTTCTGGCTATTATAAATAGGACTGCTATGAACACATATCCTTATTACATGCACATATGGAGCACATATCCTTATTACATGCTGGGGAATCCTCTCGGTATATGCCCAGGAGTGTTATAGCAGGATCCTCCAGAAGTGATGTGCCCAGTTTTCTGAGGAACCGCCAGACTGATTTCCAGAGTGGTTGTACAAATTTGCAACCCCACCAGCAGTGGAGTATTCCTTTTCTCCACATCCTCGCCAACACCTGCTGTCTCCTGAGTTTTTAATCTTAGCCAATTTGACTGGTGTTTGGTGAAATCTCAGAGTTGTTTTGATTTAAATTTCCCTAATGACTAATGAAGTTGAGCATTTTTTAAGATGCTTCTCAGCCATCCTAAGTTCTTCAGGTGAAAATTCTTTATTTAGCTCTGTACCCCATTTTTAAATAGGGTTATTTGGTTTTCTGGAGTCTAAGTTCTTGAGTTCTTTGTATATATTGGATATTAGCCCTCTGTCAGATGTAGGGTTGGGGAAGATCTTTTCCCAATTTGTTGATTGCCGATTTGTCTTTTTGATGGGCTCCTTTGCCTTACAGAACCTTTGTAATTTTACCAGGTACCATTTGTCAATTCTTGATCTTAGAGCATAAGCTATCGGTGTTCTTTTCAGGAACTTTCCCCCTGTACCGATGTCCTCAAGGGTCTTCCCCAGTTTCTTTTCTATTAGCTTCAGAGTGTGTGGCTCTATGTGGACATCCTTGATCCATTTGGAGTTGAGCTTAGTACAAGGAGACAAGGATGGACCAATTCGTGTTCTTCTGCCTGATGACCTCCAGTCGAATCAGCATCATTTGTTGAAAAGGCTATCTTTTTTCCATCGGATGTTTTCAGCCCCTTTGCCGAGGATCAAGTGGCCATAGGTGTGTGGGTTCATTTCTGCATCTTCAATCCTATTCCATTGATCTGCCTGCCTGTCACTGTACCAATACCATGTAGTTTTTAACACTATTGCTCTGTAGTATTGCTTGAGGTCAGAGATACTGGTTCCCCCAGAATTTCTTTTGCTATTGAGAATAGTTTTAGCTATCCTGGGTTTTTTGTTATTCCAGATGAATTTGAGAAATGCTCTTTCTAACTCTAAGAAGAACTGAGTTGGGATTTTGATGGGTATTGAATTGAATCTGTATATTGCTTTTGGCAAAATGTTCATTTTAACTATATTAATCCTTCCAATCCATAAGCATGGGAGGTTTTTCAATTTTCTGAGGTCTTCTTCCATTTCCTTCTTCAGAGTCTTGAAGTTCTTGTCATATAGATCTTTCACTTGTTTGGTTAAAGTCACACCAAGATACTTTATATAGTTTGAGGCTATTGTGAAGGGTGTCATTTCCCTAATTTATTTCTCAGACTGCTTATCCTTTGAGTATAGGAAGGCTACTGATTTGCTTGAGTTGATTTTGTAACCAGCCATTTTGCTGAAGTTGTCTATCAGCTGTGGGAGTTCTCTGGTGGAGTTTTTTGTCCAGCCCCATTTTCTTAAAGTCCTGCCTCTCACCCTGTCATTGTTCTTCTGCTAATGTAGTCTTTCTTGTCAAATGATTCAATAGCATTTAAAACAGTTCCAGTACCTTCATATTTAGAACTTGAGGATAGAAATAGAGCTGTGGCCATGAGAAGAAGGAAAATGTATATTAGTTAAGTGTCAATTTTCAGCAAACAAAAGCACAGCTCTTGACTGTTAATGTATTAAGTCTTAATTATTTTTCTGTATATTTTCTTCATGACCCTACTTTAATTACTTATTTGCAATGATGTGATAGGTCATGGAAATTAAAAATATAATCTCTCAGCTGATCAAGAAATCATCACTCCACTCTCCATCAGCAAAAAATTCAAACAGCTCCAGCTATTTACTTGTATCCATTGAATGAAATAGCTGGCCTCACTTAAATAAAGAAATTCTCAAGAAATACTCCATGCAAAGCTAGGCTAATGATCATTTAGATCAGAAGCACTCCTTAAAAGTAGCTATGAACTGCCTGCTGGCATTACTGCCATTAGCAGCTCCCAGAGTCACCTCAGCCATTGACATGATAGCCCACACAGAGTCTTTACCATTCATCAGGAAGATGATCTGTGATTAAAGCTCCCTAGGCATGAATTGACTGGACTGTGTTTTAACAGCCATGAAGGAGATATTTAAGTGCTGTCTTCATCTCTGGTAATGAGATTATGACCTTTGCATAGAAATATCAGAGAAACATTTTGGCAAGTTTTTTTCTTAATAACTACCATATAGATTTGAATGTATTTTTACTGGTTTTTTAGTGGGAAAAAAAGTAAATTCATTATTTCAAACACCTCACTATTTTATTAGTTTATAATCGCTAGAGACTAATGCTTATTGAATCTGCTTAAGCTGAATAACACTAAATTTGTAACAAAGAAAGGTTAAAGATATGAAAGTTCTTTACAGTGGTCCTGAGGTCAGAAGAGGAGGACACAAATCAAATTACATATAAGGTCCCATCATTGGAGTCAATGACAGCTGAGAATGTAGTCTAAGAAATGTGTTTAACCTCATCTCTGAAGATGTCTGAAGGTCATTGTAAATGCTTTAAGTTTTCTTGATCTTCTATGAGGAAAGAAAGTCACTGAAATATGAGTAATCTCAATTTAAATATAGCATCTACCATGTGCAAAATAGAGTCTACTCTCAAAGTCAAGGGATTAGTCTTACGAACATATAGAACTCAAAATAATTGTAGCATTACAAAATGGAATGGCATTGTTTGGAAATCTAGTCTATTATAAATTTAGATCTCTAGTGGCTGGCATAGTTGACCATGTCAATAACATAATATGTGGAAAGTATATGTATATTTAGCCTAGGCTATATATAGTGAGTCTCTGTCTTGAAAATACAAAATATTTTTTACTTGGACTCCATCTTAGATACAGTTTTCCAGTTGTTAAACTATTATATCCATGGATCCTTATTTTAAAAATAGCATTTAAACAAATTTTGATGAAGGTTCTCTGAAAACTTCATTTTGAAAGATGATACCCTTTGTTTAGGTCCCCACTTATCACCACTCCTTGTAATGGAAAATAGGCACTTGTATATTTGAAATTCATTTGGCAGACATCATCCGTCATTAATATCAATACATATACATGTGCATAGGCATATGCACAAGTATAGTTTTCTTGTATGGTCTCTGTACATTTAAAATTTTGTTCTAAGCAATGTTTAATGTAACTGCATATTTCAGAAATATGTTTATGTATTTAATTACTTATCAAGGAAACAGTAATGTTATTCCTTTTATCTCTTTCAGTACATCAAGAGAGTTTATTTAATAACGGCTGATAAACATGACATGATAAAATCTTAAGATCAGGCTTCATATCTGTAAAGTTTTCTAGAAGAGTCTCATTATTTACACAATGGGGTGGGGGAGATCACTGCCAGAAGAACCAGAAGAAATTTTTAGCACCTGGAGACAATAAACACCAGAAGAACTGAATGTAGTAGGATCACAGATATCTCTTTAGATAGTAAGAAAATGTGGAGTTGGACTTTATGTCAGAAAAAAAAAAAGAGTTGCACTATAGTAAGGACTGCTGGAAATCAGGGTTTTTTTTGTGACTTTTTAATTACAACAATAGGATTGTGGAGGGTAGTTTTAATGTAAACTTTTAAGGTAATACTACAAATAGAAAGAGTTAGCACTAACAAATCTGAAAGTAGATTTTTGACTACTGTACAGAGACCATACAAGAAAACTTGCCCAGTGTCACATACCTACTGCCTGGTAGTATGAAGAGCAAGTGGTGTGTTCATCTGCAGCCCATCATGAACCATCTCTAATAACAAACTAAATATTTTGTTTGTTTCTTAATTATATAGTCTAGGAACCATAATCTCCTAGTTCATAAAAATATTTTTGCTGAAATCCTATGCAAATTCTATAGTTCCCATTTCAACTTTTTAAACTGTCTATCAGAATAGTTGGTAGTTTTCCTGTGACATGCTGATATACATTTTTTTCTCTAGAGATAGAGAATGCCCAATGTTAAATGTTATATTATTCCAGAGAAGAGACAGGCATTGTGTACCATCAAAGCAGTGATAATTTTTTTTTAGCTAGAGCAAAGTTTTTAGAATATTTGATCATGTAACAATACATTCACAGACACAAATCTATCTTTAACAAACCTTTGGTTTTTGTCCATATGTTCATGCCTCTGTGTGTGCGTGCGTGTTTGATCTGTGTTTATATATGTCCTCTCTCTCTCTCTCTCTCTCTCTCTCTCTCTCTCTCTCTCTCTCTCTGTGTGTGTGTGTGTGTGTGTGTGTGTGTGTAGTCATGTGTATGTGTGTGTTCTACTTTTGAATATGTTGAATTTTGCTGGAGGTTAACACTTCTATATCATGAAGAAATAAAGCAGTATATAAGAAATATCTGTTTTTAATTTTTTTGATGTTAGAAAATTGAAACATAGGTCATAAGAATTTGTTGTTGCTGTTGTTTTGAACAAATTGTGCCCATTTATATAGTAGAATGAAAAATGAATTATTTCATGAACTAAAAAGTAGTGCAAATGTTTTACTGCTGGGATGGATATTTCAGGTTGAGGAAGAAAAACAAAGAAATGCACTAGTCTGTTAGTGTGACCTTCTCCTAAAACAGTACTGTGAAGCAAGATCATTTGTTTTCTACTTACATATAATATAATTTGTCTACTTCTGAAATTAAGTCTTGATCTCTCTCTCTCTCTCTCTCTCTCTCTCTCTGTGTGTGTGTGTGTGTGTGTGTGTGTGTGTGTGTGTGTGACACTGACAGCATCTATTTATTGAACCAGCAGCAAAAATAGTACAGCAGAATGTTCAACTGCAAAGGTCTTGGAGTCAGATGACCAGAAGTTAGAACTTGGTTTTGGTAACATGAAAATAAACTTGTACATAAACCTACCTCAGGGTTGCTGCTAGGAATGCTTAGTCATAGTAGAAGATATTACTTGTTCCATTACATGTAAGTAGCTTCAATATTAAGATCCCACATAGTAATATATTACTATAACTCACTGAGAGAAAAGCATTAATTATAATCTTGTCACCAGTTTTAAGATGCCAGTCAGTCACAAATGTGACACTATTGGAAGAAATCTTTGAAAGAAAATGTTACACTATTGGAAGAAACCAGTGAAACTCAGGTCTCTTCCTATCACTGGCCAACCCCTAGGGCTTCGCTGATCCAGTAAAACATGATATAATAAGGTAAAAAAGAAAACTCTATAGTTTAAGCAAGCACCATTAACCATTACTGTTTGCTTTCTTACATCCCAGTGTCATGCTGTGTTTAGATTTTCCTGGTCTGGTATCAAGGCATCACAGCATGTTGTTGGCTACAGGGTGACAAGCTCCCTATTGGGCATATAGTAGATGATTAGCCAAAGTGTGTGTGTGTGTGTGTGTGTGTGTGTATCAATTTTGAACTATATTTACAGTTCTCAAAAAAAAAAATCTATTTCTCGTGGTCAAAAATGCTGTTACCAACAACAGGTGCATACAGAGCAGAGAGTGTCCTGTGTAAAAAGAGCTGCTTTCCCAGTCAATATCTCCACCTGATCTATCAGTAGCACAGCCTTATTTTCAGACCCTTTTCTCTCAGAAAATAGACTGTTATTATCTTTTGACTGCCCAAGAGTGAATACATTTTAATGCAGACCCTTTAGATTTAACTCAAAAGTGCCTACTGATTAAATCCTCAGTGTGGCCTTTACAGGGAGGATGGACCTGGCAGTTGGCAATCTGAGAAGATGCTTTCTTTGTCCATAGTTAAGAAACAACCTCACCAACCAGGATGTAAAAGGAACAGAGAATCTCCTCCCAGCTGGCTGTCATTCTGCATCTTGTAAACAAATGTAGCAGTACACAAAGACACAGCAGGTCATCTTAAATGCACTATCAGAAATCTGAGTGTTGATCTGTGCTGAGTCTTTCATTCTTGCTGAACCCATGCAGATACTAAGAAGTCCAAATGCAACCAGTTTACTAAGCTTCAGAGCTTTCTTCTATTTAGACTTTTTAAGTTGTTATTCCTAAACATATATATATATATATATATATATATATATATATATATATATATATAATTGTTTCCTTGGTAACATTAGACTTAGCATCTTCTAAGCACCTGTAGTTTATTATTTACCACTGTGGACCCTGCTCACCCCAGGAAAACCTCTTGTCAAATAGGTATAGTTGTCTGTTTTGCAGACCTTGCTCTCACATAAGTTCCTCTTTATTGATATACTGATGGTCTTTGACCACTGCTGAATATGGTCTAGTGTGGCTTCTATTTGCTCTCATATAGAGCTTAAGATTCTTAGAAGAAACTAATAACAAAGTGTCTATAGTTCCCAATGAAGCTTTAAGAGAGATACTTCAAGAACTGGAAAAGATAAGATTCTTAAGGTATTTTTGTGTGCGTGTGGTTTTGAAATGAAGTTGGTGTTTTATAGCCAGAGTGTGAATGAATATTGGGAGAATCAAAAGAGCAGCTATTTGAATAGCTAATGTCATTTAACAAACATTTACTGCAGAACAAACAAAAGTTAAGAGTTTTGTCCTGGATGAGTCCATAGTCTCATAAGAAAACATGAAAATTGATAACTGTTAAAAAAATTTTGGGACTTACGCAAAAGCAGAGATGCTTCCCTGAGAGCCTATGCCTGGGGGAATCAAGGATGTTGACTACCACTGTAAGACTCCAGATCAAGAGATGCATACAGGGTATGGTGATAGGACAAAGCGTGACTTGCTCGGGGACTTTAGGCTATGACGTGGCTGTAACTGCCATGGTACAGTCATGTTGCAGAGGGGAGCAAAAGCTGGTAACACCCAGAGAGGCCACCATACCAAGGTACGCAGTAGGCACTGAGTAGCCCCCAAAGTATTTTCCTGTCATGGAAACTACTTCTCACTTCTGATGATAAAATAAGCTTCTAAAATCCCTAAGGATCCAATCAATGCATCTATGTTTCTGTCTTCCCAGAGAACAGCTTTGTAGGAGCATTTTAGAAATGCTGCAATGAAAAGTTCTAGTAGAAATGCTGTGAATTTGTTGTCCAAATCACAAGAATACTATTGCTTATCTGTTCTCCAATTTAAAACTGGTAGTGGAAGGTTTCTTTATCATTGTTTTGCTTTGTTTAACTGAGTCTAAACTGTGGTTGAATATAATATGTTTGATGAGTATATAGAAAATTAGAGACAATGAGTGAGCGTTGGCACATTGCAAGAATTTACAGATTTGGTTTTGTCTTATTTTATAATCATCACAAAGGCAGCAGTTGAAGTATTTGACTTTAAGTAAAAAGTTCATATGTGCAAAATCCTAAAACTTATTATTATTATTGGTCAGTGTTAAAGCTAGCATTCATTAGATGAGCCTCACACCAGAGGCTTATGTAGAGCTTCAATACTTAATCCATCCCCAGTTCTCTAACCCTTTATCTTTAAGATCTTGCCTATTTAAGAGTTATTTTTCTTTTTTTTAAAGATTTATTTATTATATGTAAGTACACTGTAGCTGTTTTCAGACACATCAGAAGAGGGCATCAGATCCCATTACAGGTGGTTGTGAGCCATCATGTGCTAGCCGGTACTTGAACTCAGGGCCTTTGGAGGAGCAGCCAGTGCTCTTAACTGCTGAGCCATCTCTCCAGCCCAAGAGCTAATTTTCAAATCATCTTTTTCATTTTAAATTATATAAGATTGATGATGATGATGATGACAATAATAATAATAATAATATCTGGTCTTTCTGAAGTGTTCTTCTGTTGTACTCCATAGCTGCCTGCAGCTATTACAAACTAGGTTGCTGGAACAGAAGCTGAGGGATAGATGGGGAAGGGGTTAAAAGAAATAAGGGCCAGGACAATATTTTACTGATCGAGGCAGAAACTCAAATGTTGGTCAGACCTTTTAACAATTTGGGCAAACCCTTCCCCCCAGACTCCGGGCTGAGTTCCTGTGGAAGTTGTCTAGCTTCTCCTGGAGGTCCTTGTCTTGACTGCTCCAGCAGCTGGGTGGGTCACCTGCTTAATTCAGGAATTCGTAGACCTGGAGGAACAATGAGCTTAACCTTCACTGAGCTTCTCTACCCTAGATGGAGCAGGATCAATCCATGCTCAAAGTAGTCTGGGAGAAGTTCACCTTGACCAATGTCAAGTACACTCTTAGCACTCCACCCTAGGATAAAAATGCCTGCTATAACCTACTTATGCCCTAACATCAGATTCCTGCCCGAAGCCAGGGATTGTCCTTGGCCAATGTCAAGTTCCTACCATGTGGTATGACTCCCAAATATGGCTCTGTATATTCTTCAAAGTAGATAGTAGTCATGTGCTTGGCCATCTTAGCCATCTTACTAAGTCCTTAGAAGATACATCACAAACCACATGATCAGTTGTCTGTTGTCTGGATTATGCTGTAGCCATAGAAAATCATTGTCTCAGCTGGGTCATTAAAGAAAATTTCTTTTGGCTTATTTCTTTATGATAGTTTTATGAGAGCCTACTTTCTTGGGGTGGTCTCATATATAGAGATTAAATTCCTTTGAAGAAGAGGTTTCTTTTCTTTCTTTCTTTCTTTCTTTCTTTCTTTCTTTCTTTCTTTCTTTCTTTCTTTCTTTCTTTCTTTCTTTCTTTCTTTTCTTTCTTGCCTTTTTTGCTGCTCTAACATGTTCCACAGCAGCCTAAGCTGTATAGAGCCTATCTCAGAACCTCCCCTAAAAAATAAATTATAGCATAAGCAAAATCAGCAAAACCCATCACACTCATCCAAACTCAATAATTCAGTAGCTATAGGAAATGTAAATGTCCATGAATTCAGCCCACTAGGAAAGCAGAGGAAGAAAGAAGATCACTCAAGGGACTGAAAAGTGAAAAGAGTGAGATTTGATTCTCAGATGGAGTAGTTGGCACTTACTTGGTTCTCATCTTGACATTTCAGTGTTGGACTAAATCAACTGGCCTATGAATCCTAAAGATAAAAACATTTACCTGTCAACATACCTTTTCTCCACAAATGAACATGTATAACCTAGCATCAATTATATAAGACCTAGAATCAAAGAACATCCTGTTTGCTATAAAATGTGAAGTCATATAACAGCACTTGAATAATATTATGTGACTCTTCCTTTTAAGGTTTTATAAACATTTGTATATGCAAAACCTCCCTTTATGTTTCTGTTCATACAAGAACCTCCTAATGATTTTGAAAAAAAAACTAGAAATTTAACTCCATTTTATACAAATTCTAGCGTATTCTGTGGCAAACTCTTTGTCTTTGCACATTTATTTCTTAAGGTTTTGTGGTAGTAGATATGTTTGCAGTGACTCCAACTCTTATTTCCATGTCTGTGTGTCAAGTGGCCCATAAGGAGCTAGAGAAAAGACAAATGCCTCAGGAGGAGGCGGTTTTGCTGGGAAGCCTTTCAGTCTACCTTCCCTCACCCTGTGTTTAGTTTACATGGCTAATAAGAAACAAGATTTGAAGTGGATGTTGCAGAGATCATCTTGCCCTGTTGGTTTCCCATTGTGGAAACCCCTCCCTCACAGGCTTTGTCTGCTCAGGGCTGTCTCTACCCAGAGAGCAGAACTGCTGCAGTGACTGAGGAAGTGTAATTAGTATAGTTAATGAGCGGTGACATGCTGCATCCCTTTGAATTCAGAGAAGCTAGGGTGCTGTCTCTGGGAAGATGGGAATTTACCCCCCTTCTCCAAGTAATTAATTGATGTCCTTGTCATCAGGAGAATAAAATTTTCAGCCTAATTGTTGGTAATGGTGGATGTTATTGTGCAAGTGGGGCATTGATTTCCTTGTTTCTTTCTTTTCTCTTCTTGCAGTATTGATTCTTGTCACAGCTCAGAAATATTGTGATAACCTTATAAATGAATGAATGAACGAATGAATGAATAAATAAATAAATAAACCCACACACCTAGGGTTTTTATTACAGGGGCACATAGATTCCTATGTGGAGTTGTGGTTGAGGGATCTTTTAGTCTAGTCTGTCTCTGTCATTTTGCTGGAGGGATGTCTTTACAGCTCCTTTTAGTGATGATGTTGAGATAACTCGGGGACTTTCATATTTTCTATCATGAGACAGATGATGTTCTCTGAGTCGACATCTCTAGATAAAGGAAAAATATTTCTGAGGAGAATACAATGTATTATAGTAGATCTTAAAATCGTGCTAACTTGTCTTGCCTTTTTTAATGAGAATACAGATTGGAAACTGAATTAGAAATTTGGTGTTTCTTCGAAAAATTCTGATGTAACATGTGATTTTTAAATTCTAAAATCTTTTTTTTAAATAAATTTTATATGTATGAGTATGTGTACTGCATGAGTACAAATGTCCACAGAGGTCAGAAGAAGATACTAAATACTGCACAGTGGTTATGAGCCACATTGTAGGTGCTAGAACTAAAACTAGATTCTCTACAAGATTCTCAACAAGTACTCTTAACTACTGACGTAGCTCTCTAGCCCCAAAGTGGATAATTTTTATTAGTAGAAAGAACATGAATCAAGGCAGTTGTAAGCAAATATTGAATTTGTGTAATATGTTTTATATATTCCTGGGTTTTTTTTTTGAGACAGGGTATCACTGTGTACCCCAAGATGCCCTTGAACCAATAGCTCTGCCAGCTATTGGATAGGAAAATTTTCTCTTGCTCAATCCAAAAACTCACCATTAGCTTTCACAGGCCAGCAACCTCAGTACCATTCTCCCTCCTGTTTTATCATTAAAATATTTGGATGAAAAGAACACTCTGTTCTCCTGAGACTTCATCTGCCCTTGCTATCATTTGCTCTTGAAGGAGTTACAATCCAGCCTTTTTTGTGTTTGATTCCTAATAATTGCCCCAGCAACTACCTTCAAAACCACAGAGCAAGGATTCAGATTGTTGTTAGAAATAGACCAACTGTGAAATAAAGCTGCTCATTTTATTTTCATATATTCCATAAAAGAAGAAAGAAATTTTTGAAAAAAAATAGGTATTTTGTAAATAATTATCAGAGCATTACTGCCTGCCTGGTTAGAGGCCTTTGTGCTTTGTAAGTTCAACACTCAGCTGGTCTCCTGTAGCCAACATTGACTGGCTTCTTTATACATGCCAGGAACTTTGCTAGCCTCTGGAGTAGAAGATAAGTAATGCACACAATTGTGCCCCTGAACTCAGCATCTAACGGCATATTCATATTTTTGTTTTTCTTTTCTTTATTTTTCAGTCAAACTTTAGCACTACAACAATAACTAGATTTTGCTAGGTTTCAAATACAATGTAGCTGTGAGTTTTACTTTGATGTAATTAGACTTGGACTTTGTTTATTATATTTCTTCTATTCACTGGTGTGGGGTGATGGGTTTTTCCCTGACATTCACGAAGCTCAGAGGTTCAGTGCAGTTAGAGTGGGAACAAAAGTCTCACAGCTGTAATTTGATGTCTGTATTTGCTAATTCCACAGACAGAAAAATACGTTTTTCAGACTTCTACGCATTTGTAGCAGTCTCAGAGAAATTCATTTTCTCCCATCGTGTTCTGTTACTTGAGTGTATGTAAAATGAGATTAGGGACGAGCATTCGTTCTTTATTGTGTTTCCCTGGCAGAATTGCTTATGTTTCTGTAGGCTGTGGGAGCGGTTAAGAACCACGGCATTGTATGCTACAATTTCAACCAAATTTCCCCAGCTGGATGAAATAGAGGGCTGCAGAGAGAACTTGCAGTATCATACAGATGCTTTTATGTTCTACCCACTCTTGAAATCATTGAGTAAGGTGCTCTGCTTGTTTTTAATATCTATCTTGGAATAAGGGAATCTTTCAGAGCATACCGTCTTTATTCATTTCTTTGCCCATATTGCTATTTATAAGAAAGGTTAGCTCCCTTGAATTTTGTCTGCTATCCTGCTGTATTTTCAAAATGTATCTTCAACTTAAATTTAGCCATATTCAGTACAGTAAAATCAGACTGTACCTCTCTAAATATGTTTAAAAACATATGTTTGAAATAAAGTGAGATTTTTTTTTCGGAATAAAATTGCCATTTGCTTTTAGTTATTCAGATGATAATTGGAATTTTATTTTGTAAAAGGAATTCATTTTGCAATGACATTAAAAGTGATTAAACAGACATATATAAATTTTCTAGAAAGTTTATGACTATTCAGTTATGTCCACCGTTGGATCAGAAAAGAAATGTTCTTAATCATTTAGCTTTTCTTGGCCTTGTTCAGTCTGTACAAATTTAAGAGACAAGTTTAGCCAATGAATGACTTTCAGAGAAGAATGGGTGGAGGGAAGAGGGCTTAGGGAACTTATGGGGAGGGGAGAACCAGGAAAGGGAAAATCATTTGGAATGTAAACAAAGAATATAGAAAATAAAATTATAATTAGAAAAAGAAAAGAAAAATGATAGCTGACAGAATGGATGGGAAGATATTCTGAAGCCTCTTCTAGTCCTTCGCTGTCAGGCTCACAGTTTTCAACTATGGTTTATGATTTTTAACGAATGAAAATCATATACATTTATAGGTATTTTATGTTTTACTTCCCTGAGGTAGCTATTTCATAGATGGCGGAGATATATGGTAGGTTGCATTTCTATGTAGGACGTTACTATAGAAGTGAAGGAATACAGATTTACCAAGTGAAAAGATAAATTTTGTAGTGATGCATGCCAGTAGTCAGGAGCCAAGCTTGCAGAATGCTAATCATTTTGAAATCAACAAGGACTACAATGTGACACAAACACACACACACACACACACACACACACACACATACACACACACACACACACACAGGCATGCATGCACACACAGAGAGACAGACAGAGACAGGCAGATACAGAGGAGACAGAGACATACAGAGACAAACAGAGAGAAAAAGAGAGAGAATAAGTTATAATAAATTTAAATAACTTTAAGAAAAAGAAAAACTAGGCTAAATGTAGATACTTGTCACGGGGTGTACTGCCATGTTGGATGGTAGATACATAAGTAAATGCTTGCGAATCTTCTCAACTGAGGAGAGGACTGAGAATGTAGGGTTTGTGCAAACCCTTCAAGAAATGACAAATTTACACAAAAACAGAAATGATTAGAAAGTTCTGTCTAAGCAAGGAGTGGTCCAGTGTCAAGTCAGAACTGAGAACCCCCAATGGCGACAGAGAACAACAACCCAGGGTTGACATTCAGGCTTATTCATCACATCTGATTATAACTCTCACACTTAATAGTGACTGGGATGCACCGTGAAGGGCACGCCATGGCACTCCTTTAAAGGGTTTTGAGTGCAAGTGGTGTGATCCAATCAAACAAGGATGAGTGAAAATGCATCTTCTGAAGAACTTGGCAAACCAAGTATGTCAGAAACACCCTTCTTGATGGTCACATTCTTTTCTCCATGTTTAAATTTCAAGTGCTGTTTCTTTTTATTTTATTTTATTTTATTTTATTTTATTTTATTTTATTCGATGTATTCTTTATTTACATTTCAAATGATTTCCCCTTTTCTGGGTCCCCACTCCCCGCAAGTCCCATAAGCCCTCTTCCCTCCCCCTGTTCCTCCATCTACTCCTTCCCACTTCCCTGTTCTCTCGTATTCTCCTATACTGTTGCATTGAGCCTTTCCAGAACCAGGGGCCACTCCTCCGTTCTTTTTGGGCATCATTTAATATGTGGATTATTTCTTGGGTATTCCAAGTTTCTAGGTTAATATCAGTGAGTGCATACCATGATTGATCTTTTGAGACTGGGTTACCTCACTTAGTATGATGTTCGCCAGCTCCATCCATCTGTCTATGAATTTCATGAATTCATTATTTCTAATGGCTGAATAGTACTCCATTGTGTAAATATACCATATATATATATATATATATATATATATATATATATATATATATATATATATATATATATATATCAGGTGCTGTTTCTATATCATCTTTGCATACATAAATGTAACAGTTGTGGGGATTTTATATATGTGTTTGTTTGATTAATGTACAGTGAATTCCCTTGGTGGAAAACTATTTCACTGGAAATGTACACATTGAACATGTAGAGATCTCTCCCACAGTAGTGTACAGAACACCTATATATGTAGACCATGATGCAAGATGAGAACTACCATAATTTTTCTGTATTCAGATTTATTAAAGTGGTTATATGATGCAATCCAGTTCTTTGTTAATGACAGATTTATTGAACGCACGCTTTCAGAAGGCTTGTACCAGAATTCCTATTAAAGTGCCATCCATTAAACCATTAAACTGGTCATTAAAGCTGTTAGTGCAGACTGTTATTCGTGAGTTATTGGTCTCAGCATTCTCAGTGGTTTCTGCCAATACCATTCCATCCTGTGCTCTATTATGTCTGCTCTACCAGCTTCTGTCCTTTGCTTAGAATTTCTGGTGTGTTTGAGAGGCAAAGAACAGGAGGGATGCTCTGTTGTGTGGGAAGAAATGAGAGAATAAGACCATGTGTCTTTTTGTTCCTAATTACATGAAGTAAAGATTGTGCTTAAAATCTCATGCTATTTTTCATTCGATTTAACTGACAAAAAAAAAAAAACTTTACTGAAAATCTCATCATGTGGAAAGCTGTACTTTTGTTTTTCATTACCATAGAATTTTTTGAGAATGAAATGATGAGGTATGGGTATATCATTAAAGCAAAACTAGAAGAGACATGTGGAGTTAATCTATTTTCCTTACTGTCCACAGTTTTGAAATATGAAATTAAGATTCCTGATAGCAAATCTATAATTTATATATCTGTTGGAAGGCCATGGTTAAGAGCTACACTTCAAAGCCAAAAACTCTCAGAGTGACTCATGGAAACTGGCATCTTGGTCCAAGTCTGCATTTCATTATCAGCAATAGCAAACAATATCTGCTTCATTGTTTTATGAATTAAGAAAGATTCAGGTATAATGCTGAAAGAAGATAGACTCACCAGTCCTCATTCTCAAACTAACAATTTAATCTTCTTTTGTGAGTTTGGAAGGGTTGAGCTAATCCTGTGTCGACTTTTCAGTACTCCTTGATAGTAAATCCATATAGTATGTTTCCTCCATAGACCATAAAGTCCAGGTGACAAGCCTGCAATGGATTGTGCAACACACCATCCCAAGTATTGAGCTCTACAGTCTGTTTCTTCTCTCTCTAATACAACCAAGGAAATTAAATGTGTGGTCTAGAAAAGCATCCTAAAACTCAGTTTTCTTCTCATTTTAGAAAGTAGTAGGATGCTTCCAAATTAGAAACTAAAGAACACAGGTGTGTAACAAAGGGGAAATGTTAAAATAGTATGAATGCCCTGACCCCAGTGGTGTATTATTGCCACTGGTAAACAGTACTCAGAGGAAATGTGTATGTGTTCATATATTTGTGCACTATGTGTATGTATGTGTACATTTTAACAAAAATACTGATTGGCTATCATTTGAATCTGTAATAACTGTCTACACCAGTAGATAAGTAGCAAGTTTTTTTGGCTTTATATTTGTCATACTGGTTTACCAGTCTTGTATTTTATTAAGGTTATTCGGGATTTCCTTTCAAAAATAGTAATTATTCTGTGGTAACTCTACAGTTGTACAGCGAAAAGATCTGTTTTTCAACTTCGAAATTGTAGTCAGAATAGAGTATGGTGGTGTATCTAAAGTACAGCCTTTGGAAATTGATGTGTGTGCCTGACTCAGTATTTGAAGAAGTTAGTAGTACTTAAAAATAATAAATTTAAAATAATACTAAATATATAAATAATACTAAATAAATAAAAATAATACTAAAAATATTATTTAGATAGGGGGATAAGCCAGACCTTCAGACTAGGAAGCAGCATTGATGAGATCATATTCCTCTACAACTTGATTCTTCATTTTCTTAAACATGAGAATTGAATTCTAGGAATGTCACGTATCACAGTTGAATGATCCCTGTAGCTACCCACATGCTCATAGTCATCTTCCTCCTGACTCAAGCTTGTATGTGCTTATGATTTCCATCTTTCTTATCAACTCCTTAGTATTTGCTTAGACATGGTGATGCATGCAGTTCTTAAGAGGTATGTGAATATATGTTCTTACAAGTACATCATATTTGAAAACATGTAATTGAACTGTTTGAACAGTGAATCTATAGAACAAGTCTGCGCTGCCATTTTTATTGCACTAAGAAAAAGATGTTAAGACATAACTATGCTTATTCTTTCCATTAAGATTATAAATACTAGAAAATATTATATTAGGCACAAAAGAATAGAAGGCTCAATGAATTATCAAGGCATAAGATCAGGAGATTATCCCTAGTCTTTATTCCACAGGTGGATCTATGTCCAGCTTTATTCACCATCAGGTTCCTTCTACCTCTACCCTTCCTCCAAAATAAAATATACAGCTGGCAGGATGACTCAGTGGATAAAGGCTTCCAAGTCTGACATCCTGAGTTCAATCTCCAGTACCCACACAGTAGTTGTCCTTAGGTCTCTACACATGCTTCATAGCATATGCATACCACATAAACACATGCACACGTACATATACACAAAATAAATAAGTGTAAAAATTAAGGAAGGAGAAGTAGTAATGGAAGTAGACTAAAATTCTGACTTTAGAAAACAAGGTGTTAAGAAGTACATGGTCTGTTCTCTTTACATTCCTTTCTATGATGAGGTTTCACAGGAACATTGAATAAAGATGAATCACTGAGTCAAGTCAGCCACCTTCTCTCCTTATGGCTTAAATATCCTATTGTTATACTCCAGTGTTAGGCAGGTAGAGCTATGGGTTCTGGAGGAATGAAAACGCAATTTACTTTTCTGCTGCCCACTTATCTATAACATTGGCTTTGTAAGTTGACTCATTATTTAACCAAGCACACATCTGTCTCATTATACATAGAGGCACACAAACATAGGTTTGACTCTAATGCTATGACATTGATCATATTTGGGTATAAAAAAGCCTAGGGTGACTCTAACCTGCAGTGACAATATAATTTAGTACCTGAATTGAAGTATTTGAGAATGAGAGATGATCCTATCAATAATCATATCAAGGAGACAGATGAAACCAGGGTATGTAATCTAAGTTAAACTCAACCTTTGTGGTAACTCTAGCTGGGTTTATTCATTCTGTCCGATCAGAAACTGTCTACTCTCGGTAGCTCCCAACACTAAGACCTGTTACTCTGTACTTATTCATTTTAAGATATATATTTTCAAATTTACTGTGTGGGAAACATTGAATTACAACATTGGATAAAACACAAACCCAGCAACAATATCCTCTATTGATTCCATTCCAGTTTTTCAAGTCTTAAAATGAATCAGAACCAATGTGATTTCAATAAAATACTCTTTTTGTAAATAGCTTTTTAGTTTAGAAAGAAACTGGGCTAAAATTCTCAGTTGGTAGGCTATGTAAGCTCTCTTAGTTTGCTTATCTCATGTAAAAAGAAAGAAAGAGCACCTGAGACTTTAAAATGTGAACGTTTTCTAAAATACCCACACACCATGGAAATGAGGAGCAGTGACCACCCTGTGGGATTCTTTAATTCGAAGCATGTAGTGCTATGTCTTCTTACTTTGCCTGCAAAAAGTAACCAGGTTAGCAGCCAGGAGACAGTGTGTGAGCTCTTCCCAAAGGCAAGTGCTTGGAGCTCTAATCTCCACCTGATAGCTACAGGAAACACATTTGGGGAAAAGAGGGAGGTAAGGAATTCTTTAAGCGGATAATAAATTATTCTGTAATTTTCTGTATTCTAACATGGACAAGGAGAAAGCATTGGATTTTTGTTTTCTGATCCAGAAAACAAGGTTTTGATTAAACATTAACAAAAATCTTATTTTTCAGTTTGGAAGTTTATCCATTTTTATGAGAAAGGATAAATGATTGACCACAAATCAAAACAGAATGAAAAAAAAGAACCTTCCTAATAAATGGCAAACAAGAACAGTACTGAAAGGCTAATGTACATTTTAACTCCAGGATGCAAAGTAAAATAAACTGATGTTTAAAATCCCATTAGAACGTACTACATTTTATGAAGAATTAATACTGTTGATTAGAGTCCACTGATGCCTTTTACAAACCTCATTATGGTCTGTATGTGCTTGTTTCCCTTAAAGTGCTGGACATTCCTTGCTTTAATGATATGAGTCACAGGAATCATGAAATCAAGACATCCATTCATCATCGCTCTTCCCTTTTACAGTCTACTAATGTTCTGTATTTTTTATGAATGGGTAGATCTCCATTATCAAGTAGAAACAGAAAAGTAAACAGCGCATGTAGGGACTTGTGCTCTGTTTTGTTATCTTTCCGGAAAAGTAGATGAGTTCCAAAATGATAGAGTTGGACATGTTGTTACATAATAAATAGAGGAACAGAAATGGATTGCCTTGCAGCAATAACAAAAGCAACTCCCTACCTTTTATAATTCCAAGTGAAAATAGAAATGATTGCCTTGAAGGGAAAACAAATACTGCTAGCTTGCTAAGAGTCGGTAGACAAAGGCTGTTCTGACCCCACTTGGTGAATGCATGTTGGAGAGAGAAGATGTGCTACATTTCAGTTAAGACTTTAAACACATGCTTTGCCCTTCATCCTTAAAGGTTGATACAGAATCCTCACTATTAGCAAACAGTGCGTAGCCTATTTATCCCAGGTACCTTCAGGAAAGGGAAGATACCTATATGAATTGGTTTAATGATGGGTTATAGTTAATACATAATTATTTTTCTCTAATCAGAACACTGTCAATCCATGGTGTTTCTGAGAATGCATGCCCTATTTTAATTAATAAATATTTTAGTACTTAAGTTGTTTGCTGATCAGGTGGCTTCTTTTTATAAATCTTTATGTTCACCTTTTATCAATTCAGTCTACTATATCTCCTTACTCAGAAAAGATTAAGTAATTCCTAACAGAATTTTTATGCCTGAAAGCTGTGTGCAAGTCATTTAAATTTCTTCTCATTGCCATATGGCATGAAAGATACCAGTGTATAAACTGTGTTTGTGAAATTCTTCTCCTTTAGCCCTTGTGAATACACTGTCCATTTCTCTGCCCCCTGCAACTTGTTAGTTCAACGAGGCTGGTTTCCCAAGCACTAGAACTTCAGTTGGGCCACCACACCCAGCTGTGCGCCCCATTTATCTCATGTAGGAGATAAATAGCTAACAATCTAAGTAACCTGATTAGAACAAATCCCTGATCTGATTCCTCTAAAATATGGCCTTTCTGGATAAGAGTATTTTTCTTCTGCTTTTGTCCATATTCAGGAACATGTTGGACAACATCTCTGTGATATTTAGTTTCTAGATCTTATTGGTATATTTCTTCTCAAACTCTAATTTGAGACGATATCTCAAAAATAATCTCTTTCACAGTCACAAAGTAAACTGTCCAGGATTTTTGCTACTATCTTAATTTTTCTGGTGCCATGGCCTGTTAAGATCATTTAAAAGCACTTCTAGGAGGGGATTCAAGGAAACTGTCCGTATGTCTGTACTGCTGTGACAGACTGTAGAGGAAAAGTGTTTACCAGAGAGCCACCTCAATTACCTCCCACAATCCTTAGCTATTCTTTCTACTTCCTCTACAAATCAGAATGCTGAACATATATGTAAGGATGAATCATACTTTGTATATGAAATTTTGTATTTGCTACAAACTGTGGTCTAAATTTCAAATCTAACCCTTTCACAATATAAATCCTTGTTTCAGTTCTGTTACCTGAAGGCAAATTTCTGTTGGAAGAAATGTCTGCCTGAATGAAACACGTTTTTACTACATTTGACAAGTGTGGTACATTTCTAAATTTATTTGTGAATTGTATATGTCTTTTTTACTGTTCAAGGGAGAGTGCTTCTGTGTCCATGTATTAACATTGTTAATCTTGTAAAATCCTGTTTTGATTTTTCACACGGTAATGCTAGCCTAGATTCAGAGATACTGTTACAAGGAAAGACTCACCAAGAGCTGATAAGTAACTAGATAAGGGGAGCCGAGACAAAATGAGGGCACAGACCTGACAAGTGGGCAAAAGGAATGATAAGAGGGAACAGAGAGGACCAGGCCGCATGTCCTGCTGCAGCAAACCAGAGCTAGGAAATGGCTGCCTCCCCTTTGTCTCTCAGACATTACCGTCACTTTCCAGCTCATCTCTCATCTGGCTCATGAAGGATTGTTAGCTTCAACTAAATTCACATTCTTTTCTCAGAGGGAATGTTCTCATAGCAATTGCAACTACGTGCTAACTGTGGAAAATATAGGCCTTCCCAACCATGTAAACATGTTTTTCGTTCGTTTGGATAAATACATCAATTTGCCATTTCCAACCAGTGGATGGGAGAAAATATAAATACAAATAAAGAAAGAAAGAAAGAAACTGCTTTCGGCAGAAATTAAGTCAGTTCCAGGCTGCTTTTCTAACCTCAAGGGGACTTGAGCGCCTGAGGGTGAGCCACACGACTCTGGAGGAACCAGATCAACTATGTGGAAAACTAGGATTTCTCCTGATGTTAAGGTCATTGAAAGTTCAGGATAGTTTTTTTTAAAAAAATGGTCTAGCCCATAGTTTGGCTAGTAACATACTTGGTCTAGTCCTTCTCTATAATTAAATTTTTGTTATTTGTTTTGCAAACAGAAAACCAGGATGAGTCTGTTTTTGTGGTAGTCCTTTGATGAGTTTCTAAAGGAATATTTTGAGGTTCTGAGGTTTTGTTCTCCTCCTTGGATAATGTGGAGGATGAAGTGGAACACTGAGTACTTATGATTATGGATTGTGTGGTATTTTGAAAATGGGAATTATATTTTTCTTTTGGCCGAAAAGGTTGGGTTTTAGGAAGCCATTAAAGAATGTTGCTTTAAAGTGATGACCTTAGCACTAGGGAAAAGGTCCATGCCTGGAGAGTGCCACTCAAGGACTATACAATGTTATACAAAGTGGTTAGAATCACAAACAGAAATCAGCAGTTCTTACGGGGTTCTGATTCCAGATTTCCTTATATTGTATTTAAGAGGAAAGGGGTGGGCATGAGACCATCAAGTAAACTTTGGCTTAGCAAGAGAGGAAGCATGGCAAAGTTGACTTTTCTACCTAGAGGCTATTTGATTATAAAACAATCATCTAACTTCTGTGTACCTTAATCATCAGAGCGAGAGAACCTCAATAAACATGATACTCAAGCCTAGTATTTTTTAAAATTAAATGAGTTAACACAGAAAATATTACCTCTGTTTTATAGACACACATTTTCATTGTGGCTTTTTAATGGAAATGCAGTACATAATTGGAACTTCATCTGTTGTATGCAGTATGATTTTTCACCTACTTATTTTAAGACAAAGTTCTAGTTGATAAAAAAAAGGCATTAGAACTTTAAGACCAAATATTTAATACTGGCAAATGTCTAAATGAGACTTTGCCTGTCTTTGAATTACCTACAAAGATTTCCTTATATCTTGTCCCACCCATTCTAGAAGCAACTAAGTTGAAAGTCTGTTAACATTAAAATGCTTTTTTTTTTTTTTTTGGAAGTTATTGTGAGGAGTAGCAGTCTAGGCTGGGATGTAATGCCCTTTGTCATCTTGGTCAAGTTGTTACCATCTGGGTTATGAGGTTGAAAGATCTAGTGATTGGCTGGAGAAATTAATTGAAATTACAATAAGACATTCTTGGTTATGAATTCTGTGGAAATTTGGCATGTGGATTTCATAGACTTTATAAAATATGGAAAATTATCAATCAACTTTTAGTTTGAATGAAGCTACTCACTGTATTTCCACCTTTCAAAACTCTCCAGAGACCTAGCCAGGACTCTAGTTGGGGAAGGTGCTGATGGGTAAAAAGGCATCAGCATTACAAAGAAGGTTGGCAGAGGTAGGCAATGAAGCAAGAAAAGAAAAGAACACACAAGCAGTTGGCTTTAAGGAAAAATGATCACTGAGCCCTCTCACAGATATAAGGGTGCTGATATCAAATTACTCCAGTGACCTCATCTTAATTTCTAATAGGAAACTGTATGGTCAGGGTGGACAAGCCAAAACTCTGAGGTTGAAATGGAAATCACCTTCCCTATCAGGCAGCATCTAGGCTGCTCTTTGTCCACCTTCTCTATGATTTTCACCTTTAAGAGACTGCAATAAGAGAGGCATATGGATATAGAAGCATCACCAACACCAAGAAAGGGGGAAAAATCAAATGGGTTTGGGAATTAGAGTTTCACTCATTTATCATCTTTGCCTTTCTAACATGGATAAAGGGGAGGTGATTTTCAAAGCACTTTCCAGCTCTCTCTCTCTCTCTCTCTCTCTCTCTCTCTCTCTCTCTCTCTCTCTCTCTCTCTCTCTCTCTCTCTCTCAGTATAAAAGATGTTAGTATACCTCCCCGACTCTAAGTACTTATTCTTTCCTGAGTTTACTGCTCTCAGCATTCTGACAAGCTCCAAAAATAATGACCTGTGCCGTGTGTTGTTAAATGTTCAGTCAGACAGATAGATGCAGATGGATGAGTGCTACACTGCACAAAGGCAAGTCAGCATTATTTAATCAATGTTTGTTTGATCCGTGTAAAACAAGTATAAATGTAAGCTGCGTCCCATCTGTCCTATCATCCATGTGAAGCCAACCTCGTTTTTAAAACTTGATTTCTTATGTAATTGTCCCAGCGTGACACGGGATGATAAGTTGGGAGGGAAGCATGACTGTGCTGAGATGTGTCCCGGCTGGGGCTCCGTTTGGTGGCGGCATTCTGGACACTTGGGCAGCCTTGTGCCATAGTACGCACCAGCTGGAAGTTAGCAGCGAGCTTTTGATTCCCTGGCCTAAGTTTGAATGTAAATGTCTCAGTTGCTCACGCAGGATTAACTAGGTTACTGAACAGCAGTTAGCACACTGCCTGTCAGTGAAGGCCTTCAGCAGATTTAATAAATCAGTCATTCCTTCTATTTTGTTATCTGCAAAACTGGGAAGGAAGAGCAAAAGGGCAAGGAGGGAGAAGGAGAAGGACAGAGGGAAAGAGAGACAGCCCGAACAAGCGAGCTGTCTCCTAACGGTTAGCAAAATTAAGTTATATTGGTTCTAAAGCATAATGCCCTGGTAGCCATTACAGTTCTCTGGTTGGCTCCTTTTCTTCTCGTAGAATATAGTTTACTGTTACCATGTAGCTTGTTCTTCCATTATCAGTTTTTTTTTAAAAAAAAAAAAACTTTTTAGTTAAGCAATTAAGCCTGAATGTTATTTTGAAATCATAGTTGAGCTACCTACAAAATTCACTTTATATCCACACATATATAGTGTAGATTGCTTTTGCTGGAACTAAGACATCACACAAATATGTTAAAAATTAAAAAAATAAGAAAAAATCCTAAGGGACAAAAGGAGGCAAACATAGTAAACTCGATGATACATGGAAACAATATAACAGTAAGGAGAAAAACAATTCAATCCTTCCTTCTGTAACGCTACAAGTTATTTTTTGTCACTACAATGATGTTCACTGGCTCCTCTTCCTAACCATCATTGTTTGGATGGTACCAACTGCCCTGATGTGGGCTATGGTATGTTATAAGGAAACAGATAAAATCAAGAGTGTTCTTTAAGATGGGGGCACATAGGCAGAGAATCAAAAGTCGAACATGCGCACAGCAGGCTGGGAAAAGGCCAGTCAGCTGAAATTGTGTACACAGGAAAGATGAGGAAGGAAGGAGTGAGGACTGGAGGCAAATTATATTCACAGCACCGGAAGGTTTGTTCACAGCACCAGAAGGAATATTGACCTAAAATAACTTGTAAACTCCAGCAGCAGAGGAAGAAATGGAACAGTAAGATAGTGCCCTGCTGCTCCAATATTAACAGAACTTCTGTATTGATGCTTTTCATTTGTATCAATGTTAGTGATTGTTAATGACTCTTATGATATTGGTCAGTGTGCACTGTGCAGGTTATGCTAAGGTTCCACTTCACAGCTAAAGTCATCGTTATGAAGTGTGGCTATGGGATTTCTTTTTAAACCATGGTTATTCCTGTGATGAATGCCTTGCCACTATATGTTTCCATATTGACGTGGTATGTACTGCTTTGTTTGGTTTTTCTTATAGTCAATTGACCCTGGCCAGCAGTTCACATGGGAACACTCAAACTTGGAAGTAAACAAACCAAAGAACAGATATGCAAATGTCATTGCATATGACCACTCCCGGGTTCTCTTATCAGCAATAGAAGGTAAGAAAATGCAAACATTATTCAAATTGTTGTTTTTGCGATTTACGTTATTTGGATGAGAATGTAGTATTGACTGGACT
This sequence comes from Apodemus sylvaticus, assembly GCF_947179515.1. NCBI lineage: Eukaryota > Metazoa > Chordata > Mammalia > Rodentia > Muridae > Apodemus > Apodemus sylvaticus. The sequence continues at coordinate 88,452,563 of NC_067474.1, read as the reverse complement.
GTCAGACATCTATGAAAACATTTACCTACAACCCAGGCTCAGAGTATTGGCACCTTTACTTCCTTACATAAATGAATCACTCACAAGGAAAGGTTGTTACTGCTACAATCACAGATGCATCCCTCCTTGAAGACCTGATCATTTACTGAGCAATGTCCAGCTCACCTATGATGATTGGTAGCTATGGGAGAACTGGCGATTTTCCAGAGGGGCCTGTCCACTACTTACATATTTAAAAAGTAAGGAAGGGGGCGTCTGTAAATAAATCCAGATCTGCTTACCAGACAGGGTAAACTTAGGAGGCAATATTGTGGTGATTAACAGAGACTAAGCATCTTGGAAATGTACAGGATATTGAATCCGTGAACTGCTTTTTAATCTTCCTCTCACAGTCTGGAGTGCATTCCAGAGGGGATGATGGATGGAGAAGGTTGAAGAAGGTTACTCCTCAGCAGCCCCAGGAGGGTGGGGTCTGCTTCCCTCTTTCCTATTATCAGTCCCTAGATGTACCATACTAAAAATCATTTGGGAGTTCATTCCTGACAATCAGAATTTCAGTAGTCCTTTCGTCTGTAGAAAAACACTAGATTGAAAGGCCGTAGAATTTTTTTTCTTGCTACCTAATCCTTTCACATGTCATAACAGGCAACCTCAGCCACCACCTGCCTGTCACATACAACATTTGTTAGCAGTGTCACTCAAAGGTTCTCTGTTTAATCTCTTTCAGTTGCTTTAGAAATCATTGAATAGCACTGGCTTCTGATTAATCCTTTCAGGAATTTGCAGTGCAAACGGTCACATCTATCTACAGTGGTTCAAACCCTTTTTTTTTCCTTTTTCTGCTTAAAAAAAAAATCTGTGGTTGTCAACACCTTATCTTATAGCTCTTAGCTTGAAAGATCTCTTGGAGCCAGACAATTGGTTTAGTGGGCAAAGCACTGTACCAAGGGCCTGAGTTCAATATCAGGATTCACACAGTAGAAGGATGCAAGTTGACTTCTGATCTCCACATCAACAACACTGTGGCACTTGCCTGCACAGGCGCACACACAAATAAAATAGGAATTGAAATTGTTAAAGTACTCTTGATGAACATAAAATACAACAATATATTAATTTCATGACTTGGAAGTAAAATACATCTTTCTGTCTTTTGACTAAGCAAGCTTACAACTGCAACCTGGTTTGGCTCAAATTGGCCTTATGTGGTATTGCTAAACCATAAAGTTCCATCACATTAGTTTTTAATGTGGGAAAGTATGGTGCTGTCTCTTACTAGTGGCCAAATACAGCAAGGTTCAAATGTCAACCTTCTTTCATCCTGAAAGCAATAATTAACTAATCAGGTATCACCTATGCCAGCAGAGGCAGGATCAGGCCACATTGCTGACTACTTGCTGAGTCTTGTTGAGAAATTCAAGCTAATGTTTGTGCATGGCTGAATGTAGGCTTCATATTTTAGCTCTACAAGTCCAGTTTAAGTGGAAAAGAAGCAAATAGTAGTTTCTTATCTATAAAATTATAGTAAATAGGAGCAAGACTAAATCAAAAGTAAGTCTTTAATTAGTCAAGTAGCATGAAGATAGATAGATAGATAGATAGATAGATAGATAGATAGATAGATAGATAGATAGAAAACAGGACATTCTATAGAGCCTCCTGCCTTTAGTAGCATTTCCATATATTTTTGCCACATTGCCATAATTTTTCTTACTATTTTTTACATTTTAACAAGAAAAGGTGTTGAGATGGGGTGGGGTGGAACTCGTGTGCATTTAGTATGACAAAAACTTTTGTCCATTTTATTCTTAGGCTCTTTTTACAGTATAGAAACAAAGGTATTTGACTCAGACTAAAACCTGTCTTTTTATAACTCTATGCCCACAGATACACCCTAAATCTAGATCTGCCCTAGAAACCAAAATCTCTCAATGTTCTGTTATGCAAAAGGTTAGAAGAATTTAATTGAAATCTGTGGGCTAGAGAGCTTAAATCTGGATTATGATCATGAACAGCATTTTATCATAGACCAAGCCTTCCTAACCTGGAAGTAATCCAGGTGTCAGTCTTAGACCGGAGAATGGTGTGCACAGGAACTTCAGAGTCAGCCACGAAGCACACGGCATGCAGCATGGACAGCCCTGGATCATATGAAAACGGGAACTGACATTAGCCCTCTGTATAAAAGCTAATGTGTCCTACCTCTCTTTCCTAACTAGTGATGGTGGGCGAGGGTTTTGTTCAGGATAGCTTTGCAATCCATTTCCTTGTGGTGCTAGTTACTCCTTTCATATTACTTTGAAGAATATCTGACAGACATTAGAGAAAGAATAGAAATTGACATGATGACTTACACTGCCTTTGTCTTGTTTAACAGTGTAATCATTTACCCTCCTTCCATTATTAATATGAGAAGAATAAAAGCTGAAATTTTATGTAGCTCCAGCCTGCTTCCGAAGCTGCTTGGAAACAGTGATATTACTAATATTTTGAGATCATTTATTAACTTGTACTGAGAAAACCCAGAACAAATCCAGAAAATCCAAATGCAAATTGTTGTCAATTGTTGCACATCTGGGCAAAATTAGGTGAAGAAATACAGGTGAATTTTTGACAAGTCAAGTGCCACTTTGATTTCCTTCACGTATGCAGTCCTAAGGAGAAAATTGAGGTTTCTGAACAAAAGATGTAACAGTTTAATGATTTAAGTTAGATATTCTCAAATAAGTCCAAATTGAAGCTCATTCTTATGTGCCTATACACATAATATAAAATACTCTGTTAACTCTTATACAACGTGGAAAATGCTCCAAACCTATACTTTCTTTAACATAGGGAGAGCACACAATGGAGAACAAGAAATGTGACTCTGAGGCATTAGTTGTCCCCGTATCTGGGTAACTTTAACTCCTCTGAGATCAGTTTTCTCAGTTACAGCCTTTCTCTTTCCTGACTTCTGAGGCCTAGATAGTTTTTCACAGCAGATATTATGTTTACTCTACCTTACAGTTAATGGAATGTTATTATCAATATGTTACTTGATATTTAGCAGTACACACCAGTCAGGGGAAATGGCAGTATAGACAAGGGGTAGCACTGTGTCCTGTGGAGCCCAGTTCTCCTGTTCCTTCAGCCTCCTTCCCTGTGCAGAATGTAACTCCAAACACCTGGTCTTAGCTTTTTGCCCCCAAATTATTTTTATTATTCGACACTAGGTTTAGAGTTATTCAACAATTGTATGTTGTAATTCATTTTTCTAGGTTATCAGTAATCTGAAACCATGGCTCAGCATCCTTACTGAACCAAATGCATCTGTCACAACCTTGTAGAAGTACAGTCATATTCATCAGTATCTAACTGATTTTATTGGGCAGTCACTCCTTGGATGCATATATAGCCACTATATGGCAAGTTTTTATCACAGTGTCCTATAATTTGCAAGAATTAATCTTTACTGTCTTAGGTAAAACAAGTTTCTATTCTGAAACATATTCACCTTCACTAGTGTCAGTGTTAACTTTTAATAGAATTATTATAACTATCATTTAAGAACCATGTTAGCAAAGATTTTTTTAAAAAGCTGTAACTAAGACTAAATATATGACAATATTAAAATACTACTTTTCAGTGCAATAATAAAAACAAGAAATTTCAGTGTAGCTGATTAGCTGCATCTTATTATATGATAGGAATTATGCCACTGATTTTAGCTTTATTATCCATACTGTTCAGATTATCCTGAAAAGGCGGTTATCATCTTAATTTACAGATGGTAAATGGAATCATTAATAATGTAAATATTGGTCTGGGAGCCAGTTCAGTGAGTAAGGTGCTCTTCACACAAGCATGAGGACTTGAGTGTTAATCACTAGAACTGACATAAAATCAGGCTTACCAGATTGTGTCTATATTCTCAAAGTTCCCATGGCAAGACAGGAGGCAGAGACAGGAGATTCTCCAGGAAGTCATGGTAGGGTGGCATGTGCAGTATACTCGCAAGCAAGAGACCCTCCCCAACAAGGAAGAAGCTGAAGATTAAGACCTGTGGTTGTCCTCTCCCCCACACATTTACACAGGGACACACACATGCTTGCACTTTCACGCATATGCAAACACATCACATGCATAGACATAACAGCACACCATGCACGAAAAGTACACTTTATATGAGGAGAGGGCTCTTTTTACTGTTAAAAGATGTGACAAAGCCAAAATGCTAATGTCATGTTAGCCAAACTTGAAACTGTGCTTACCCCAACATCCCATGTGGGGTCACGATACTTTTGTGTTTGTGATTTTAACTGTTAACACAGGGTCTTATTTAAAATCAGTTTGGTTTTGGCTGAAATGACTGCTGAGGAATTTTGAAACATTTAAGAGGAAACGTGAGAGTTAGAGGTTTTCAGTTTTATTTTTTAAACTCCAGGCAAAAGGAATTTTTCTAAACAACAAACAGCACATGGATTGGGTTTTGTAATTGGCTTAATAATTCCTTTTAAGATAAATTGGGAAGAACTCTGAATAAAGGCATGAGTTTGGACTGTAAGTCCAAGTATATAAAGCTGCATGACCTTAGCATGCCACAGTCAAGAGGGAGTGTTTGGAAGAAACAGGAACTCTTGCTAATGTGATGCACACATTGTCCACGTGAAACAAAGAATGCCCACATGCTATATTTCCACACTCATTTGGGGGACTTCCTTTGTCAGGGTTGTCAATTTGAATCATAGTAACTTATTTTCATTTTCTTATGGAAGGAGCATGTATTTAAAGTTTCACAGCAAATATTTATATCCACTCCCTTTACTTTCTTTAACTAGCCCATAAATGAATCTCAAAATGTCCTAGACTCTTTTTGTTTCTTAAATGGTCACTCCAAGAGTCATTGTACCTTGGTTTCCTTGAGCATGCAGATTTTCTGTTACACATTCCTACTTCCTACAATTCATAGAAAGAATAACCGAATCTATGTAAGATCCTTACAGTGCCCGGCACCAATAAAATGCCCAGTAAACACTAGATACTACCATCATTACTGCTATGAGTTTTATACTATTGTACACAAGTTCTTTTTCACTCAGAATTTTTTATATGATCTATGGAAAAGTTAACAATATCCAAATGAGAAAGCTGCATGCATTTAGAGTAGTTTATAAAGAAAAAGAAAATATTAGCTTGTGATAAATGAAAACCAGACCTGTAATAAAATTACAGATTTCAACAAGGGGAAAAATGTTTCCTTTAAATGGAAGTACAGAATATATCATCTGGTGTTAGATTTGCATAATAAGAACAGTTAAAAATCCTAGTATAAATAATGCGGATGACAGATGATGTGACAACAATGTGATTATTTGTGAGATGGAAACTTAACAGCTTTAAAATGAATGAGCAGCACCAGAGTCAGCACTCCTGAGATAACTCTCACTAAGAGCAGTTGATGAAAACCAGAAACCCAAGGTGGCTTTCAGTAACAGCGATCTGTCCCTGCGCCCCTATGAGACAGGTACATTGCTTCAGTCCTAGGGAGGCCTCACTTCTGTAGTTACTCCTGTACCAAGTCACTAAACACTATTGTCCACACACATGGTAGGGTTTGCCAATGGCATATCATGCCCATGTTGTGAAACAAGGTCTGTTTTCTCAGGTCTTATATAGAAAACTGATGCCTACCTATTCAATAAGTAAAAGCATTTCAGCATTTTTATTCCATATATTTTATTTTTTTTCAACATGTACTATAACTTTATCCTATTCTTTACCTCTCAGTGGCCACCCAGTTCCTCTCCATCATTCTCTCCACCAATCCATATGTTGTTCCTTTGTTCCCCCCCCCACGAAAAACAAAAGGAGAAAACAGAACCAAAAAGGGAAATGTCATGGATGGTTTCGTGTCTGACCATGAAGGAATGGAAATGGTCACTGAGAAGTAGCTAGAGTAAGCAGCCTGAGGAAGAGCGGAAGGAGAGACCTGGGAGCCGACCTGGTTCCTGGTTACATGTGGCAGTAGCTATGGGTCCCTGGCAGAGAGCAGTGCTTGAGGTTTGCTGGAGGCTCAAGTGAATGAAGATTAGCTAGGAGGAATGTCAGACAGAAGGTTTGTTTATGTTCTTTCTCACACCACCTTTCCCTGCCTTCTTTCCCCCCAGGGAATAATTCATGAGCCCCTTATGTAAGGATTACTTAGTGCATAAATTCCATTTACAAGCCAATAGAAGCTGATGGCTCCATGAATAAGAGTATACACTTCTCTTGTGAGGACCTGGGTTTGGTTCCTGGCACCTATGTGGATGGACTCACAAGTCTCTGCCTGTAACTCTAGATCCATGGAATCTGAAGGCCCTGATTTCATAGGGTACTTACTCATGTGCAGATAATAAGTGAATTAAACTACAACAGAACAAATTTTATTAGACTATGTACCTCATTTTTCTAGAAACCCATTTTCGTGAGTCCCATCCAATTATTTGTTGGGTTGAGCTCATTTGTCTTACGATGCCCACAACATCAATCATTGGCGGAGGCAGACAGCACAGTTCCTGTAGCACTTCCAGGCTTGCCGTTTTCATGTTAATTATGTACAAAAGTGACACAGTGCAGTCCTTTATTTTTCTTTAAATACATAAAACTATTTTTTTGAGCAGCAGTAAAGGAACATAGCTTCATTTGTTGCAAGATGCAAACAACCTGGGATTTTCAGCCTTAAAAACCTGGATCAATCTCCCAATTTCTGGTTTATTAAAATCCATCTATTTACAGCTGTTTGGATAGCATTTTCTCCTGCATGGGCTGACAGCTAGAGATGTGTTGTTACCCACCTCCTGTTTTAACTGATAACACAGAGAAGAGATGTATTTTTTTAAGTGATGGTTGCTAGTAATGTTGCCTTACTTTGTTTAGCTCTTTACTGAGAAAGCCAATCTAATACTGAGTAAGAAAGCCCTGGAAATTAGTTTGCCCTCTGTGTACAGTCTTAGTTCATTATGTGATGTGTGTTATTTTACTGTATACTGAGGAAGAATATGTGAATAAATTCACACCTCATTATTCTGAGGAGATAGGGAGGAGGTGTGTCTCCTGAGATGTTTCTGATATTAGAATTTAGGCATGGTACACACATTCCTGCTGTCACTAAAAAGAATTTTATTTCTCTATTAATTATTTTTAGTACAGAGTATGAAAGGAGAATTGGGACTTGGAATTACTTTCTATCAATAGATAAAATGAGATAGGCTTGTTTCATTTACTTATTGCATCGATTATAATATCTGTGTGTGGCATTTTATAAATTGCACATGCATTTCTTTCACTGGAGTCATAAACAATGTTGGCTAGATGGTATTATAACAATAATGTTCATATATTTTCAGTGAAAACTGATGATCTGAGTGACTTTGTTTAACATGTAGCTCCTACAGCCTAACTTATACAATGTTTTAATTATCTCTTGACTAGATAAAACTTTTCTTTTTTTTTAAATTTTTAATTTTTTTTTAATTTTCTATATTCTTTGCTTACATTCCGAATGCTTTCCCCTTTCCAAGTTCTCCCCTCCTCATCAGTCTCATAAGCCCTCTTCCCTCCACCCATTTCCCAATCACCCCCTCCCATTTCTCTGTCCTGGTACTCCCCTACAATGCTAGATCAAGTCTTTTCAGAATCAGGGCCCTCTCTTTACCTCTTCTTGGGTATCATTGTGTCTTGAGAATTCAGAGCTTCTGGGCTAATTAATATCCACTTATCAGTGATTGCATTCCATGTGTATTCTTTTGTGGTTGGGTTACCTCACTTAGGATGGTATTTTCCAGTTCCAAACATTTGCCTAAGAATTTCATGAATTTATTGTTTTTAACTGCTGAGTAGTATTCCACTGTGTAAATATACCACATTGTCTGTATCCATTCCTCCATTGAGGGGCATCTGGGTTCTTTCCAGCTTCTGGCTATTATAAATAAGGCTGCTATGAACATAGTGGAGCATGTGTCTTTATTGCATACCAGGGAATCCTCTGGGTATATGCCCAGGAGGATATAGCAGGGTCCTCCGGAAGTGTCATGTCCAGAAATCTTTTCAATAATTGCTTCCTTTGAATGTAAATTATAGCGACAAAACGATGTGACCCAAGAGCTGCTTTTTTCATCCTGGGCAAAGTGCTCACTGACAATAAATATGTTTCTTCTAGCCCAGAGACTGAGTTTCCCCATGCTGTGAGGTTACTCTTGTCGCTGTATACTTAAAGCCAGACAGACTTGCTAGCTCCTTTTCTGGGGCCATTTGCAAAGCTCTCCTACCCCAGCAGTGCAGAGGTCTAAAGGTCAGGCAACAGGGCAGAGAACACAGCGAGGAAGAGAGCCTGGCTTACAGGCCTGGGCCTGTTCTTCATTCTCCTATCAGCTCTAGGTTGATGCAGTAGCCATACAGCAAAGTGCTTTTAAAAACAAATTGTGAATTTGGCCAAAATAATGACAATTCAGATTGAAGCTATAACAAGAAATCCAGTGACACTGACTCTCTGGAAGGGACTTCTTGATCCGTGGGGTGTCGCAAGGAAAATCCTTCACTTCAGCTGCTCTGATGTAGTTAGTAGTAGATGCCATGACACAGGGAAAGGAAAGAGTAGTGCATGTGGAAACTAAATCAATTTATTATAACTTACTGGTGCTTTTACAATTTTGGGTTAAACAGTGTCAGCAAAGTAAACTTTTTATATATTCTGTCTGGTAGAAATTCCAGTCTAGGACTTAACCACTAATTCGGTGTTTGGGGATTTTGGTTTTGTATGTATTGGAGAAAGGATGAGACTTTCTTTCTTTCTTTCTTTCTTTCTTTCTTTCTTTCTTTCTTTCTTCCTTCCTTCCTTCCTTCCTTCCTTCCTTCCTTCCTTCCTTCCTTCCTTCCTTCCTTCCTTCCTTTCTTTCTTTCTTTCTTTCTTTCTTTCTTTCTTTTTGGATAAAAGGTATAAAAATGGACTGAATTCGTTTGCTAAAGTATAATTTGTTTTCACTCACTCTTTACTTATGGAATGTAAAGAACTGTGGAATGTAAAGGGCCGAGTGTTCCAGGCTTTGAGGCTACTCTAGGAGGCGGAATATTGGAAGCTCTTCTACCTATCTCGCTCCCTCTCCAGCTCTGCCAGGAATAATTTGTGTGCCTTAGTCAGGAGGGACACCACCTCCCTCCATGGCTGTTGCTGCTTTCTCTCCTCCAATCTGCAGGAGAACTGCCTCCTTCCTATGGGCACACACCCCACGACCATTGTTCTTCTTCACATTGTTTTGTTTTTGAGACTTAGCAGCTTCCAGTGGAAGTCTGTAGTATTGGCCGACACTCAGTATGTCTCATTGCAGCATGTTAGAAACAGTGGAGTCAGCTTGCAGGTACATTAGAGTGTATCACTGCTAATCTAAGGAACTAAGGGAGTCTGTTTATCTTTAAAATAACTTGGTAGAAATAGATGAATCCAAGAATGTTAAGAATACCATAGAGACATCATATGGTAGAGCTCAGAAGAACCTATAGAAATCAATTAGTCCAGTGCACCTAGGTTTAGCAGATAAGCTGCCACTGGTCTAGATAAGGTGAATGATTGGCTGAATAGTTCCTGATGAAGTTCCCTAAGTATGTGCTTAGTACTGTCCCAGGATTGTAAATTACACATAGGATTTTCCGTTCATGATGTGGTCCAAAAATGTGAACATTCCTCTCGTGGTTACATAACTCTGTATTGACAAAATAATTTATGTACTGCTTTTTCATACAACTTCAGCACACGGAAGGCTAATTACTGACCATTCATAATTACAAACACACTTTAAACATGGGCAAATCTTTTCAAGTTAAATTATCTTCTGATCAAAAATTTATAATCCACTGGAAACCGAATGAGTTTTGTTGTTGTCTGGACCTGTAGCATAATTACTCCTGTTCAAATTAGTGGGGAGGAAAGATTTTATTTTAACCCTGCCATGACATAATAGCTCAGGTGAAATATTCCTTGACATTGTAATATACTTTCAAGGTTGTAAATCATTTCTAACTCATTAATTGCTTGGCTCAATATTTTTTCAAAGCACATCACTTCTTTCTTCTGTTAATATTCAAGTATATGCAAAAACAATGCCACGAAGCACTGTCCTTTTAATCTTGGGGGCTACTGTCATTAGACTTAATCTCATAGCTAACTCTCCAAAGCTTGGCAGACCTTGACTAAAACAGAAGCTGGGGGTAGTAAAGCACATGCCACTAATGCTAGCACTAAGGAGGCAATGACAGGCAGGCCTCCAGGAGTTGTAGCCAACCTGGTCTAGATAGCAAGTTCCAGACTAACCTTTGCTATATAGTGAGATCTATTCAAAAAAAAAAAAAAAAAACTTTTTTGGAAGAAGTGGAAGAAGTGGTAAGCATCCAGAGTCCATGCTGAACTTTGATATTTCTACCTTGAACTATAACTAGAAAATATGAACAAATAAAATGAGAAGCTAAAAATTGCTTCATTCTGCATGAACAGGTACTTGTCGGCTGTTGTACCTAAAGAGCACAACAGTACAGTTCTGTCAGACATTTTCCTCCCAATTTTATTTATTTTACTATTAAATTTTGTGTATTTGGGTATTCTATACATTTGTTCCTGATGCCCTCAGAAAGTATGATAGGCAAGGTGTCAGATTTCCTAGATCAGGAGTTACAAGTAGTTTTGAGCTGCCGTTTGGTACTGGGAATTGAACCATGTCCTTGGGAAGACTAGCCAACTCTTAGCCAGTGAGCTCTCTTCAGCCCTCCTCCTTATTTTAAAGGCTTGGGCTTACATATCTAGTTGTAGTGAACTCAGAGTATACAGGCTTAACCCTGGGCGTGAATAAGCAAGCAACCAATGTACCACTAGAAGGAATCTAGTCATCAAGATTCAGTTGTATGCAGGATTGGACTATGTGAACATAGTATATAGCTGAGATCTAGGCTTAGGTTTTCCTTGCATCTGACCAAAGTGAAATAGTCATTTGGTACTGTAACTGTTTACACAATTGACTATTGCTAATTAAAGGACATCATAGATCAATATAGAAGAAAACCTAAAATTCTGATTATTTCATAAAATACACTAAAGTAATGGGGGAAAAACATGTCCTTGAGCTAAGTTGGTCATGAACAAACTATATTATAAATAGCCAGTTGTGATACAGATGTGGTGGTGGTATAGACCTTCAGTCCCAGAGGAAGAAGGTGCATCTATGTGAGTTCAAGACCAGCCAGGGCTACAAAGTAAGGCCTCCTTTAAGGAAATCAAATAATAAATAAGTAAGTAAACAAACAAACAAACAAACAAATAAATAAATACTGATTGAAAAGCCAATCTGTTCTGTTTCCAAAATTCTGTCCTATGTCTAGAATTTTGCTGGAGACTAGCACATGGTAAAAAACTCGGGATCATGGCATATTAACAACTCCTTTCTATATCATAAAGAAACAGAAAGTAAACATACAACCACCCAAAGACAAGCCCTAACTTTAAACTGCTGAAAGGTCTTCCTGACTCCACATAAATAAACAGTGAAGCCGTCTTCTAATTTGTCCTAATTCCCTCTTCATTCCTGCATTTTAAGTTAGATTTTGATCCTTAGAGCCCCCAGAGCAGTTTGTTCTTACATGCTTGGATTCATAGTGCACCATGATGAGTGTTACTATAGCACTTGCAGGTTATTATTATTATTATTATTATTATTACTATTATTATTATTATTATTGCATTTGTTTTGTTTACAGTCCAGTCATTACTTCCCTCTCAGTCTACCCTCCCACAGTGCCTCATCCCATTACTCCTCCCCCTTGTCTTTAAGAGAATGAATGTCTCCACACCATACCAGCACTACTTCCTGAGGCCTCAAGTCTCTTGATGGTTAGGTGCAAGGCCAGGAAGTCCTCTGTTGTTCAGGACCTCTGAGCAGCTGATGTATGTTGCCTTGTTGGTGGCTCAATGTCTGAGAGATCTCATGGGTCTGGGTTAGTTGAGACTGCTGAAGGCTTTCTTTTTTTTTTTTAAATAAGGCATGACAGATCAAATGAACTAGTAGGCATTCCTTGGAGAAGATCAATGCCCAATATGAATGAATCCCCTAGATCTATCCTCCCAGCAGCCTAATCAAAAATCTCTGAGGTGTTTCATGGAACCCAAAACTGTGACAACCATTGGAGCATACATTTTCCCACAAATAGTTGGAAAACAGTCCTACATATGTCATACCGAAAACTGGGGTCTCAGTACTTGAATCTGACTGGTGTGGAATGTTTTATTGTTTTAGAAGGACAAGGAATCCCCCTTCCTGCAGTCTTCTCATCCTGCCCACAGCTCATGAAAGGGCATTGGATACAGGACATGGTAGATACCAGATCTCCAGGGACAGCATCTCTTGCATCAACACACTGCAGGGCTAAGAGATCTTGTCTGACCTGTGTGTGTAAAAGGATCATTTAGAAATAGGCATTCTTTCTGGAAAACACCCCCCTACCCCCTATGACAATGCCACCATGGTAGAAGAACCTCAGCATTATTGTCAGGGTGAATACAATAGTGAATACTGCATTATTTTATTTTTGCTTTTCTCTCTTTCAAAATATCAGGAGCTACATTTGTAACACATTTGGTGTTGAACTCAACCACTTGATAATCTTCTGACAGAAATGGTTTATTTTTATCTCTTAAAAGTGTGGTCACTGTTCATTAACTGTTCATAGATAACTCACTTCATAATGGCTTAGTAAAATTATGCACTTTACTAGTGGCTGCAATCAGAGGGTTGTATTTAGACCATCCCTTGTATCCACAGGAATTTGGTCTTCAGGAGGATCAGGGTCTGTATCAGTCATGAGCTGCCAGATCTCAAACTGTTTCTTGAGTAGTTGAAATAGATGAATAATGCTTCAGCCAACTGTGTGTTTCAGTTTCTGCTCAAAAGACTTTCCACCTAATGACAGTGGTATCCTATATCCATATGTTCACCCCAGGGTGCCCTGACTTCCATTCGAGTTTCATTATTCCTATCTGAAGGATCAGTTATACAACCGGATTCAGAAAAGCAGTCAAAGTAATTGAAACTGGCGATCGGGGAAATATAGCATTTTTAGCATGGAAACACATGTTCCAATATAAAGAAAAAAAATTTAACTCCAGGGCACATATTTCCCAGGGCCGGAAGGGACCATGCATATGTTCTAGTGTTTCCTTACATAGAATACTGATGTCCCTGTGAAGCACTTCTTTCTCTCTAGGGACAGGCAACTCATTATCTCTCTAGGAAACCTACTACCCTTTTGATTCTGATTATTTGAAAATGTATTATTGTAGCAGAGATACAATTCCTCCACCTGTAGTTAACATCCTTCAGAATTGAAGCTATGTCTCCACACAGTAAATTAAGCCCTTCAGATGCTCTCAGGTAGCTCTTATCCTCAATTTCCATTTTCCCCCTTTGCTTCTATAGCACGAATTCCTTTTCTATAGAGTAGTATTGATTTTCGTGGTCACTCTGGTCATTGCCTTCCGAGGAAACACAAATTGCCTCTTATCTCTCTTAAGGTATTACAATAGCAGAAAATTAGACTTTAAGTCAGAGAGTCATAAAAAAGAACATCTCTCCTATTTAATAAATATTGCAAGTGATCAAATTATGCATTCGTTTTAATCAGGTATATTGCCAAAGGATATTAAGAGAGATATGGAATTGTGGTCAAATTTGTAATGAGCCAGTTCAGCAAAAACTTACTGATGTAATGGATAGTAGTATAAAGGAGCATCCCATGTGCCCTGAATTCTGGGAACTGAGACTGGTGTGGATAGAGCTACTTATGGGGGAAAGATAGAGTATGCTCCAGGAGATATGTGGAAAAGAACTTTTTCTACCAATGGAAGCAAGCCAGTGTCTAGAGATTAAGAGGTGAGTGGAATGAAATGAAATTATAAAGGTGTAGAGCTTTGTAGATAAGAGCTTAGATTTTACTTGAAATGAAGTAGAAAGTCACCATTGGATTTGCAGAAACCACAGTATTTGAAATTATGTTTTCACCTTGCTGTTTTTCCTGTTATGACACATACTAGAAAGAACAAAAGTAAAGATGATCCAGGTGGCCTACCCCTATTGTTGCTCAGAGGTGGTTCATGTGCTACAAACCTGTGAGCCTTAGATGAGAGATACTTCTGTATAGATATCCAGACCCAGAGATAATAGAGAGATAGCTTAGGATTGAACTTGGCTTTCTTCACCAACTTCAGTGGCTTAGTCTTTCTTTTGTCCCATTTTTGAAAAGATGATAAGACAGGAACTGGCATTCTCAGGATTACAGAATGAGTTTATATGATGTAGTAGGAGCTAAACTTGCAATGGATTACTTGCTGTTAAAATATTCTACTTTATATTGTATCTTCATACTTAGGCATTCTTATATTTAGTTTTTGTCTGAAAATTGAGTGCTGGAGAATAAGAAGTAAAGACTGTGACTAGACTATTTTTTGATCTTTGCAAACTACTTATTACTAAGTAGGCGACAGAGAACCTATGAGAAAAAAATGAATTGTATGAATTTCTCTTTCGTTTTACTGTATTTGGTGATTTGGTCATATTTGAGGACACAATACCATGGATGTTGCATATTTTAACATGATGTCATGTAGAACATATTCTTAATCTGGTTTAAAAATCCAATCTGAAATATATTGAATTAAATATGGAGGCTACGAAATAAAGTAGAACATTGCTGTTAAACCAGAGACAGATGGTTTTCTCTTATGAGTTTTACCTTCTGGTTGAACAATACTCCTTATTTTACAGGAATCCCAGGAAGTGACTATGTGAATGCCAACTACATAGATGGCTATAGGAAACAAAATGCCTATATTGCAACCCAGGGATCTCTTCCTGAAACATTTGGGGACTTTTGGAGAATGATATGGGAGCAACGAAGTGCCACAGTTGTCATGATGACAAAACTAGAAGAAAGGTCAAGGGTAAGGATGACTATCGACTTCTTCAAAACTCCTCTTTCCATCATCTTTACGTTGTTGTTTATTTCATTCTATTGAGAAGCCACTTTCCCCCAGGGTAGCACTTTTTAACAGTCAGTCATTGGAAATGGATGTCAAAAACTCAGATTGAACTATTTTTCAAAACTCTTCAGCCTATCTTCTCCATCAAACAAAATTCTGCACATCCTTCACCAAGGTCCAGCCAAGCAGAACCCAGCTCACAAATGCTATGCTCTGACCAACCTTTTCTGTTTCCTATCAGATACAAAACTAAGAAAAGAAGTGCAAATGCCCAGATCCCATCCCCAAATACTTAAGTATGAAAGCTCAAGGGAATATCTTCACCAGCTCTCCCAAATCTACCACTCCTACAAGATGTTCACCAATGAGGATTACCTAGCTGAAACTGAACACAGCATTTAAGACCTTTATAAGAATTAAAAAATTTAAACCTCCTTTGGGAAAAGTTTGATTATGCTCTCTAGTGCCCTTTATCACATGTAGGAAGCTGATATAGGACATAGTTTTATACCAATACCAGCCAGAGCTACATAAGTAGATCCTACCCCCTAAAAGAAATAAATAAATAAAGCTTGTAAGTCTTTTTAAAAAGGAAATTTTCACATGTTACAATAGTCATGGTTGCTACAGAGAGAATGAAAGTGATATCTAAGGAGATAATCAATTTGTTTAGAAAAAATGAATATTAGATATGAACAAGAACCCATGGGAATTTCTCCCCATATGTACTGCCCACATTTCCCCCTTTTTTTTCTAATAATCTGCATATAAGCTCTAAACTTCCTTGAAAAGAGCTCAGAGTTAAATCCTTCAAATCAACTCAGGGGAGCTAGGAAATGATTCAGTTTAAAACATGGCTGAAACACACACACACACACACACACACACAGAGAGAGAGAGAGAGAGAGAGAGAGAGAGAGAGAGAGAGAGAGAGAGAGAGGAGAGAGAGAGAAAGAGAGAGAGAGAGAGAGAGGAGAGAGAGAGAGAGAGAGAGAGAGAGAGAGAGAGAGAGAGAGAAAGAGAGAGAGAGAGAGAGAGAGAGAGAGAGAGAGAGAGAGAGAGAGAGAGAGAAATGTGCAGAGGGAATTTTGCTAATTTTGGCTTTTCCAAAATGAATAGATTTTAATAACAAGTCATTTCTTGTTAAGGTCTAAGAAAAGAGTTTCAGTCACCATATGGGTTCAATATTACAGTCCACTGCATATTAGTTAAATATTGTTGGTTTGGAAATTTAAAACATAGCACATAGCAGTATGCCATATTTTCTAATGAATCTGCAGTTTCCATACATTGCTCATGAAATTCAAGTTATAACCCTAGGAATTTAACAAATAGGTATTTAGATATTTTCATTGAAACAGGGGGACATTCATGCTCATGGTGAGACCTCAGGTAAAGGGTCTCTTTCTCTGCCTTCAAGCATACTTAGAGATTGAAACCAAGATCCCCTTGTAAGAGACAAAAGAGATTTTTTATGTGTTTTTCCAAGCTCAATATTTAGCAGTGTTCCTAAGCCCAACTGTAGCAAGGTCATGGGAGCTTAAGGTTGCCCAGATAATTCATAAGGTAAAAGCTCATTTCTAGGAAAATATTGAAAAGCTATCCTGTCACCTTGAAAGTGGTAATATGGGGCTGCTTTAGCCAAACTAAAAATTTGTGAGATCTTTGCAAATGCCTGATTCCTTATAAATGGATGTAGAAATGTCTATGGCGATGAAAGCAGTGTGGGTTTTACATTGTACATTCAAAAGCCAGTAAGCATATGAATATATTCAAACCCAATGTAATCCCAACACAAATGATCCATAATATAAATGAGCTAATAATTATAACACTATCTAACTTATTAAGTGTGCTGACATTTGGTTAAAACCAATTTTATGTAAATGATTTTATAAAATCTGATTGATTCTATAAACTTTGCTTTTTCCTGTGAATAAACTGAGGCCCAGAAAAGCACTGACAGTCATTCTGAAAGCAAGGTCAGAGAGAGGAACTGAAGACCCACATTCCGGCCTTACAATCCATATTCTTTAACATCAGGCCTTACTACTTATGACATGCCTAGGAAACTGAGCCAGCCAAACTTTTCTATTACAGCATGCATGTAAATCTCACCTTTCAGCTCTGCTCTGCATAGAGATACCAGCTGGTAACAAGCAGTCATTTGCAAAAGCTGTTTTCAGTAAAACACACATTTTATCTTGACACTGCAGGCCTTCATTAAACTATGCACAGAAACTTGTTTTGAAATAACCAAATGAAATTCTGCCCCTTTTCTTGCTAATTGCTTCTAATAATAAAGTTAGTTCTTTCTGGTCCCACTGCCACTGCGACATCTGATGGTAATGAGCAGTTCCTGGCAGAAGGTATTGTGACTTAAATACCTGCAGTTTATCTTTTTGTTGCAGGCTACCTTTCTTTCCCCTTCAGACAGAGGAACTTATTTGGAAGTTACTAAATGAACCTTTGTTTGCTCCCTTCATTAATTACTCTTTGCTCTTGCGAGTTTGGCGGGCTGCTTTGTTAAATGGCCTAAGGAGGTCAATTAAATTGCTGTCCTGTGATTTTTATTCTGTGGTTGTTCAGCATGTTCCTGAGCTTATGATGACCTGCATTAGCCAGTAGGCAGTTTGGCAGTCTCAGTCATCATCGATCTGACAAGACTGATGAGTCCTGACCCCTGAGTCCAGAGCCCTTTGTTTGTCCTTTCTACACATTTCAGAAGAAGGACCAGGTGTCACAAGGCAGATTTAACAGAGTGCTGGTGGCTCAGATTTCATCTGTTTGTCCCGTCTTCCTCCTCTTATCTTCCTACTTCACCTGTTCCCAGCCCCAGTGCTCTTTCATCTACAGAAACTGGAAGACCAAGGAATGAGTTCCTTGTCTTTCAAACAAGAATGTGCATAAGATTTGTTATAGAAACAAGATTATGAATAGTGCTAAGTTCCTACAGGGATGTATAGCTCCATACTTTAGGAATACTGTTGGCTTTCTGTTTGACCTGAGAACTCAAGGGAATTCTTTCCTCCAAACATTCAACCTTAAAGCAAATATTGAGCTAGCTTGGTTCTAGACTGATCCATTATTACACGAAGGCTTAGAATTTCAGTTATACTTATCCTATTTCAGTTGAACAAGTACATACATGTGATATGCATATGTGCATGGGAGGTGGGGTTGTACACATATGCACATGTTAATCAATTGTGGTACAGCAGGAGACATATTCAGAACTCTCACTAGCAGTCTGAGGAGTTCACTTGTGATTTAGAGACCTCCACTCAGGCATAGTCCAGTGTTTTACTTCATCATAGGAAACAGTTTCAGGATGAGCCAGTGTGGTATACAGTAGTAGTTTATTAAAAGACAAATTTAACAGATTTAGTAACAAGGACTAATAGGTGATATACTCAAGTATGGGTATAAGCTTCTGAAAGATCTAGAATAACAGGAAGAACCTACTATCTCTTAAGTAGACACATGCCATTTTGGAGGCTCTTAAAGTTGCACCTCAAATGATTGATAGGAGTCTTTTCCCCTTCTTTCTAGCAAGTGAGATTATTAGGGTAGCTCTGGAGGTATTTTAGATCAGATTATAATCTGGTAAAATAAAGCCATAAGCCATAATGGATGTGCAAGGAGATTAATATATATCCTTTGCTGTAATTGGGAGTTTCTGGTAAGATTCCTATAATATTATAGCTTTACAGTTGTGAACATAAAGGGACACATAGGCTTAGTCAGTCCTTACACAGGATTCACTACTGTTTAACATTGTAACTTGAAATATCTGATATAAAAGCTATATAAAAGAATATTGTCATTATATTTGTAAGTTTCAAAATATTCTGAGGGGTTTTTTATTTTATATGTGTAAATGCTTTGTCTGCATGTACATCTGTGTGCCAAAAGAGGGCATCATATCCCATTAGAGATGGTTGTAAGCCACCAGGTAGTTGCTGGGAACTGAACTCAGGACCTCTGGAAGAGCAGTCAGTGCTCTTAACTGCTGAGAAATCTCTCCAGCCCCCTGAGATTCTTTTTTTTTTTTTTGGAAGAGGGTGGGAAAGGGTTCATTCAGCTTACACTTCCACACAGCTCTTCATCACCAAAGGAAGTCAGGATTGGAACTTAGGCAGGTCAGGAAGCAGAAGCTAATGCAGAGGCTATGGGGGAATGTTACTGGCTTGCTTCCCCTGGCTTGCTCAGCCTGCTCTCTTATAGAACCCAAGACTACCAGCCCAGGGATGGCACCACCCACAAGGGGCTAGGCCCTACCCCTTGATCACTAATTGAGAAAATGCCTCACAGTTGGATCTCATGGAGGCACTTTCCAAACTGAAGCGCCTTTCTCTGTGATAACTCCAACTTACGTCAAGTTGACACGCATAACCAGCCAGTACAGTTGTCCCCTTGTCAACCTGACCTACAAGCAAATCATTATTAAGCCTCAACCCTTACTTTCTTGTTCATCCCCAAGATCAAAATAACTTTAAAAGTGCCACAGTATTTACATATTAAAAGCTCAATCCCCTTAAAATATCCAATATCTTTTAAAATTCAAAGTCTTTTAAAAATTCAAAGTCTCTTAACTGTGGGCTCCACTAAAACACCTTCTTACTTCAATAGGGAAAAATATCAGGGCACAGTCACAATCAAAAGCAAAATCAAGTGCCAACCGTCCAATGTCTGGGATCCATTCACCCTTTTCTGGATTCCTCCAAGGGCTTGGGTTGCCTCTCCACCTCTGCCCTTTGCAGCACACTTTGTCTTCTAGGTTCAGGCTGCCTGTAGTCTACTGCTGCTGCTGTTCTTGGTGGTCATCTGATGGTATGGACAGCCTCCCTGAGATTCTTGATTATCAGCAAATGACAGATCTCTACCTGACTCAGGAGTGAGGGACTCTTCTCTCTTTCCATGTCTCCATCAATTCACCCCATGTTTCTATCCTGCTCATTAGTAATTTGTAAATGAGAATACTTATTAACTACAGCCTTTGTGTCAAGAATTAAATGGATAGGAGGAACACTATGCCATTACACATGGGGATATCACCATCAGAAGAAAAATTGTCTAAAAGGCAGTTTAAAGTCGATATACTTTGCATCAAATATGATGGCCTAGACCTCAACGTTAGCATTTCCTAATAGGCACATAGCAGTTAGCACATCACCTGCCCCCCCCCACACACACCCTTGGGTTGGATTATGAGCAACAGTGTAGCTCTTCTTTTGTAACAGAAAACACTTTCAGGATGAAGTGCAATTGAAAGCCTCAGTGATAGTTTACTTAGAGGGTTGTTTTCTTAACATTTTTGCTTCAAGGCTGGCTTCTAAATACCACATTTTGCAGCCAAATGAAATTAATTTGTTTCTCTGTTGTTACCAGTGAAGCATGACCATGCTCACTGCACTTGCGGATTTCTATTCACTATACCCGGTGCCTCATCTCTGAATTGTTCTCAGGGATGGAGCTGGACTTTTGTACTAGCTTTCCCTCTGAACATGCTTCCCTGAATTCAGAACTTAACAGAGGAAATTTGTTAATTCTGTAAACAGATCATTCTCAGGACATTCTTTCCTGTTTGTTGCTTTCATGTATCATCATGGCAAGATGATACAGTATGAAAACCTCCATAATCCAGGCCTGTCGTGGTCCTTGTCACTAACGATAATATGGGCCGCATTTCTGTTTGTTTCTGTTTGTATTCCCACTGTATAACATTTCTTCCTGGAACCAATCTCTTTTCCAGCTTTCTGTTTTGTCTCTGTCTGGCTCACTTTCCCTGGAGCTTGAGGTTTACCAATAGTACTGTGACCTTCAGTGTCAGAATCTGTTCCTGAGACAAATGCTACGTTCCATTGTTTGTGCTAAATGTCTCACTGGGCTTTAGTTCTTAGCATTGGAACAACCAGAGCAGTCCTTATCAAAAGATTGACATTCTCTGGGATCCAAGTTAAAAATGCAAGTTCTTTGATTTTTCACATGTATTGACTCTATTCACTCTCAGAAAATTGTGGTCTTGAAAGAATCCTACAGGTCCATGAGGGTCTTTAGGTTGTTTGTGCCTATTCTGGTCTTCACTTCAGTACCTAATGAAACTTAATGAAGACTGTTTAGTTCAGCCTACAGTTCCAGGTTGCCCATCGTTCGCTGAAACTCAATTTGAAGCACTACTTACACTGAGAGTCAAAAGCTGAATGCAATGCCTATATTCACGCCTCTCACTTTTCTACTCTTCCACAAGTAAGGATCTCCTGCCTCTCTTGGAAACGCTGTGGGCCTTCCTAGCTCCATTTCTGTAACCAGGATGATCTCCCACAGAAGTACTCAAAGAAACCCGATCTAGAAAAGCCCTCACTCACATTTTATTCACAGCTGATTCTAGGTTGTGCCAAACTGACAATTAAAACTAACCTTCATACCAATACTAAATTAAAGTTGTAAAATGACTGCTTTTTAGGAGTTTTTCTATGGCAAGTCAAGAAACAAACATGAAGACTAAATTCTGGGTTTTAGAAGATAAAATGTGATAGCTGCCTTAAATACACAGCTCAACTTAAAACCGCTGTAGAATGTGCTGTGATAAAAGATACTGTGAGTTTTACTTCAGTTTCCACTGGAATTGCCAAGTACTCTCAAGTTCTGCATAGTTCATTGATTCTGTAGCAAGTCATTTTCCTGCCCTAGAATGTGGTTTCTAATTGTTTCCATGTTTCATAATATGCCAATAAGCACAAAGATCGGTCTGGGCAACCACATGGAGGGAAGAAAATCTTTGGAAAAAGTGAAGCACTGTTACAGTAAAACATATGCAGCTGGCCTTTTCACTCCAGGGTGTTATTTGTGGGTGACTGGGTGTACGATTGGCAGCCTGTCCCAAAGAATGAGTCTCCAAAGTACGATTGGCCAAGGTGATTCCTGGCTCAGGAAACGCCCTCATTCCCAGATGATTGCCTACATTTCAACTTTTTTCTTCCTTTGTGTGCTTTTAGCTGGATGATTTCTATTTTATCTATCATCTTGAGGTAGATAAGACAGGGAGTGCTTAGAAAATGCTTGGGCAGCTGGGCAGTGGTGGCACATGCCTTTAATCCCAGCACTTGGGAGGCAGAGGCAGGCAGATTTATGAGTTCAAGGCCAGCCTGGTCTGCAGAATGAGTTCCAGGACATCCAGGGCTATATAGAGAAACCCTGTCTCGAAAAAATGAAAAATTAAAATAAAAAAGGAAAGAAAGAAAGAAAGAAGAAAGGAAGGAAGGAAGGAAGGAAGGAAGGAAGGAAGGAAAGGAAGGAAGGAAGGAAGGAAGAAAGAAAGAAAGAAAGAAAGAAAGAAAGAAACAAAGAAACAAAGAAACAAAGAAACAAAGAAACAAAGAAACAAAGAAACAAAGAAACAAAGAAGTGCTTGGGCAGCCTTACTGAATGTTAAAGGCTCTGGTATCTGTATATCTTGTATAAGGCTTAGCCTTATAGTGGGAAATAACTGAATTAGAGTTATTGTGATGTGACTTAATGCTATAAATGTTAGAAACAGGGAGAGAAATTTTCACAGGCAACAAATGAGACATGATTTGAATTGTCAGTTAGTTTGTAAAATGTTGTCCTGGAAGTAAAGGGTTCTATAATTTCAAAATATCAATGTTGTATTTTCCATTGTTGCATATATGATCAGTTGATAACCCATTACTAGTTCAGATAAAATGTTTTATGCAACTGACCTTGGTTGTTGCTTAGGTCAGAGAAAAAGAAAAAATTACTCTTATCAATATATTTTGGTATGTGTGTTAATGAACGGAGATCAAACACTGTCAAGGCATGGGAGACTGGGCTGGTCTTCATTCCTCCCTGAGTTAATATTTCAGGAGATTAGAATATCAAAGCTTGATATTTAGTCAATGGACTAATGACTTAATGTCCGTGAATGTCACCTTTGTAAATTTCTCCAAGAAGCAAAGTGAGGTGGAGACACATTCATATTTAGTTTTGTGACTTTAAGAACAGTTGGGAGCAAGAAGCAGTTAAAACGAACAAACAAACAGATTCTGTTCAGATTTTTTCTTCTTTTTTGAAAAGCAAACCTTGAGCTTGTTTTCTGAGCTTGAAGTTCTCCGGGGTTAAAATCTGACAGTTTCACACTGAAGATTATAAATGGCACTGTTATTGTTTTCATTGTTGTTATCGGTTTTGGAAAGCCTAGCAATGGCCAGTGGCAGACTAATTCTTGGCTTCTCTGGTTGTCAAGGTTCAGCAAGTTTAATGGAGAGCAAATGCTTTCCAAATGCCAGGTCTGTGTCTTCTTCCAGAGAGAACTGGAAGCGCCAAAGGCCTTGAACATTTAATTTCTCAAACCATAGCCCAAACCCTGCCTGTCTAAGTGAACAGAAACTGCTTTTTCCTTAAGCAACTTCAGGAACAGCCAGCACAAACATTGCCTCTGGAGTCTGCATGATGTATGGGAATGCTTTGAAAGTACTGGATAGTTAATGTAAATGGGACACTGGCAACAAAAGGTGTGAAGCTTCTGTTGGCAACCTGACAGATGTCTGAGGCATTATCTAGCAAGTTCCACACTCTTGGTGTTCTCTTGTCAGCGTCAGATAAAAGAGAAAGAATCTGGCCAATTCTTGGATATTGGTTGGCTTACCAAATTTCATCCTTCCTCTCCCTAGCCATCTTCACTGTCTACAGTGTCCAGAGTCAGCTTAAAGCCATTTAGAAACATGACAGTGCATATGCAAATCTGCACCAGAGAAGCCAATATAACAGTGTCTATTGACAGTGCAAACTTCCCTGTCACCACATTCATGTCTAATCTTCTCAAGCTGGGTTAGGTTAGTTTTTATGCATTGTAAAGTAATCTCCTTGCTGTCCAGTATTCTCAGTACAGTAATACCTTTATGGTTTTTGTATTTTCTGTCAATATGATTTCAGCATGGGCAAAGCAGTTTATGTATAGCTTTGCAGCCCCTTCTCTGTTGGCTGGTCTATGGAAACTATTGGTACACAGATTACTCAGCTAGCTAATAGAACTGCTTGGTATTTGTGGTACTTGAATGTAGCTGGTTAAATGATTATGTCCAAACCAGAGGCAGAGTTGACACTGGTAACAAGACACTCACTTGCTCCTTGGGAGTTATTAGTGATGAGATCAATATGCAAAGATGCCAACAACTAATGTGGGAAAAGTTACTATCTAAGTGATATTACAGAATGATCTTTTGATTCTAACAAAGTGCCTGAACCTAAGCTATAGTGCCTATATGTTTAAGGTATAAACAGATCATGATTTGCAAATCATTGGCAAAACTCATAGCATGCTCTGTGCATCAACTGCTAGCAAATACATCAAACAGTAAAAGAACAACTTTTAAAACTTGACAAGAGATCCAGAAAGTTTTAGAGTGGTTCATAAACTGGTAAGCTGTTTTATGACATATAATTTCCACTATCTATAGAATATTATTTTAGTTTTCTGATTGTAAATGTAAGGAGGTGTAAGTGCAGTGTTGTCTGATGATTTGATATTACTCACTTTGCATTTAGCATGACCTCTCACACACCACTAAAGAGTGGTCAGCAAAGATAAAATGAGATAGGGAAGTGCATGAACTTTGCAACTTGGCAAAGTATGTGGCTAAATGTAATAGTTTAGTACAAAGAATAACACTTGCTGAAAAATATCAGAGTCATTGAGCCAAATAGTAAACAAACCGGGTACTAACATGTACCAGAAGTTACTACAATTTATAAAACTTAACAACTCAGTATGTAATAGTCTACTTAAAATAGGTTCTGGCACTTATATGAAACTTTTTTAAAATTTTAGATCCTGTTATTAAATGATCATTTAAAATGGAGTATAAAACTGACTTTTATTTGTGTTATATAATGCATCTCTACTTGCTTTTTACTACTAATAAAAAAATGCAGACTCCAACAGCCACTATGGCCACAACTGCTCAATATGGATAGACAGTCATTTTAGTAAGTTACAGTGTCTCAAACAGTACTACCTGGCTATTTTTACTCCTTCTTTGGCGGCTTACCTCTTGCCCTATATTTGCTTCTCCAAGTACCTGGCAACAGATGCGTTCAGAGCAGGAATGTTGGAACTCTGAGGAGGAACTGTTTGGTTACAAGTGGACTTCAGATGGTATGCCAAATTTAGTAAGTCTTTAGTAAATTGAAATGAGCAAAATTCAATTTCAGAAAGTGATAGATAATTTAAAAATAAGCCTATGTAAGCCACATTCCTGATTATAAAGTTGGCAGCCTTTGTTGAGTACCACTGAGTGCCACTTTTAAGATAAGCCATAGTGAAATGACCATGAACTAGGATGAAAGTCCTCCAAAGCAGGATGCTCCAACCTATTATAGCAACACCTGCCACATATGCCTAATGGTAGGGTTTTATTTTGAATGCATTTAAATAATATGTGTTGTTTTGAAGTTCAAGGATGGCTTTATGAGTGTTTAAGAGAAAAAATATTAGTGCAAACTAGCTAAAGACTCAGCTGATGCTTAGTGGAAGGATATGGAGAAGAAGAAAAGATAAAACCACAGTTTTTTAAACAACAAACAAGTCTGAGCCACTTTTAGTGGTTATTACATAGATGGTGGAAATTATATCTCATAAAACAGCTTGCCAGTTCATGAGCCACAGGGAAAAAAAGGTAGCAGGAGTCTCTAGAGTAAGAACGTAAGAGAATGCCAAGAGAGTCAAGGCAAACATGACTAGGATTTGCATTGCTATTCAAAGAAGAAATAGAAATGAGAAGAAAGAAATTTACAGGTTTTGACTTAGAACTGACAGAAGTGAGCAGACTGTGTAATCAACTCTCAGGGGAGGAGCTTCTCCTTTCACTTATCTGTTTAAAGAGGAAATTATTCTCCCCATGTCTTCAGTATGTCTGCAGAGCTTTCTTCTCATTGTTGTCCTCACCATTATGCAATGGTCAATTTGATTAACTATTTAGGGGATGGGGAAGTATTATGATATTGTAATCTTAACAGTCATTGGGAAAGTTTAGAATGTCATGTTTCTACCCAGCAGCAAACATGGAACTCAGATCTCAAACTTTTGCTAGAAGAAGTAACTTACCTTTAATGGGCCTTCACAAAACCTTTTCCCTTCCAGATTATATTTCAAATCATTTTTTCTTTATCAAAATAATATTTTCATTGTTTCCTTGAGAGTTTTGTATGTTTTGATCATATTTACCCACTATACCTCCCAGATCCACTCCTTCCCTACTTGCCTAACTTTGTGCCCTATTTTTTTTTAAATCTTATCAAGTCCAATTTAGTTTGCCTTGAGTTTCCATTGGTCTTTTTCATGCTGTCCTAACTGCTGTGAATTAGTGTGTGCAGTTGCCCCATTATCACCAGAAGACAATGTTTCCTCAAAGTCACCTTCTGCATCTTTCTGTTATGATGCACCTATTTCAAGAAATACTTGAGATTAGGGTGTAGATCATGGGATGCAGATTTCCCATTTAGAGTTTAACATTTCTGTCTGTCTTATTCTCTGTACAGTTATAGATCTCTATGTTAATCACTATCTGCTGCAAATAGAAGCTTCTTTGATGAGAGCTGAAAAATATATTAATCTATAATGTAGTTAGGAATTGGTTCAATTCAATGTCCATTTAGCAGAGTAATGATAGTACAGTCTACCCTAATGTCTATGATTTCTCTAACCAATAGGTTCTTGGACCTATAGTGGTGCCAAGTATGGGTTTTATCTTGTGGAGCAGGACTTAAATCCAATCAGAAACTGATCAGTTATTTCCATGTTGTTAGTCTTCTTCCCTGTTAGCATGCATAGCATTTTCCAGTACTATGAAAGCTAGTCAGTAAGGATGAAATTTCAGGTAAGTACTAGCTTGATTTTTCAATGTACTATGATTCAAGTATACAGTATCTTCAGCAAAGCATCTTGCCAACAATTTCTGGTAGATAATCATTGGCAATTGTCTTAGTCAGGGTTTCTATTCCTGCACAAACATCATGACCAAGAAGCAAGTTGGAGAGGAAAGGGTTTATTCAGCTTACACTTCCTCATTGCTATTCATCACCAAAGGAAGTCAGGACTGGAACTCAAGCAGGTCAGGAAGCAGGAGCTGATGCAGAGGCCTTGGAGGGATGTTTCTTACTGGCTTGCTTCCACTGGCTTGCTCAGCCTGCTCTCTTATAGAACCCAAGAAATACATATCTTTGAAGATTTAAAGCTGGTATCTAAAGTGAGAGGAAATAAATGATGTTCTTCTTTCTTGATCTGGGTTACCTCACTGAGAATAGTGGATTTCTTTTTGTTTCCTAAAATGAAAAAAAATGCATTTTATTGGATAAAATTAGTAAGTATTTTCTAGAACAGCAGTTATTTATTTAATGGTGGTACCTATTGTGTGATTACCATAATTTTTTGTGGGGGTGGGGGGTTGGGAGGGGAAGCTGAGGCTGGCTCTCACTGTGGAGCCTTTCCAGGATGGAACTCATTTTGTAGATTAGGCTGGCCTCAAACTCTCAGAGACTTGCCTGCCTCTCTCCTGGTGTTGAAGGTGTACATTACTAACACCACCACATTCCAGAGGAAACTGCTTTGCTTAAAAAGTATTTACTTTTTCATAATAATATTCAAAGTATTTTGATCATAGTCTTTCCTCTCCCCTACTTTCCTACTCCTGTACTCCCAGATCTTCTCCAAACTCCTTAGCCACTGCCAGACCTTCCCCAAACCCCTACCTACTGCCAGACCTTCCCCAACCTCCCTACCCAATGCCAGACCTTCTCCAACACCCTTCCCACTGCCAGATCTTCCCCAATTCCCTACCCACTGCCAGATCTTCCCCAACTCCATACCCAATGCCAGACCTTCCCCAAACTCCTACCCACTGCCAGACCTTCCCCAACCCCCTACCTACTGCCAGTCCTTCCCCAACCCACTACCAAATGCCAGATCTTCCCCAACCTCCTACCCACTGCCAGACCTTCCCCAACCCCCTACCCACTGCCAGACCTTCCCCAAACCCCTACCCACTGCCAGACCTTCCCCAACCTTCCTATCCACTACCAGGCCTTCCCCACCCTCTCTACCCACTGCCAGACCTTCCCCAACCTCCCTACATAGTCAACTTCATACTATCACTCTTTCTTAGAAACAAAATGACACACATATACAAACAATGTACTCCAATCTGTTTGACCACTACTTCTGAGCATGAAGGATACTCTGAATATTGGGTAATATAGCCAGAATTCTCCAGTATAATTCTCCAATATTCCATTGGAGAAAACTGATTGTCTCTTAGTAAATAGGAGTGTCAAATAACTTCTTGACTAGAAGTGATCCATTCTCTATGTTGGGATTTTGTCTGAATTGAGCTTTTGAAAGTATTGTATATGAGTCCAAAGAGTTCCTATGTCTGTCAACTCTTAGATGTGGAAAGTGCTATTTCCTTGGAGTTGTTTGCCACCTCTGACTCTTATAGTCTTTCCACCTCCTCTTTTGCACATATTCCTGAACCTTGAGAATAGGAATCTGATAGTCTCTCACTATGGGCACATTATCCACTTATAGATCTCTATGTTCATTAATGTCAAGTGCAAGAAGATGCTCCATTGGAGATGAGCTATGCATGGATCTATGAGTTTAACCATAGGTTGTTAGGACTTGTTTTACAGCTGTGTTCATTTAGCAGAATATTAATAGGCTTCCCCTATGGCCCCGGATATGGTCTTAGTCTCATTAACAGTTTCAGGTATAGGTCATATCTCATGGAGTAGGCCTCAAATCCAATAACAAAGTAATTATTTCCCTAATCTTCATGACACTATGGTGCCGTTGGGCAGGTCATTATACTAGTTCACAATGCTTGTAGCTAGGTGACATTCATGATTACTTTTCTCCTCCAGTGGTGTATATAGTACCCTCCAATGATACCAGTGTTACTCAGTCAGGTGAAGCTTCCAGTTGAGTACCTGACCAGTTTCTCCATGTTCATTTATGGAATGACTCCCATATCTGTGAATTTTAATATATCATTTTTCTTAATATCTAAGTGATAATCTATTGTGAACATGTACCACATATTCATTATCCATTCAACAGTTGATGGGCACATCAGCTCTTTCTATTTCTTGGCTAGTGAATGGAGCAACGTGAGCACCTCTACAGTAGGATAGACTCCCTTGGAACGATGCTGTGAGTGGTATAGCTGGATCATCTCATAGATAAATTTCTAGCTTTTTGATGAAGTGCCACACTAATTGCATACTGCCATGATAGTTTGAATCCCACCAGTGATGAATAAGTGTTTCCCTTTCTATACATCAGTGCCAGAGTTTGTATTAATTTATTTTTTATCATAACCGTTCCAACTGGGGTAAGATGAAATCTCAATGTAGTTGATTTGAATTTCCCTGATGGCTGAGATGTTGAACATTAATATATATATATATTTCTCAGACATTAGCATTTCATCTTTTGAGAACTCTCTGATTAGACCCATGCCTTATTTTTAATTGAATGTTCATTAATTTTTAATTTTTTGAGTTTCTGTATATCTAAAAAACCAACTTTGTCAGATATGAAACTGGCACAGATCTTCCCCCTTTCTGTAGACTGCCTCTTCCATTGAATAATGATGTCTTTTACAAAGTCTTTTTTGTTTTATTGGATCTCACCTCTTAATTTTTGTTCTTAAGACCTACTCTACCAGTGACTTGTTCAGAAATCATTTCCTGTGCCAGTGAGTTCCAGTGTCTTCCATACTTTCTTCTCTATCGTATTTAGGATATTGGATCTTCTGTTGAAGTGCTTCATTCATTTGTACATGAACTTTTCACACGGTTGAGCGATAAGGATCAGGTTTCCATATTCTACCTGGAACTATCCAGTGTGATCAGAAATGTCAATTAAAATGTTGACTGGACACAAAGAGAATAAATATCCTTGTCTTGTTTCTTCTTTGAGTAGGGATATTTTTCTCAATTTAGTATAATGGTGGCTGTGAGCTTCCAGTATATTGCCTTTATTATGTTGTGATATGCCCCCTCTATTCCTGTTTTTGCCAGGACTTTTATCATGAGTGACTATTTTCTTTTGGGTGTATGTCTTAGGGTTTTACTACTGAACAGATACCATGAGCATGGTACTAGCATCTCCAATATACTGGGGTGTTTTCTGCAGCTAGGCTTCACCAATAACTCTCATAGGCTCTCTTCATGGTGCCAAATCTCAAATTCTTTGTATGACCCTTTCAGTCCTGGGTCATCAACTGCAACTGAGGCTACACCTTCACAAATGGCCTTGCCTGGCCTCTCACAGTGCCAAGCCTCAGCTGTTTTCTGTGATCCCTTCATACCTTTAAAACCAATACCACCTGGGTGATTCTAACACATTACCAAGTCCAGGTGTAGCATGAGGTACAATCTTTGCTATCTCTGGAACACACCTTCTTTGTGCTCTTAGAAAACACTTCCCAGAAAAAAAAAATCTCACCTCACTTCTTAACAATGCAAATTTCTTAGCTCCAGCTAACCAGCATCAATTGTCCTGGTAGTCCCTTCTGTTTTTGACTCTAAAACCAGAGCCACACAGCCAAAGCTGCCAAGTTTTGCTTGCAGGAGCTGCAACTTAGCCCCCCTTGTTCTAATAACATGAGTTTTCTGTTTTCCAGCTCCCTCACTACCTAAGGTTGCCTGTCCTGAAACTTATTCTGTAGATTGACCTTGAACTCATGAGACCTGCATGGTTCTGTCTCCTGAATGATGAAATCAAAGATGTGTACCCCAAGGCCTGAACTTAAGCTTTGCTCTACTTGGAAATTTCTCTATACCAGGCTAGCCTTGAACTCATAGATATGCTTGCAACTGTTTCCTGGAATTAAAAGTGTGTACCACCATGCTTGGATCTAAGCTTATCTGGGTGGGATCTTGCCCCAAAGTCACCACTGCCTTAATCCGTTTATCTCCTTGAACATAGGCTTCAGCTCCATTTCACTTCTTGGTGTCCCTTCATTACTTGAACCATATATTTCATCTGCATTGATCCTTGAGCTTTAGGTTATAGAGTTTTATAATAGATGTATCCATGGGATTGGGGTCCCAACTCTGCATTTAGATTAGTTATAATTATAACTATGTTCAATGGTCTCTAGCTGTTGCAAAGAGAAATTTCCCTTATGAGATTATATATTAACTTATATATAAAGTTTTGGTGGTCAGTTCTGAAAACTTGCATACAAGTAATATTATACTAAGGCTATATATTTATACATTCAATTATATAAAAGCATGAACATATACATATGTAATAACAAATAGTTAAAAGAGTTCAGGAATATAAGAGAGAGCAAGGAGAGATATATGAAATGGTTTGAAGTGAAGAACAGAGAAAGGGGAAATAACAAACTTATAATATAAAAAAAATCAGAGAACTACTTTTTAAAAATACCTTAATGGTATACCCAAAGTCCTTAAACAAGAAGCAGTAAATCTCTTTGAAATACTTATTTTTTCATAATCGTATACATCATTCTATGAGATAGGAATGAGAAAATATTTGTGTAGTATAGGGCTACAAATGTAAGCCTTAAAGTATTATTTACTACTAAATGTAAGCTCTTAACCCTGTGAAATCAGAAGAAATCTGTACAGGCTACACTGAGAATGAGTCAAAAAGGAAGACCAGCATGGGGATAAATTGCCCCCATTGCCAGTTTGAGCTTGAAGGGGCACCTCTCCTCCTACACCATACATGTACAGGTATACAATATGAGCCTACAAAAATGCAGCAAGCCATTAACCTGGTGTCTTTTTTTCATGGTTTTAAAAATTACTTTGGCATAATTTTTGTGGACTTTTTCCATGAGTTATTATTCCTAAGGTACTGTGATTCCTTTCAACTAGTACTTTGATAAATTTGCCAAGTATGGTGTGGGTTTAACAAATGATCAGGAGATATGTGGAAGTGTTCAATCTATGCGTATTAGTATTGTCCTGGGAAAACCTAACTTTCTTAATTTTTTTCCTCTTTGAGTTGGAACCTATGATAGAAATAAAAACACCAGTTTATTTTGTGAATGTAGAAAACATGTAAAGTATTTTAATATTATTGCAACCTGTTTTGTATCTGATTCGAACCCTTTTGTTTTGCTTGTTTAGTCAGAGGTGATTTTGTGTGGTCTCATAGTTGAGAGAAAGGCAGTGGAATCAAACCTTGTGAGTTCAGTTTCTACATGCTAAATAGATAGATACAGAGCAGAGTGTTTTTCTCCTTTTTCTTCTCAGTAGAATTGTCTAGTAGGTGTAAAATCTCCCTTTTTAGAATCTCTGCTATCTATGCAGAAACAGCCTGAATGCCAGAGGACACAGACCAAATGCCAATCAAACAACAGAGACATTCAGAGTCTGTTGCTAGTATTTTATTAAGCTTCAAAGTGAATAATTACATAATAATTATGTTTACTAGACCACAAATTTCTAACATCTATGAGAGCAATGCCTATTACCTTTGTGTAGGCATACTTTCTATTCTTCCCTTTTCAAATGAACGGTGTGCTTCCAGATGTGTGACAGTATTGCTCCTTAGCTTGCAGAGATGTATTTCCTTTGGTTACAGTGAAATAGCATTTCCACTTTTCTTTTCTCTGTAGCAGAATGGGTAAATATTTTCTGACCTATGACCTCACTAGAAAATATAATGCCTTTGTCATTTTTATTATGCTTTCTGCTGCACTGTGAGCACATGCAGTAAATCTGAGGCTTACGGCAGAGTTGGAATTATTCTTTGTCACATCTAAGCTAATTGGGTTTGAGTAGTTCTTATATGGGCTGTTCCACTCCACATGGAAATAGTAGGTCATTTATCTTAAATGAATGAATTGTAGTACTTAAACCACACTGCTATAATAACCCTCCAAAACCATACTTAAAGAGCAGACAGATCGTTCCCATAGATGCTACAGATTTCATTTGTTTTGCATACAAATACCATTTATCTTGTATTTTAAGTAACACTTATTATGTTGTGTATTACACTTTGATAGATTTTTCAAATTATTTCTACTTTTCTTTAACCAAGTATATTTGTAAATTGTGAGAGAGCATTGTGGAATTGTGTGAGCCTGTAAAATCTTGATGGATGAATGCTATCTAGCCATGTATTTTAAATGTCTAAGTATAATCTTTCTGATGTGAATCATAGTGCCTACCAAATAACAAATGTGTTTTCCCCAAGTACTCTAAAATTTCAAAGATATCTATCCCTATTTTATTCAACAGCAATCTCCAACTTATTTTTTTCCTAGAAAATTGAATCTGTTACTGCTTAATATTTCTACCAGTTTAAAAAATGCGGTTTATATTGGCATCAGAGCACTAATTTACATATTTGGGGATAACAAGAATGCATGCAAGAAAAAGATCAACATAAAATGAAATGTGGAAAAGATGTTTTCCCTCAACAGCAACTTAGGGGAAGCTAAGAGAAGAGTTGATAAGCATCTGGCCTGAATGTGTCACTTCTTTCTTTAGGTGAAGTGTGACCAGTATTGGCCCAGCAGAGGCACAGAAACTCATGGGCTGGTCCAGGTGACGCTGCTGGATACGGTGGAGCTTGCCACGTACTGTGTCCGGACCTTTGCACTTTATAAGGTTTGCTTTTTGGCTTCGTTCTCTTGCCCAGTTTTTCCCTATTATTTAAAGAAACTAAATTCCTCTATCCTTTGTACTTAAATCTTGGTCCTACTGGCAACAGGGAAGAATGAGATCATTCTTGAATTTCTCATCCAGCCCCCTTTCTCATGGACCAGTGTTTTATCAGTAACTATGAAACAAATCCAATCCGTGTTCTGAAGAAAGGTTCTCTGAAATGGAAGAACTAATTCTTTCTGTAAATAGGCAGGAGCACTCCAGATGGTTGCAGCCAGATGGCAGAGTGCTTCTCATGTGACAAGCTTACCTGCCTCAGCAAATACTGATCATTTAGGGATATCTCAGGGCTCCAGGTAATGTGTCTTCAAAGGCTATCCCCTAAAAGGAAAGAACTGAGGCAGCGTACTTTAGTGGCACTCACCATTAGCTGCTAAGGTCAGAAAGCAGCATCTGAGCAAGTGTTCCTGTGTCACAGAATGGTTCGAGTGAGAAGAGAGAAGTAAGACAATTCCAGTTCACCGCCTGGCCTGACCATGGAGTTCCAGAACACCCCACACCTTTCCTAGCTTTCTTACGAAGAGTGAAAACCTGCAATCCTCCTGATGCAGGGCCAATGGTTGTCCACTGCAGGTAAGGACCATTGAGAACATTTGGTTTATTTTCAGCCAGAAGGACTGAGTGGGGAACGAAGCACAAATGACTCTATGTTATATGTTCTCTTTGCGATTGTTGATTCTGGGAGATGGTAAATACATTCATTCAGATGTCTCTTGCTAATCGAGTCCTGTACTGAGATCAGTAGAAAAGACTGGATAAAAGGCATAATACCTCTGGATATAGTGTGATTGCCCATCACCCACCCACTCTACACACTGCCCATACACTGCTTTCTCTTAGCTGCAAAAATAACTAATAGATGAATACAAAGTTAAGTATGTGAGGATAAACAAAAGAGAAAAGATTACATTTTAACCTTATAAGAAAGAGTTAGATTTTATCTTTTTATGGAAAAATATTCTCTAAAATTATTTTTTATGAATTTGTCAATGGGCTCTTGTGCTGCATTCGTTTAAGCTTTCTTGGAACATATGTTAATGTAAAGATAGATAGATGCATTTATTTATTATTACTATCAGTTAACATACAAGAAATGCATTATCTTGGTCTTTCAAATTAATTTTATAAAATACATACATTTTGTAAAAAGTTTTATTATGTACATTGAAATGAGGAATTTTTCTTGAAATATATAACTTACACCTTCCCTCAATTCTGACTGCCATCCTCTGTACCATCACACAGTGTCTGTATATGTAAATATTAATCCATTATAACATTTAATTCATCTCTTCAGGATACCTGAGTTGCTCTCAGATGCCGCTCCTAATAACAAAATATTCAAGATGCCTTCTTAGATTCCGGATGTTCTCTATCATTGGACATATTCTGTGCTGTGGCCCTGCATGAATATGCTCATATACTTTCCCAAAGGCTCTTAATAATTTGAGCAATTCAATATGTCTTCATGAACAAGGGAATCAAATTAAAGTGTGGAAGTTTATAAAGGAAAGACAAGAAAAATACGTTATGAACTTACTTATATCATAAATTAGTAGCATAATTTAGGCTACATATTATAGGGCAATGTAATAGACCCTCAAAATGGGACCAGTGGGAAATAATGCAAAATGAAACCTATATAACTGACCTGCCTGTCCACCTGACAAAAGTAACTGCTAAACAATAGCTTAGAGAGTTCCTGAATGGGAAACCATAGCACCTGAGAGGAGACAGTAATAGAACTAACTTGTGTTAGTGACTGACACCTTATAATTTGAAGCTTTTTCATGCATTACTTTTATTGATATTCCTATTGTAATAGAGAATATGCACCATTTAAGAGGAGCACTAATCGCTAGGTACGATGCTCAATTCAACCCCTGTCTTGTTCTCTTGTTCTAACTCCTTCACATACAGGAGAGGGGCCTCTGAAGACTGGATAACCGTTGTCATTCGCTACATGATGATAAAACAGAATCAGTTTTATTTGTTTGAGCCAGTGGTTTTATGTAGTGAAAGCCAAGTCTTAGTCTCATGCTTTTTACTGTCAGAGAATACTCTGTGCTTTGCAGTATAAACCATTTTAAAAGCTTCAAACAGCTAATGTAGCCTGGTTACATGGTACTCCAGTTGGCACAAGCTGAACTTGATTATAAAAATCATGTGGGAAGTACACAAAACATTTTCAGATGGAGAAGCAGGAAATCAGCCTCAAAAGTGAAATGATGCTTTTATAGGCCTTGTGCCAGTAAGAAGCACACCAAACACAGATAGCATTCACATAAAGAGAGAGGGGAAGACTATAAACGTAAAATAATGACAAAAACGGGAAAGATGTTTCTATTGAACAATCATATTGTGAATTGTATTATATTAAAATATCATCTTTGGGCTGGCCAGCCGTTCTGTGAGTAGACACACTTGCCATCCAAGTTGATTCAATCCCAAGATTCCCCATAAATGCAGAAGGAAAGAACTAGACCTCAAGTGTGTCTTGTTAGGTCCACCTGTCCTTTAAGGCTTATGTATGCCCCTCATCAAAATACTAATAAATACTTTTGTTTAGGGAAATACTACACCCCCCCCCAAGTTTGTGCTGTCAATTCTGTAAGTTAATGATATAAGAAAAAGTGTTTGTGGGAGAGTAATGGCTGAGAGTAAACAAAGACAGTGTGGGTTAAGAGTGATGGCCTGTGTCAGGGCAGTGCTAGAGATGCAAGGCAAGGCACACAAGGTAGTTGGACTGTGCTCAACCCCAGAGTGTGTGCCCATAGGCAAGCTCTGACCCAGGGCCCAAGGAAAAAGGGGAAATGGGGAGCTCCAGCTGGGTCCCATGGGGAGGAGAGTCTTCTGGCTTGCACATTGGGTGGCTTGGGTTGGTGGCAGCTGTGGTTGGAAATGCTGGGAGGCCTAAGCAGGAAATTAGATGCACTGCTCTTCAGGGGAAGATTTGCTCCATTGTTCCAGCACAACAGGTCCAGAAGAGAAGAGACAGTCCATGGTTTTAGAGAGTTTATTGTAGAGAAGTAGAAAGAGAGGGGAAGTAGAGAAGTAGAGGCCAGCCATGGCTACATGGAGAGAGTGGGGAAGGGAACATGGGAGCAAGGGGACAAGAGAAAGAGCAAGAGAACAAGAAAGGGAGGAGGGGGCAAGCAGCCCCTTTTATAGTGAGCTAGTACTACCTGGCTGTTGCCAGGTAATTTTGGGGAGGAGCATACCTGGCTATTGCCAGGTAACTGTAGGGGTAGAATCCAGACAGAATACCAGGAGCTTGGAGCATTGCCCTAGGATACTAATGGCCACAGAATTATGGAGAGCTGAGGGCCTCATCAAAAATCTAGTGTCTGGGAGCATGACCAACAGGTTTCCACAGAATTATCTGCAGGGTATCTGGAGGTTAAGCCTAGCTCAACCAGAAAACAGGATGCCTTTCAGGATCCCACAAGGCTGTACATTTATATGAAGGTGCCATGGACACCAAGTTAACTCATTTAAATAAAAATTATCTTTTTAGTTAAATTGACACCTGTGAGAGGTATTTTGAACCATTTTGAAAGCACTAAACAGTATACAGAAAGACACAGTTATGAAGTCACCAAGTAGAACTGTTAATCATGATCATGTAACAATCACAAAGTCACAAAGTATTCTCTAATGCCTAAGTTCCTCTTTTTTTATTTTTTTGGTTTTGAAAGTTAATTTTATTAATTGAAGATAATATATGAAATGCATTAATCATGACTAGAAAGGTGAGGTCAGATCATGTCTTAGTTCTGTCTGTAGCATATAATCTTAATTCATATAAAAGGATTTTCAAAATTCCAGTCTCTATAAATAGTTATACACAAAACATACACACACACACACACACATACACATACAGTTCCTACCACCATGGGTCAAAGGTGCTCTGCCGTCTCCCTTCACTGGGTTGACTTATAGGTAGGGGAGCACAGCACTGCTCAAAGACCTGTGCAATAAGATTTGAATGGAGCCTAAGTTTCTCTTATGGTATGCTCAGACATGTTTTTCTTTATTGAGAAGAAACAGTGGTAACTCAGACTACTTCCAACCAACTTACAAAATAAGAACCAGGAAGAATGGTGGAGAAGCCAAAATATTTACATTCCACCAGAGACTTTGTTAGTAATGGGTAGGCTGGAAGTACGGAGAAAGAAGCCATCGAGTAAAGAGAAATTATAACAATTTTCAGAAAAGAATTTCCATGCTAGGCCATTGAACCAAGTTTACATAGATGATGTTAGCAAGTTGAGAAGGGCGTGGGGAGAAGAGAATGAGAGGATAATACTGTCTGGTGCCCTACCTGCAGGAAGAGGATGAGGTACTAGAGATAGCTGTCCTTTAGAACGAGTGCTGCCGTTGTTAGGGAAAGGCTGCTCTTTCTCACCAGCTTTGTGCTTTGGGGAAATTTATTGAATGTATCTCTATCTCTGTTTCTTTATTTATAAATACGGCAACACTGTTCACAGCTGTAAGAATTTCATGATGATAGAATACCATATCAGAAAATAATTCAAAAGTGTAAGATAATGTTAAATTATCAACATATTCACATGTGTATATGCTTATGTCCACACATAAAACTGTAGGTATTTTAAGAAATGCTGAACTATTACTGCATTCACATCATCTTATACTCAGATGTTAATATATATCCAAAATATCCAAATAGTTAATAGGCTACTTTTCAAATATTTTTAATATTTTCTATCATGTGATTTCATCAGATTTTTTTTTCTAGTAATAGTGAACATTTAATGGCCTAAATTAGAGAATATGATTTATAGAATTCAGTTTCTGCTTATGGAAACTTTAAAAGCTTTTAACTTTCAAAATGATTCTGTTAAGGACACATGGAACTTCATGCTCGAATTTTAAGTGCCTTAGAGATGAAGTTTGAACTTTTTATCTTTACTTTCATGGGCCAGTATGAAGAAATCTGGTTTCTGGTAATTATCTGACATAAAAGTAATTTTTAAAATTCTGAGCATATTCTATAAATTCTATCTTCCTATATCAAAAGACTACAAGAACATATATTTGGTCATTGTTGTTACAAACAAATTAAGTTGAGATAAAACAGTAATTTCATTGAATCAATTGTAAAACTCTGAGCCATGATAGTCTTTTGTTATATATTTTGATAACAGGAAAGTATATTCTCTTCATAGGATGTGTGTGTTTCTTCATACATATTATACATATACTTAATAATTATATATTTATATACATATACAGAATGACAATATAAATATATTTATACACATGTATATTTATATAATGAATAAATAGAAAGGGAGATGATTTGACACACCTGAACTTGTCTTTTAAATGAAACTGTCTTAAGGTTAATAAAACAAACCTCCTGAAGGTCATGAAATTCTATAAGATTCTTAATTCAATCCAGATTCTAGATCCAAATAGATAAATCTAAGGTCAGATAAACACTAGTAATGTCTTCAATATACAAGTAGACCATTAAGCATGAACCTGTTTAAAAGTCACCTGATGGGTAGCACATGTGGTAAAGTGCTTGACTTATAAGCTTGAGGAAATGTGTTGAGTTCCCATAAGCCACATGAATGTGATGGACTTTGAGGCAGGCAGTTCTGTGAGGGCTTTGTAATGCAGACATGTATTTCCAGAGGGGAGGGTGAGAGACTGAAGGATCCCTGAAGCCTGCTGGCCTGCCAGTCTATTTGATCTAGCCTGTTTGGTGAGATCCCAGCTAATGAAAGGCCATGTCTCAAAGGAGGCAAATAGTATTTCTGAGGATGACTTTGAAGTTTTCTTTGGGACTCTACACACACACATGTATATACATCTAGATACGCATGTGTACCAACACACATGCTTATGAAATTATATACATGTACAAACACATGCATTTAAAAATGACATGTTTGGTGTTGAAAGAATTTTTAAAGCCAATTTTCATGTTAGTTTTCAACTTGGAATATAAAAACAAAACCAAACTACTTAGGTCTTATTATTTTTTAATTTTAAGATTTTATTTACTTATTTTATTTGAGTTTCCTGTATTGTATTTGAGTTTGTGAGTACACTGTAGCTGTCTTCAGACAAACCAGAATAGGGCATCAGATCCCATTTCAGATGGTTGTGAGCCACCATGTGGTTGCTAGGAATTGAACTCAGGACCTCTGTAAGAGCAATCGGTGCTCTTAACCACTGAACTATCTCTCAAGCCCCCCAAACTGTCTATCTTACAGCCAACAGAAAATTAGAGAAAATAGCTTTCTCAAGGTCAAAAGTCTTGCAAATATTCCATATAAAATACTTTGTGACCCAAAGATGCTAGTTGTGCTTTAAAAACTTGACTTTTATATTAAAAACCACCTCTTCTTTTCTCCATTCTTATTCCTAATGTTCCATTCAAATCTTTACTCTGGGCAGAGTCCTTTTTCTTGTCAAATGTGAGAGTTTTGTAATGATTACAATTTGAAAGAAAAGATTGGGATTTCCCATAAACCTGTAAAATTTGTTTTCATTTGTAAAAATATACCATCATCTCTAGATAAAAAGATGGACGGAATATACAAATTGTGTAGGATTTTTTTTTCCACCTCAGATATTTTAAGGTGTCAGGGGGAAATAATTATACCATGTGGAATTTGTTCTTAACACACAAACTATTCTGCATAAAACTCACATGTTTAAGTAAACCAAGCAACAGAGTGATGCCAAGCAAGTCACTGAGTCCTCAATATTAATTGGGTAATTTAATAAGAGATTATAATTGTGTGAAACAATAGCATTAAAAGGAATTGTTTCCTCTCTTCTCCCTCTGCCAACCTCCAACCCTGCTGATACACACAAAGTATAAAAGTCAAAGTAAAGAAAGAATCTGGAGTGGAGTAGTTCTCTAGCTGCCTGGTAGAGTAGAAATTCTGTTTGAAAACCACTGTAAACATAAAGCCATGAGGCCCCTGGTATAAGATGCTGACCTCACAGTTGTGCATCAGGTCTGTACCATGACTGTCTCTGTAACGGTGACTAGAATTTCTATTTCTGCTCCTGTGCAGGTAGAGCAAAGGGCTCACTTTAATGTAGGAATACAGTTACATGAAGATTATCCCCACTACCACCATTTATTATTACAGTCCTTGTTTTGGATGGGGAGGGGCAAATTGAGAATTGGAAAGTTCAAAGATTTGCTGATACTGTGTGCTCAACTGGAAGCAAAGTCTGGAAGAGGATCCATGTTTTCTCCTTTTAGGTTTTCTTCTCTCTCTGGGCATTTTTAAGGGTGTTCTGTTTGGCAATAGTATTTCCTTCCAAGTATTGTTTGTATATTAAGTAAGAGAATACGTGTAAATTAAAAAATTATCCAGATACTTGCCATAAGTAAACAAGTAAGACAGGCATGGTGATGCACTCACAAAGCAGAGGCAGGTACATCTTCAGACTTTGAGGCCAGCCTAGATTTTATAGTAAGTTCCAGGTCAGCCAGGGTTACACATTCTCAGATAAAATCAAACAACAGCAACAAAAATATAACTAAACATTTGCAGTTACTGATGTTTTATAACTATTTTATCTTACTACTATAGAATAGTATCTACTATTAACAGTATTTATTTTTCAGAAAAGTAAGCTAGAGTACAGTTTCTGTGATTAGAAACTGTATTTGAAAATAGGCATCCATCTTGATTGACAAACATATAACACTTTACAGATGTAATAATAATTGTATTCTGCTTTAAATTTCACCCAATAGAATGGGTGATGACTATAAGACCAGGGATCCCAACTCTAACACTAGTGACACGTTACGTCACATGGCTGTTGTTGTTAAAGTCTTTCTATACAGGTCAGGCATTCAACAAATCCTTCGCCTTTGCCCACTAGGTGAGAATAGAACAGCTCTCCCATTTTGACTGTCAAAAGTCTCCTCCAGTATTGCCAAATGTCCTCTGCCAAGAAAAAATCACCCCTAGCTGAGAGACCACTCTCATATTTATGGTAATGAATAATTCCAAAACCTTTCACTGTCTATAAAATTTCCTCAATGGGCATTCTCCTTCTAAATAGTTGGAGAATATGAAATCTGCTTTAATCATTGCCTTTCAGAGCATAGTCAGAAGA
Source organism: Apodemus sylvaticus (assembly GCF_947179515.1). Taxonomy (NCBI): domain Eukaryota; kingdom Metazoa; phylum Chordata; class Mammalia; order Rodentia; family Muridae; genus Apodemus; species Apodemus sylvaticus. The sequence goes on along the minus strand of NC_067474.1, from coordinate 88,410,679 downwards.
AGACTCATTGCTTGACTCATCAACAGCACTCTCTACCACATGAAAAAAGTTCTTGGCACAGAAAAAAAAATCAACCCTTAAGGACAAAGATGTCCCACCATTAGTGAATTCAAAGGACCATACCACCGGCTCTTTGCTGCCAAGAAAGAGTTCCAGAAATATTTTTGCACCATGGCAGAACGGGTGCAATAAATCTTCGGACCCTCAAGGTGGTTTCCGTTAGGTCCATGTCCGTTGTAGGTGATAAATGCTAGTCTGTTTTGCCAGGACACCAGTCACACTGCTTTGTGTTCGTGCATGTTATGACAGCCAGCAGTTTGGTAGTTCAAAACCGTAAGTCCCAGGAGTGTGGTGTGAGGCATGGCTTGGGGCCTTTCCCTTTTCCACCGTTAAGAAGAAGCCAGTGATAACAGACATGATGAATGGAAGCAAAGATAATCATATTGTCAAATCCTACCCTAATCTCTGAAGCTTTTTAAATCTCTCACCTTTGATGTGGGGGTAATACATTTCTGACAATCCTCTATTTTAAAGTGACAGAATTTTACTGTTTTTCCTGAAATACTTGAACACTTTTCATTTATATACTCCAAAACGTCCCTGTAAGGGATTGGGACCTCGTTATTTATTCATTTATTCATTCATTTTATTTATTTTGTCTCTCTACCTATCCTACTTCTGTGGCACCTTTCTCCCTTCTTCCATATGCCCTTTGGTCCATCAGGAAAGAGTCAATAACTAAGTCTGTTTTCAATGCACATGGAATCCAGGATGTTAAGCATCAAAACATAGGAACAAGCTTGATAAGGATAATGAGGTAGGCTGACATCAACTGAGTCTCTCCATCATGAAGATTAGGACTAAACAACTTGATCACATGCATACATTTTAACTTCTGAAAGGAGATCTTAGGAAATACAGTCACTTAGAAAAAGTTATTTGTTACTTTGCTTTTGTTTTACTTTTGGGCTGGCTTTGAGTATTGAGTAATCTTTCCAAAATTAGAACCATATTTTTGTTTCTGGTATAGTTATGTGCCTTAGGATTTGGCATTCTTTCAGAAATGAAAGACATTCTTATCTGTTAAACACTGCTGTCTAGAGATACGAACCAAAAGCTGGAGGCTGACAACCCCAGCATGGTCTCCCTACTCTGCAGGCTGCTTTGGAGTGAATCACAGGCTTTCTGCTCCTCCCACTTGGGTTCACTGACCTTTGTAGTCAGCTGGGACCATCTGAAGTCTGGGTGGCCCTACAATTTCATTTTTGTAGTGAAGGCGTCAGGAAGGCAGGACTAGTGGCCGAGGCTCCCACTATAATGCTTTGTTCAGGCAAGTTAGACTCGGGCCAGATTCAAACTGCAGAGAAACAGAAGCCAGCTCTGCAAGAGAAGCAGATTGCAATCAAGTCAACTCTACCCTTAAGTCCTAAACTATTGACCTTTACATGCTGAGCTCTCAGGGCCCTTCTCTTCATTCTGATCAATCTAAGGTAACATGACTTTTCTTCAGGGTTAGATAAGAGGAATAGCATCCTAAGCCTACTCCAAAATGCAAGTTTCATTTGCTGGCACGGGACATAGGTAAAAAAGCCTAACAGCACTGAAACCTCCATTTAATTTGTTTCCTAACTACTCTCTGATTATTTTTCCAGCTATATCACCTTGTGGGCAGAGGGAAAAAATGTACAAACTCTTCTCTCAGCCTATTTGAAAAAGTTTTCCTGTATATCCTCTTGTAATTCAGAATTTACTCAGCTAATGAGCCTTTCAGAAAAAAAATACTTAGAAGTGTGATTATTCACACTGAATCTAACATATCAATCCCCTACATGCTCTTAATGGTTTTATGTTTTAGGAGCACAGGCCTGTTTGTTTGATTGTTGTAACTTAGAGAAATTAAAAACAAAATGAAGCCCAGCAGATCTGATAGCTTACCCATAGACTGTTGGGAAAGTCTTTAAAACTGCTAGACCACTATGTTTCCCGGTGCATTAAGGTCTTTTACATTTTTTTCTAGATTAATTTGATTAAAGAGTCCCTTCACTTCTCCCTAGATGCATTAAGAAAATAGCCAGAGAGCATACAGGTAATGAGAGCTGTTGTGATGGGTTACGCTAAGATGGTTGAAGTGTATAATTTGGACTCATTTAAGCCAATTAAGTATCCAGGTCTTCAAGTCCATGACTAATGGAATGAAGGACTGGTGGGTGGCCACAGCCTGGATGTACCAGGCACCTGGGTGGTCAGGGCACCTGGTTGTCTGGCTGGCTAAGGAAGGAAACATGGCAGGAGGGTGCCAGAAGGAGATGGAAAGGATGTGACAGACAAATGCATCCTGCTTTGGAATCATCCCTAGGGCCATGATTGTGGAAACTGCTCCAGGCCATTCAAAATGACTGTGGATTCTATCCTGGCAGCCCTGCTTTGATGTGCAGTGACTGCCCTGTGTTTCTGCCACTCCCACTGGAGTGCTAATGTAGTTGTGCCATGGCCCGACCATGAGCTTTCAGTGTCCATATGCCTAGGAGGCTCATTAGCTACAATTTCCTCATCCTAGGATCCAGCCAAGTGCAACAGATGCTGTTGTTACCTCCTCTATTGAATAAAGTTGGGAGGGAAGAGAGAAGGAAATTTGTCAATAGTATTTTCCATTGGAACCAAAATAAGCACCGTGTGTGTGGTATATTATCCAAAGGAACACCATGTGCCAAATCCTCATTTTGTGTTACACAAAACCAGATAAGAATCTGCCCCTGTGTTTTTTAACATTATGCAAATGAGTTTCTCCCCCATTTTATTGTAGATATTTTACAGTTATAGGCATTTAGGCATTGAGGTTTGGATTTCTGTTATTTCTTATTCTTGCAAATTTTCTGATTCAGAACATGTCACCTTTGGGAGTCACTTTTATTTGCTTCACATACTTGCACTACTGAATCCAGCTGTGTGAAACCCCTAAGATATTCACTGAAATAAACAAATATTTAAAAGAATTTTTAAGCCCCTTTCCTCACTAAGTAGCATTAACAAGGTAGCAGTGTGTTGACAAAGTACAGTCTCAGCATGGAATTCTATTGCTGAAATTAAAGAAATGACTTCAAAGTCAGTAGAGATGCCTTTAGAGGTGGAGAACCCTGAGTATATAAGTAGACTCTGAGCTGAAGACCAACCAACTGAAGATGAATTAAGCAAGTAAATGCTTCTTTGGGGACACAGAAGCTGCCTGGGCGGGGGCTGTCTCACCACTACTAAATGACTGGTCCTCTCTGGTCCTGTCAGTTACCAAGGCACCTATGACATGAATGGCCTCATGTCTCCTTGCCCTATTCTCCTCAGCCTGGCTGAAGGCTTTGTGAACTTGCCTTCTAGGGCTGAAGCAGAGGATTAACAGCTCCACTCCCCGCTATCCTACCCCACCAAGGCAAGTTCCTTGGCCACCTCAGGAACAGTGTTAATCTGCAGAAGGAAAGACCTTTTCATCTCCTGTGGAACTCTTGCCTGAATGGGAATCCCCATTCAGACTCATACTCTCCGGAGCTCTGTGAGAGAAGTGAGGAAGGAGGCCGTGCACTCCGGATCATCTCATTTTAATTGTTATTTGTTTTTGCTTTGTGTTGGCCATGCCGTGCATCCAAGCCAGGGTCACATCCATGTAAAGCCAGCACTCTGCCTTGTCTCGACAACTCAGTTAAATCCTCTCTCATAACTCTCTTTAATGTTGAACATAAGCTGTGGTTCTCTAATCATAAGAGCAGGAGTAAGAGGCCAAACTCCTTTATGTGCCCAAGGGAAAACTTATTTAAATATTTAGCCCATCTCTTATATAAATACCAGTTAGTATGTTTTCAAGTAACATAATCTTATAATCATGTTCAGGCTGAATAATCATGAGTAGAAGGGATGAATACACAGAATGCATATATCCTTGATTGGTTATAGTTGATGTGCCTAAAGTTCACCAAGAGTCAGGAGTGATACATTTTGGTATGTTAAGAATAGCACTATATCTTCACATAGAAGCTGATCAGGAACCCTAATGAAAATCAGATTCTTCCATGAGAAGTTCATGGACAGTAGGGTGTTTCTAAATGTAAAAAGCGATAAAAAGCCCCTGGATCTGAAAGCTGTAAGACAAATAAAGTACTAGGCATGAACAAGGCATGAACTTGTGAGGTTACTCACCGGAGCTTCTCTGTAGCCATCCAGCCATTTACCAAGGGCATGCTCCCAAAACGAAATCTGGAGAAAATATATTAGTTTAATTTATTTTCTACTTTGACAATCAGGATGGTTGGGAACTTTCATTTTATGGAAGCCTTGAATAAGGAATTTTTGTTTTGCTGAAGAAACAGCTTCAACCTGCCCCTTAATCCCTAGGTGGGCAGTTATTCCATCCATCTTAAAATCTCCCCTTCTCAATCTTCACCTATCTCTGGTTCTAATCAATTGAGCAGTGAATCTTGCTCAGCCTAGAGCTGCAATCACTCCTTTTGTCTGAAAACTCATACCCAATAATGTTATAAACCACAAACACTTTTATAACCAGTGTTTAACATTTCATCCCTCTTTTGTGTGTCTGAAAATGATTGACCTGGTTTCTGACTATTTTCTCTTATGTGCTACAGCCTGAAATACACTTTTTATCTTGGTTCAATTAAACTCAAACTTATTGGTTTGTAAAGTACAATAGTAAAGCTCCCAGCTTAGCATAACCTTTCCAGAATTCAGTAAGAAGCTCCGAAGATGCACTTCAGCTCTAAGCCATGGATGTGGGTATGTTCATCCTTAGGTTTGTATTTCCTGAAGGCTTAGAATAAACATGTATAAAAATCCGAGGTGATGATTGTACATGAAAATCATTTTCAGAATAAATCCCCATGGCATACAAATGTAGGAATGTCTGCCAATTCGCAGAAGTATTGGGATGTATTCTCTAAGGTTTCTGCCTGCCTCTGCACAGGCAGCTACATCAAGTAGCACTATAGAATTATCACCTACTCAATAAGTCCAGGTAAAAACCTCACCACTTTTCGGTTTGGCCATGATATAAGAAGTTCCCGTCCTGTCTGAGCCACTAGTAAATTCAACGATATCTTCATTACTATCTCTTTGCTGGTGGCAACCCTACATTTAGAGGGAGATGGTTTTCTAAACTACTCTAGTGTGTACATTTTCAAGTGTATTTCAATTTCAAAATTGAGAGACTATGAGTCCCCAAGTGTGTATTACCCCGCTTCAATTATCCACATTTCCTGCAGTGCTTGCTAAATGGCAATTCATTTTCTATTTTTTAAAGAAGCTCTATTACATAATTGCCATTCAACATTTGGGATTTTAATATCCTGAACAGCCTTATCTTGGGTGAGTGCCCTCTTTCCATGTCCAGGTTTAGGATAAATTAGACCATGCCTGACTAATTTGTTGACTCCAGGTGGGATGCTTCTAAGTTAGATCTTCTATACTTCTGTAATCTAATATGTATACTACTTTTGTAGGTTGAAGCCTAAATATATAAGTTTTAAAATAATCCCACTGTATTGAAACCACCTCCATCTTTGGAGAACTTATACCTAAAACCGTCCTTGGCAACACTTAGCTTGCACACACTCTTTTTTTTTTCTTTTTCTTAAATTTAGCACTTTTATTTTTAAGTTAACTGTTAAATATGTGTGGTCAGTTATGACAGCTCCCACCATTCCCTGTTATCTAACATCCTATATTTTGCACTACCCTGCTAAAATGTCTGCTCTAATCTGTGAAAGAGGAGCTGTATCAGGGTTGGCTTGCTACCTGATTTGGGAAAAGGAAAGACAGAGGTGTTAAATTTTCAAATCCAAACATTGACCATTTCCCAACCTCTCATTAGTATATATAATCTGATTAGTAATTTTTATACCTTTTCTGACTTTTACAAGAAGTTAGAGGAAAACCCATGGAGAAATATAATACAAAACAAAACAACAAAAAACACCACAAAAAAGTATGATAAAACAACTCACTCCACCATTTAGGACACTTCATCAATATAAGTACACATTCTGAGATCTTAATAAAGATAATTGGATGCATGAAATTTCTATAGTTCAATAACTATAAAAAAAGTGATTTTTTTACACTAAGATTTCTGGATTCTATAAAATGCTGGTTCATGTTATGAATCCCTAAGAATGCCATTCTGATATGGTGTTAATCATGAAGCAATATTTTCATCATCAGAATTGTTTGGCTCATATCAAATAAGACCATTGAAACTAGACAGTGTAATTGGAAAAAATCAATTGGCAATTCCTAATTAAATCTGTATATAAATATGTTGAGTCTTTATTAAAACTAATGTGTATAGAATTCCAAGCTTTATAGTTGGGCATGAAATTGTGTGGCATGCCCTCTAAAGGAAAGAGACTAGAACAGCAGAGGTAATCATAAAATTCTTACTTCATAATCCACATATCAAATGATGTTCAAGAAGCACGGAGGAGTGGCCCCTGGTTATGAAAAGACTCAGTGTAGCAGTATAGGGCAATACCAGAACAGGGAAGTGGGAAGGGGTGGAGAGGGGAACAGGGGGAGGGACAGGGCTTATTGGACTTTCAGGGAGTGGGAAGTGAGAAAAGGGGAAATCATTTTAAATGTAAATAAAAAATATATTGAATAAAAAATTCTTACTTCATTAACCAGGAGTGGGTAAAGTAGAGATAGTATAGAGTAAAGAAAATCACTCTTTAAAATGTATACAATTAACAGTAAATATATAATTATATAATATAATTATATAATACATCTATTAGATTTATCATCTTTTAAATTTACAACTGAATGCTTGTGAGAAGTATAAGGTATAATTCAACCATAAGCTTAATGCATTTGAAGCAACTTGAGCTTAGAATCCTTCTACAACTTTATCAATATTTTTGCACCTTTTTCCTGTTTTTTTTTTTTTTTTTTTACCTTCATCTAATTCATCCAGACTTGTTGGAGGGAATAATGATAGGGCACACATTAATATTTTGCAAAACACTTGACTTAGCTTTTAAAGGAACAAAATCACTTTGCTGTACATCTATGGCTTTTCTGGTCATTAAATAGTTCAACTGTGTAATTAAAGTATCTGATTTCTATGCAATAAGCACTTTGATTGTACAAAGGAGGACACTCTTAAGAGAGTGACTACATGCCTTGAGCATGTAGTATAGAAAGCCAAGAGGCCTAGAGGAAAAAAATGGTTGGGTCAATTATTAAACTATATACATGAGATTCATTGTAGTATATGAACAGAGAGCCTTAGGCACAAGGAAATGAATGAAGGGCTAAGCAAACACTAAATACTACATGAGCACAGCTAGAACCCAATCCAAACAGACCTTTTCTTTTATTCCAGACTTGGTTAGTTCACCTTTTCTTCTTTTCATTGTTTTCCCATCTACAGGAAGTTCTAGTTTCACAAAAAAAAAAAAAAAAAAAAAAGGTTGTTTCTTGACATATCAAGGCCAGGTACAGTTTGTAGAATGTGGGTTGTCAAAATTATTCTGTAAATTAGGTTAGAACTTAAAATACTGCATTTTGAACAAATTTCCCAAAAGATGCGGCTCAGGGTTCTTAGTTAGAAATAATGCATGAGATTGTGTCTAAGTTCCTTCAAATGCACAGTCTGCTTTGACTTTATGTTATATTTCTCCCTTTGGGATGATAGAATCCATTAAATGAAGTAGAATATTGATTCTGTAAACGTCATTAATATAAACCATGCAATGATCGAAATATTCATCAGCTCAGCCTCTGCGTCAAGAAATTTAACAAACTAAACTCTTTAGTCTTCAGTCTTTGGGCAAAGGAGAATAAGAAGTTAAGCATTTATCAACGATCTGTTGTGTGACGGTCATTTTCCATAGTGGCCTTCTATAGCAAACCTAAGCAATGTGTCCCCATTCCTTGGGAAGAAAGCAGAATGAAGGAAGTCAAGTAGGTGGCATGTCATTTTATGGCTTGCCAGAAGAAGACACAGATCATGAGTGTGAAGTCCATTCTCTGGAAAGATAAAAATCTACCATGATAACTACCAGAAACTAAGTATGCCATATTAGAGACTGTTTGCCCTGTCATGTGTATAGATAGGGAAAATGGCACCCTCCTCTCAGTGACCTTGCTATATCTAAAACATCCCAACTATTAAAAAATGAATCTTCAGGAAAAGGGATGTTTCCATTTATAATGAACTTCTGGAGAGTCCTGAGTTGGGATCTCAGAAGTCATATGGAAACATTAGATGTGATGGCATAATGTTTGTAATCTCAGAATTGGAGGATGTGGAAAACGTTGGATCCCTGAAGCTCTCTGGCCAGCCAGCATAGACTCTCCGTGAGTTCCTCATGCACAGTGATTTTTTTTTAAGTGTAGAAGTGTTACCTTTGAAATGATTTTAATTTCATAGGCAAAACCTGAATTTTTCTCCTTAAGTGTCACAACCCTTAAAGTTATATAATTTGAGAGTGCATATGGTAAATATATGGTAAATATTATTAGAGTAGGGCCATAATCCAACACAATTACAGGAACCAAGCTATGCTAGAATTGTAAAGGATATAGGCATGTGTGCATCAGGTTTTTTTTTTTTAAAGTAACTAATAGCCAAATAAAATTGTTTTGGTTCCTATTTAGAACAGAGAAGGAGCTATAGGCTATATCCCCAAATTTTGTGGGGACCAGTCAACTTAGGATACTTTAAATTCATTATGTTAAGCTTTGCAAATGAGTCTGAGGTTTGCATTCTAATTAGATTCATGCCTGGTATCAATGCCCTTGTATGTTGGCATTTGGAATCCCTTTACACACACACACACACACACACACACACACACACATACACACACATACTTTCTGTATGGGCAATAAGCAGTAAGTATTCTCTGATTCCCAGTATCTGAGAAAAATCTGTCTGCGAAGAGAAGTATTTATGTCCTCCGAGAGAAAGGCACCATATAGTGTCTCTGATATAAAGGAAAAGTACATTTTTCTTAATGGATTCCTTGCTAAGGTGTGCTTGCTTCTGCTTAGTCAGTATGTCTCCTCCATGCCCAGTGGTTTTTGAAGCGAGAAATGTAGAGGAGGAAAGGAGAGGAGAATACAGTGAATCATTGTTCTTCTCCAATGCAGTGTGTTTGCTGTTTATAGGTTACGATTATTCCAGCCCCATAATTTACCTCTATAAGAAGTGTTCCAGTTCACTAGCAAAGGCAGTGTTAAGTTCCCCAAATTGGCATAGACTTCATCATCAAGGCTCGAGAAGACATTGGATAGAGTAAAATGAGCATTGTCAAGCTGCTCACACAACTCTTGAGGAGCTTCTTAAATGAGCTTCACTTTGAAGAGTCTCCTACATGGAAAAATGCTCACTTTCGAAAATACTGTATTCTTTCCAATAAAGTTATGGAAAACAGCCCATCTCCAGCAGTGATAAAGGGCACAGAAAAGAACTCAGAAATTCTACCCTCCAGGGAAGGACTCTTGGAGAAAATAGTCCTGTCAGATGTTAGAAAATGCCACAGTTGTGTCAATTATGGAAGACATTTCAGATGCTACATAGCATATCATTTATGTCAGAGATGTCATTGAGTTAATCTATCAATAGAATAAATGCCATGCCGATTACTCAAATATAGTAATTTATAAGTTGTTCTAATAAAAGGACAATTTTTTGGATGCTGTCACTCATCATTGATATATTTCAGTGCTTGTGAATATTTCCATGTAATTATGTTTAATGCTCTAAACTATAAGTGCTGTAATTTCCTGTGACCTGTTACAGCTAGATGCATTACTTGATCAGAGCTCTCAATGGAGCATTTTGGGCACACATATTTAGTTAATTGGCATTTTTTTCCTGCCTGTGTTTATGTGAAATATACTCTATAAGGGAAGGAAATCAGCCTACATGCAGCTGAGACTAGAAGAGAGCAATTAGATTCTATCAGAACAAACAGCTGTCAATAATGACTTCAGAATAAAATTACCAGCAAAGAAAAGAACCCAGACATCTGCAAGATATGTAGAAATATTTTTATATCCTATTAGCTGAGATCTGGACAGGGCTATCACTGAGTTTCACCAGCTGTACCTGCTATTTTATTTCAAAATACTCTCAGACTGAGAGAACACTGAAACTCATTGCATAAACTCAATAGCATTAAAAATAATATTGGCTTCCTTTGAACAGTGTGTATTTTGATTTCATGTAATCAGCATGAAGACTTTCTATTTCAAACTATTTTGCTGTTGCTCCCGGCCATAATATGAGACTTAAAAATAGTTCTGTTATCTTTGTTTTGTGCCTTTCCAATCTGAGTTCTATTGCTTGGCTATTTTTCTTCCTGTGTTTGGAAAAAATATGTTTGGGTCTCATTACACGGTTTCTGATTTGCTTGCCTCTGGGGTTGTTTCTGGCAAAGGAAACTTGCAAGGTGGGCTTCTGGCATTGGAGTTTGGTTACAAGATAAGTTTATGTACTTGCAGGCATATGGAGATAGTAACGTAGCTGATGTTTAGACAACAGCAATTTATTTTTGTAAAGCCAGTTTTTACAGTCTCTTATCTATTGACATTCTAAGTTCACTAAAAGAAAAATCTATATAAATGAAATATCAAATTCTTTTGTTCCATTTTAAACTATTTACACATAAATCATCAGTAAAATTGATGCATCTGTTTAACATCATATACTGAAAAGAATATTACGTGTATCTCATATCCTTGCTTCCTAAATGTGGCTGTGGAGTACAGCTCCAGCATCATTTTCAACATTTCCAGAAATAGTTCATCTTGAATGCAGCCCAAGACCACTGCATCAGAAGTTCAGATGAAGGACCTCAGAATCTGTTTTTGTTTTGTTTATGAGTTGCTTTATTTAAGAAAGAGTCTCTCTACACAGTGCTCTGGCTACCCTGAAACTTGCTATGTTGACTAGGCTTTGCAAATTCAGAGATTCCAGCTTCTGTACCCTGAGTTCTGGGATTAAAGATGTATGCCTCCACACACAGCATAAGCTGTATTTTTTTTTTAACATTGCCTCTCAGTGTGCACAGGCAACTTGAATAAATAGTGAACAAAGACAAGATGGTATGTTCCATAACAACTGATATGTAGAAGAAACTCTCCTTCTTATCAATATCAATAGATATTGAACTGGGTTATTGAACAATAACTTTTACCTCTTTGGTATCACAATTTCATGACAGTTTTCTCTCTGTCTTTACTCTGCTATTACTCTGCTTGTATTGCCTATTCTCATCTGCAAACCAGCATGCTATTCTAAATACAGTAACACTAGTTTTTATTACATACTTAGCATACAGTCATCATTTATGCATATTAGGATAACTGAAGGCATCCAAAGATCACAGTATTCTAAAGGAGATAGAACTGTCATAATCATAGTGATCTAATTTATAATCTAGTAGATAAAGAGAATTTGCAAAGTAATTTTAAAAAACATATAATTTGTGTCTTTTTGAGAAGTTAAATTGGAAAAAAGCTGTCATTTATAAGTGAATGCCAATTATTGCTATAGTATTGTGCTTTCACACCACCAATATTCTTGTAATCCATAGGCCTTGGGCTTGACTAGAGTTCTAATGAAAACCAGTGCCTACCCTCAACAAGTTTCCATTGATGAGGACCATGATCCTTGACAGACTTTTCAGCTCTCTAGGAATAGTTGTGTCATCTTGATCCATTCTCTTTCCCTTGTGTAAATTCCAGTGTCATTTCTTCGGATGGAAGGATGAGATGACAGCTGTACCCAAGCCATGAGAATACATGGCTTGGGCTGAGGCCAGATAATTTCCTTCTCTGTTCTAACTATCTATATGCCTAGACCTGGAAGCTTCTAGCCTCCATATATTCTAATCTGCCAAGCTGACTGATTCAATCTGGCTTCTCTTGGCTTCTCACTGAATTTCTCTGTGAGGTCTCATACTAACTTTGGCAAAATGTTTTAATCTTCTGACTCCTCATTCACTGGCCAATTCTGTCTTGACCTGTGTCTAGCTTGTTCTCTTTGCAACTCATTTATGTAAAATTGTTCTGGTCAAACTGCCACAATTAAACCACCCACCACAGTCCATACTACCCTGTTTATTTTTTATTTTTCCTCTCTTTCTGCTCTTAAATAGCCCTTCTCCCTCTGCTATTTTCTTGTGAGTAGGATGTGTCCTGTCTCTGACTCATTCTGTCAAACCTTTCTCTGATTTATCACTTTGTCTGCTACTCAATTAGATGTCACTTTCAAACATGACTGCTTCCTTTTACAAACTAGCCTTACCTTAATTGATAGTGATTAAAGGTGTGTACTATGGTCATGTGTGCATTTCACCCAAATCATACTCTAATCCATTCTGCATTCCACCTAATTCATATCTTTGAATGTGGTTCCTTGCCAGTGTAGCCTGGTTGCTGGATTAAAATTCCTCAAAACCCTTACTAGAAGATTTAGGCAGACACACTAAGAATAGTGATGCAAAGTAACTTAAAAAAAACTCTGAGCACAAAGAGTTCTCTCAGAATCCAGTAAGCCAGCATGAAGGAGGTAGTAGAAATACAAAATACAAAATACAAAATATCACTGAATCTGTTTTCATAGTGCCCTAAATGCCATACGCATGACCAAGAAATTAAGCTATGTGTTCATTTTAAGTGAGGGAAAGAAGATATTTAAAACAGAAGCCTCATCATAATTACTTCAGAGTTTTATTAGGATGGTCACCAGATTACTGCAGTAAAACTGCTCATAAAACTGAATACCTTCCCATAGATATTTGTTGAAATAAACTCGAAGTTCATAAATGCCATTCTTAATAGCTAAAATTTAACAGCCAATCAAATTACAAGCTGATAGATGTACAAAATGCTTGCAGTAATTTTCAGCTATATTTTACTATATTCTCATTCAACTCACTGATCTCTGATGTTTCCAAATTCTGCTGTCCTTTGCCAGACCAGTGATGTGTCAGCTGAGGGTCAGCATCAAAACTCCACTAAATTAGTCAGAAAAGCCAACTCTTAAGCCTATCTCCAGAATGGTTTTAGTGCAGAATGGTCCCTTATGCCTCTTAACATTTCTCTTTTTGCACATTACTACTGTATCACATCACGGGACATTAAGCATATTTCAACTCATGGGACTAACTCAATCATGTTTTTAGAAATTGAAAACAAATCTTATAACTGGATGAGTGATGATATTAAAGTAATAACAATTTCCTGGTAGGCGTGCTTGTTTAATGGATTGCATAGTCTTTCCATGTGTAAACAATGAAGTGGCTTTCACGAACGGAAATTGTTTGGTTTTTAAGAACTAACGTTTAACAATCACTGGATTTGCTAGAGAAGCCACAAGAAATCTAGAGTGTGTTCTGATTCTCATTAATGGCATTATTGTCCAACAAGAAGATAACTTAGGAAAGCTGGGTTTACTTCAGCAATAGCAGGGTAGAACGAGCATAACACCAGACTGGATTTAAAAGTGCTGCCTTCTTCTCTTTTGCTGGAATGTTCTGTACTATATAAGTGTGCTGAATTGTGCTTGCCTCAGCCTAAAGCACAGGGTGGTACACTCTTTTTTTGAAAGATATTTAGAAAAATTTGTCTCAGTGCTTGGCAACTACTCCGACAGAAAACAGATAAAAAAAAATAAGGGTAGTTTATCAGTTCTGCTGTCCTTATCATGTTTCAGGTTGAAGGCTGTTGAAATGATGAGAAACAAACAACACTAAATAGGGCTTTGTGATTATCGCTGCTGTGGGGAGCTCAGGTTCAGCATCAAAGAAAAATGCATTTGCTTTCAAAACTCAATCCTTCATTTTGAGAGGTGCACTGCACTAAGGTACTGACATCTTTTTAAAAAAAAAGAAAAAGAAAGTCAGAGAAGGCAGTAAAGTGCTGCTGTGGGAACTCAGAAATCCAAACAGAAGTCATCTGGCATACTTGTAAAAGCTCGGAGCTTTCAGCTTTTCTGTTTCTTACAGCTGTAGACTGGTGTCTGAGGACTGCCATTTCTAAGTAGCTGGAGTAAAGCACAGCGTCGAGATGTTTCCTTCATATGGAATTCTTTAACTGCTTGCTTTATCTTTGATATATGCATAAATAGAGTCTCCCATGTTGGGTGTTGGGGTTATTACTTGCTGTGATCTAGGAAAAGGTCTGATAGTTTTACTCTTGCATCTTTTGGGTTGCAACTTAATTTGATCTCCTTCAATTTCTCTGGCATGGAAACTGCCAAGTGAAGTTGTTGGATATGAACAGACAAAGAAGCTATTGTCCCTTCCTCCATACTGATTTTATCATCTAACCAAAATTGAAGATAGAGAACCTGTTGTTGCAGAAGTAGAATCCACTGAGGAAATTTTCCCTCAGAGTACAGCATTTGAGGTGATTATCAAGGAAGGTATATGTGAGCAGATGCCAATTATAAGAACATGGAAAGATCAACATCAACTAAGAGCCAGAGGTGGGCAGACTACTGACTTCTTTGGCTTTTTAATGTGGGAAAATCATTAATACAATCATAACCATATTGTTTAAAAGAGAGGCAATTGGCTGGGTGTGATGGTATGCACTTTTAATACTAGAACTTAGAGGCTAAACAGACTGATCTCTCTGGGTTTGAGGCCAGTGTAGGGGGAGGTTTTGATTAGAAATCTGCGTCTTAAAGTGGAAGGTCCTGTTCCTCAGTTTGTTCTTGATGTAAAGATGCTACCAGCCAGTGGCTAGGCAGAAGTGTGCAGGACTCGAGGTTCCCAAAGACAGGCTAGCAGACACAGGTGGAGGAGAATAAATTTGCCATGTTTTGGAGGGATCGGGCGAGAGCCATGTGAGATCTGGGGCGAAGTGGCCATTGGCCACTTCCCTGATTGGACCTTGGGTGGCAGGTAGGAGATTGAAACACAACTAAGTTGAGGACAGATTTAGGGTGCTAAGCAAAGAGACGGTAACTGGGAAACTAAGTTGAGGGCAGATTAGAGTGTTGAGCAGTGAGTAAAAGGAAGGGCATACTAGCTGCAGGAGGCTTACAAGAGCCCAGCCACTGAGCCACAAGGAAGGGTAAAGATGAGCAAACATGTGTGTGTCTTTCATCCATGGATCCAAGGAAACCAGGGCAGTGGCTGTAGCGTGGTCTGCCTGGAGCTTATATTGGGGTTGTAGAAACTACACACCACAGGTCAGACTGGTCTACAAAGTGAGTTTCAGGATAGCCAGGGCCCTGTTGCACAGAGAAACGGTCTTGACAAACCAGAGAGAGGGGGGTAGGGAGTCATGATCTGAAGTTGTTTTAGTTAGAAATAACAGGATGAAGCTAGAACAGTCTAAGGGAGTAGATTAAAGCAAAGGTTTAAATGCTAAATCACAAGTGACACAGAAGTGACTTTCACCATTTTCCCAGAATTTGATTGCTTCTGTCCTTGTTTTCTTTAGAGATATAATTGAAAATGTACCTGAAAATAATTCCTTCTTCCTTTGTTTGTAGAAACCTTGATAAGTTTAGTTTAGCCTTAAGACTTACTAGATAATTAGGTTCATTAATGGCTAGAGCTATTATCATAATCAGATGTAATAAAAATGAAAAATATACAAAAATTTGAAAAGGTTTATTTGACACCCCCAAGGTGACATTGTGACATGGAATAAAAAAGTACTTTATATTTCATAGACTCACTTTAAGATGGACATATATCTATCTAATTCTTTACTGAAATCCTTTACTCAGAAAAATGAGACCACATAAATTCTAAGGCAGCCAATTCCTTCCCTTTCTTCCCCATAAACAACAATAAACAACTGAACAGTTTGCTGTGCATTGTGGGGTAAAAACACATATTGTTTAAGTCATAGCCTCTCTTTTGTCTCTTCTCACAATTTTTCATTTTAGACTCAAGTTGATATTTGATTTGTTTTCCTTCCTTTTGTGTGTTGGGGTAATAAAATCATTTTATTTCAACTCTTTGGACTTGGAATTATTCCTGTCAGTCTCCTGAGACTATACAGTACCTTTCTGTAATGCTATAGAATACCATGTCATCTAGATATTTGAATAGTGCCAGATTGGGGGTTAAGAAAATTTTCTTGACATAACCATAGTCAACTTGATGTTACTATCATCTTGGATACATTTATAGTGCATTTTCCTCTAAGAAGAGGTATATTCACGAGTCTTCCTTAGAATTTGTGACAAATTAGAATTAAAAAATTATAGCATTCTACATTTCCCAAAGACGTTTTGCAGGATCTATCATTGTCGTGATACTTTATGAACTTAAAATGTAAGAATCTAATGGCCTTTGGCACAGGACATAAAGCCATATGCAATTTTAAATTAGGGATTGCATGAAAATAATATAGTCTACAAACAACATGTTCCTGTGTGAACATTAATTAAATTATTTTTCAATTTTCTCTTACTACCTTGCAGCCACATGATGTTAGAGAAACTTCTGATTCACATGAAATTGGACTTGGTGTTTGCCAGACTCATTCATTGTATAGTTTAGGTAGACACTATATACAGACCTTTAACATGTATACTGATCCATGAAATTTTTCACATGTACCTCGTAAGAGGAGCAGTATGATTCAAAATCACCTACATTTCTTGCATGTCTATCAACCCTCATCTTTCAAGTCCCATTTCCAATACATACCAACACATTCCTTTCTTTCTTATCATATATTTATGTAAATCACTACATTTTTGATAGGCTTCTGAATCTTTAATATTAAGAACAAAGTCATCATATTGTCATATCTCCTACCTAACTTAGCAAAACACTTCATAGTTTATTGACCGATGAGGTAGATTTACAGTTGGACAAACAAAAACATAAAAACAGATAGACAGATGCCAACAGACAGTGGCATGTGAAGGTTATCTGCTACTAGAAGACTAGAGCACCCAACACACTTTGGGCAGGACTATCATAAGGGCCTGAGCTATATAAGAAAGCCTGGGATCAATCAAGTAAGCTGCATTCCTCCATTTCTGCTTTAAGCTCTGGGGCTTGTCTTGGTTCCCTGAGTGAATGGCTCACGTCAAGATTAATCAGTGTCAATCTTCCATGTAATAAATTTAAAAACTGCCTTGTTAATATTATGCCATATGAAACCACAAGAGTGTGCCTGCAGCCTATTGGAGGAGTAGAAGGCTCTGATTACATCAATGCTGTTCCTTTCCAGGTTGACTTTGGTCATGGTGTTAGCAAAGCAACAAAAAATAAACTAAAACAGCCTAAGTTAGTAATATGCATATTTACTGTGAGGCAAATGTGCATAGTAAAACCAAAGCATTTCGGATTTATCTATTCTGAACACATACTGTACTCAGCTTGTAGGATTAGATCAAAAGAAACACAAAGTTTCCCTCGACAGTGTAGGAATACAGGTGTGCTATTTTCTTAGCATCTTCTTCTGTACTAGAGAGTGCTCATTTTTTCAAGCCCCCTGCCTTTGTAAGCTAGTTCCTTTATGAGCCTATCTCCTTGGAGTAGCAGACCTTGCCACCCAGTACAGCTTGTTTCTTTCATGTTCTTTTCTTTCAGTCTGGTTCTTCAGATTGGAACACTAACCCATAAGTCCACATGTAATGTGGTTTAAAAATTGCCTTCAATTTACTTGTGTAACAAAGATTGAGGCTTTTATTTTCCCATAAGCAATGCTTGAATTTCACTAAGAATTTTCAAGTACATTTAATGCTGAAAAAAAAGAAAATAAGGAGGAAGAAATTCCCAATTGATTGTTATTTATTAAGATTTTCTCTTAATACTACCCTGCATTGTTTATATGGTACAACATTTTAATTAATATAGAATTTATTAATTTTATATATCGCACTAGACTGGTTTTAAAACTTTCTTAAAGAATTTTAAAATAAGATATACTTGAATTAATAATAGATAGTATATTTTTATTTTCATTTTTATTATAAATTCAACCAAAAGTAGACCTAAGATTGTTTTGTTTAAAAAGGCTAACTAGATATTTTTGTTCATGGAACAAAACCTTGTTTTAGAAACAAGGTTTTTCATATCCTAAGCTACCCTCAAATGATGATCTTCCTACTTCAATTTTTCAAGTGCTAGGATTACAGGCATGAACTGCAACATATACTCTCTAACTACATGTTAACCAGTAATTTAAAAAAATCTGAATATAAACAGCCTAATAAATGTTTATGTTTTTTCACATTTCTAAAATAATACCTATATTGTATGCTATAACCAATGATGGACATAATTACAGATTTAGCATTTCTTTATTTTGAAATAAAATAAACCTTACTCAGTATTATTACATACATCCAAGTAACTTGTGCTTTAGTATTTTTCACTCCAGAGTGATTGAGAGACTCTTGTAATAGCTATTCGGTCAGATTTATAAGTTTGAGATTTGATTAGTAAAATCAATAAAGGCTTTCTTATGTGTTACTTTCTTGCTAAGTTTTTGTGGGCTTCCCTCCCTTTTTGTCTTATAGTGCGGGTGTTGGCAGAACTGGCTGTTTCATTGTAATAGATGCCATGTTAGAAAGAATAAAGCATGAAAAAACTGTAGATATTTATGGCCATGTAACATTAATGAGAGCCCAAAGGAATTACATGGTGCAAACAGAAGACCAGTACATCTTTATCCATGATGCACTGTTAGAAGCAGTGACATGTGGAAATACCGAAGTGCCAGCTAGAAACTTGTATGCCTACATTCAGAAGCTGACACAAATAGAAGCAGGGGAGAATGTCACCGGAATGGAGCTTGAATTTAAGGTAAGACATTGGCTATGATGTTGTTACTCGCCAGTAAGTCATTTTATCTTTGAAATAGGCTTCATGTCATTATCTTTCAAATTTCAAAGTGGAATGTTCACTTGAACTTCTCCTCTGGTATCAGATCTTCTATATGATACACTCTTTTCCTTTTCCTTTTCCTTTTCCTTTTCCTTTTCCTTTTCCTTTTCCTTTTCCTTTTCCTTTTCCTTTCCTTTTCCTTTCCTTTTCCTTTTCCTTCTCCTTCTCTTTCTCCTCCTCCTCCTCCTCCTCCTCCTGTGCTTTTTCCTCCTTCCTTCCTTCTTTCTTTTATTCCTTCCTTCCTTCTTTTCTCCTCCTTCTCCTCTTCTCCTCAATGTTTTATTCCCTGACAATAACAGGGTCTATAGCATCCTCATTTAAATTCAGAAATCATGTTTTCAAAATGCAACGATTACAACATTCTGTAGGCTATATGAAATAATTTGCTATAGGAAGCACATTTTGAATATTTGCTATCAAGTAAACAGCAGAGTGATATCAAAAATGGGCATCTTAGTTACATTGCATTTAAATCACTGGCTAAAATTACCTTTGTGAATTTTCTTTTCTTTTTAAATTCAACAGCGTCTAGCCAGCTCAAAAGCTCACACCTCAAGATTCATCAGTGCCAATCTTCCATGTAATAAATTCAAAAACCGCCTTGTTAATATTATGCCATATGAATCCACAAGGGTGTGCCTGCAGCCTATCCGAGGAGTTGAAGGCTCTGATTACATCAATGCCAGTTTCCTTGACGGATATAGGTAACTACCCTCACTCCCTTGACAATCCAGAGCCTTGATATTTGCATGTGCTATAGATTTATAACCACAAAGGATTTCATCTTAATTCAATGCCATTTTCTTTCTGAATATATTATCATTCAATTCCTTGGTGATGGTATCTTATTTATGTATTTATTCTTAGATAGAATTAAGAAGTATTAATGGTATTTCTATTGCATGGGGGAGTGGGGGAGTGCGTTTGTGTGGTATATGTACATGCTTACACAGATGTGTGCATGTGAATGGGTATGATGTATGTGCGTGTGTGTGTATATTAGCATAGGTATGTTGGGGGCATTGTGCATGTGAATACCAGAGATCAGCATTACATGTCTCCCTCAGTTGCTTTCCAGCTTATTTTTGGAGAAGAGCCTGTCACTGAACCTAGAGTTCATCCTTTCAGTTGAATTAGCTGGCTAATAAGACCTAGAGAACTACTTGTTACCTGCCTAGCCTTCCGGGACTCTGTATGATTGCTGAGGACCTGAACAGCAGATACTTTACCAACAGAACTATCTCCTTGGCCTCTGATTATGGCTTCTCTTAATCTGACCTTATAACCTATTCTTTCAGATACCATTTAGATCTGGAAGTTGATAAGGAAGCTATTTAGTGCCTTTTTTCATAAATTTAATAGATTATGTGAGCATTGTTTCTAGTAAACGGAGTCATACAACTAAGCATTTAATTGATTTGTATAACATGAAATTGAGCTACCAGTACTGCACTCAAAATTTAAATAACAATGTTAAAGACATCCATAGTAATATTAACAATATAATTGATCTTACAACATCCCCAACATGTACTAAACAATCTTATTGATTATGTATCCTAATGGAAATTCCTTGCAATTGAATTAATAATATATGTAGGACTAGTATTAACAATTCACAAATAAATGTGTGCATGTCATCAAAATACTTTAGCATTTTCTTTTCACTCTCTCTACTCAGACAACAGAAAGCCTACATTGCTACCCAGGGGCCCTTAGCAGAGACAACTGAAGACTTTTGGCGCATGCTTTGGGAACACAACTCCACCATCGTTGTGATGCTCACCAAGCTGAGAGAAATGGGCAGAGTAAGTGTGTTACCCAATTTGGAAAACCACATGAAACTTATTAATTTATGGGTTTTTGAAAGATTCAGTACTTTGGCTGCAGAGACATGCAATAGCAGGGACAAATAAGTCAGTCAGTGGTACCCAATGACTTACATTTGACATATACTTGTTACTTTTTGACTGAATAGGTTACAGTTTTATGATCAAGTGGGCCATTATATCTTCATGTAAAGAAACTTGATTTCTTGTCTTTCATTCTTAAGCCAAACTGTATTTTTCTTGTCCATTGAACATGGCTCTAGGAAGCTACATAACATTTCAACAGTTATAATAGCAAATTTTATTTTAAGAATAAATATTCTGAAGTACATATCAAGTAGTATCAGAGAGTTACTTGGAGCACCACTACCAGGACAGCACCTGAAAACAGTTTTGCTTTGCTGTTAGATAGTCTCATTCTGTCTCTTTTTATAAATTACACGATAGACTTCTGTCTAAAGCCCAACTCTTAGAGCTTATTTAGAAAGTGTAAAAATATAAGGCCAAGAAGTTATCTACCTAGCCTTAATCTGCCTACTGATTCTGTAAATCATCAGAACTGCTGAGACCCCAGATTCTTCAGTTAACAGCTAATATTGTACTGGGTCGTCTCAGGGGCTTCTTTTTTGTTTTGTCCTGCATAATTTCCTGTTATAAGCTGTACTGGCATAAAAACAAGCATGCCGATGTAATTCAGGAACAACAGCATTGCCCAAGTAACTATATAATTATTTAAATAATGTATACATTAAAAGATAACTGCGCAGTTTAATCACTCAGGTCAAGTGGTATTTCATAAGCAGCTATAATTTGCCAGACTCTGGGCTGGATTTTTTGAAAAGAAAAATTACACCAGATAGTCTGTGTATCTTCAAGAGACAGATTCAAAACATTAGGTACATGCAATTGAAACTGTTTTGAATTTTAAAATTTTATCAACAAGAGAACAAATTTAGCTAAGCACTTTTTATAAAACACCTTAAAGAGTTTAACATTAATCTCTCCTTATAGGAGAAATGTCACCAGTACTGGCCAGCTGAACGCTCCGCAAGATACCAGTATTTCGTTGTAGATCCCATGGCTGAATACAACATGCCTCAGTATATCCTGAGGGAATTCAAGGTTACGGATGCCAGGGTAAGTTCAGCTCACCATTAGCTAGAAATTAGGGTTAAGAACACTCCTCTGGGAGAAACATTTGCCAATAACCATTGTCAAAAGAAAAAGAAATCATGCATTATAGATGACTTCAAAGGAAAGGAATCTGTAATGTTCCCTCTATCTGGGAAGTGTTTTCATAAACCCAGACTTGGCTTCCCTTCAAATGTAACACCTGGAAGCACAGCTTTGGGAATGCAATGAGAATATATTGGGAAGCATTTACTGATTGGCTGGCTGCACTTAAGTTCACCTTCTCAGTGCATTCTCATTGGAGAGCTTTTGATTTCTTCATTACTTAAGCCTGTAAATATGTTGTTGTTTTTACAGTCCTGGAGGTCATATGGGCTTATAGGTTAATTTGGTATGACTTTAAAACTGCAGAGGGACTGACATTCCTTGGGAGGTTCTGATAAGCTTTGCACATTGTAATTTGATTGCTGGCATTGTCTGTTCTTCCATGCGCTAATGTGTCTGTCCTTGAGAGCTGTGAACTCACAACCCTTGTTGGCTAATTTTCATTTGCATTTCTCACAAAGAGTGCTGAGTCCAAGGATTAGTCCTAATGTAAGAGGGTCTACACGTAAACTTTAATATCTTTGCCATCAGCCACTCCCAAACCAAGGTTAAACACATCTTATGGAGACTGAGTTAGTTCCTCTGCTTTAGTTTTAGAACTGTCATAGTGGGTGGGTTGACTAAAACTCCAGGAGACAATATGTAGTTAGTTGATCCATTAGTTTTTTCTGGAGACAGTTTTCTCTCTGTTCATATTTGTATATTATCTACTAATTCCCAAAGCCTAGCCCTGGCTATGACACAAAGACAGAGGAGACAGACAGAATATGATCACAGGAGGGTTGGCCCAAAGGACAGAGTTGTTAATCCTAGAAAGTGGTATATCAAATACTCTGAATGTGACTAGATCAAGGCAACTATCATGAATTCAAGATCTCATTTTTAATTGTCCAAAGCCTGATGCTTGTTATATCCCTATAGTGTGAGTCAAAAACCTATGTTTCTTAAAAGTAAATTTCCTAGCTAACTCTGGTAATTGAAAGAATACAAATGTAACCCATGGAGAACACATGTAACCTGGCTCCAAATTACCTAATGACATTGAGAAAAGAAAGGGGAGCAGGAACTTGTTCACATAATTTTGAAAAACTTAGCTGCCAGAGGCCATGTTGTGTATGCTCCCAGCACACTTCTGATCTCAGGTTCTGAGTTCAGAAAGCCAGTTGGCCCTTGTGAATACAGCATTGTTAAGCAACTACCCTTTAAACATTTGGATGGTCTCTCTCGCCAAGTAGTAAATATTTATGCATCCAACCTATTTTTGACATTACTAGTGACTAAGATCAAAAATGAAATATCCAGGACATTCAAAGGACAACTTTGCCATCTTCAGCTTCTGACTTTTTTCCCTTTTCCCACCAAAACTTTCCCAGAAAAAGATGGAAATAATCCACCTTCTATACTAAACATCTGGGAGTTACTGACTAGGCCAAATACTTCTTCTGTTCCTCTGTATTCTCATGGAATATTTGTGCTCTTCTACTCTACCTCTCAGGCATCTACCCTGCACCTCTAGGGTCCATGATGTATACCCATCCTGAGTTAAGCCATAAACTCTTTTTCTCAATTTGCCTGGGATTGAGTTATTTGTACAAATCTTACAAACATGCATGCCTAGTGCCATAAGAACCTTAAAAGTAAAGATTAGTTCCCAAGAATGTGAAGCAGGAAGCCACTGGAAGTAGCTCTTCAAGTCGGATCAATCCCACTAAGCATGGGTAAAGTTATGTGTTACCCTGATGAGTCAGAGCAGGAATTCCTGTTATCTGTGAGTGAAGCATCCCTTCTGCTACTGTTGTACTTCAAACCATTCCTAGAAGAATCAGAAGTAATTCATGACCTTCTCTTATTAAGGTGTAACTTCTTGAAAAGTTTTATATATTCTCTTTAGAAAAGAAGTTAATAGAAATACCAGGAGAATGCTTCAGATATCCACCATTAATTTAGTGTTTGTGGAGGATGGCATGTGTACAAAACATTATAGTAAAACAAGTACACATATTTTAAGGATTCTCATATTTTAGATAAGGCTTGTTTTCTTAGAGTTTTTGAGTTGTCTTTGTATATGACTTAATTCCTGAAGCCAGTCAGGAAGAAACCTCCAGTTTTAAAAGGGGGCAGAGACAGTGGTACAATACTTGCAAATAATTGCCTTGGATTGTATATTAATTCCCTTTTCTGTTTCTGTGATAAAATACTAACCAAAAGCAAGTTGAAAGTAAAGATTTATTTGGTTACAGGTTCATCAGAGAAGCCAGGGAAAGCTCAAAGCAGGAACACAGAGGCAGGAACTGAAGCAGAGACCACAGAGGGACACTGCTTGCTGTGTTGCTCTCCCATGTCTCTCTCACTCCTCTTGGTTTCGTATGCCAGCCAGGAGAACCCATCTAGGGGTGGCACTGCCACTGTTGTTTGCACCCTCCCATGTCAATCACTAATCAAGGAAATGCTCACTGATATGCACACAGGATAGTCTGATGGAAATGATTCTCTAATTTAGGGTTTCTTCTCCCAGAGACTCTGATTTGTGTCAGGTTGACAAAAACAAACCAGCACGCTGGCCTTAAGCTGGAATTTAAGCATCACTACATGCTTCATGCTGTCTCACACATGGCTTGAAGAGTGTATCTCAGAGACATGGTGGGACAGTCAACAACTACCTGGTTTATGTGAGATCCTTTAAATGTTCCCATTTATCATTTATGGTACTAGAAATATGCATGGCTGATTTGAGAACTTGTCATTGTGACAACAGCAAGTCTCTGATCTAGGTGACATGCCTGCATACTCCTTTCACACTCTTTCTCTGAAGAAGTCTTTAGATTGAATATAATATTTGGGGAAAATATCTGTATGTATGTATGGTGTGTGTGTGTCTGTATGTGTGTATGTGTGTATGTGTGTGTGTGTGTGTTGTATTTGACTATTTCAAACTTTGAAACTCAGAAGTGCTTCAGAAGAGGATAAATCAAATAGATTTGTAAATTAAATCAATATTTAAATGTTGACAGCGTAGGCAGTAGATAAACACATAACTAAATTTCCACTGGACACTTTTCTAACTTTTTCTTCTCTTTTTATTTTTTGGGGAAACAAAATCATGACTGTTCTTGTGGTCTTTGTACATGCTGAATCCTCCTGGCATACTGCTTCATGCTGGTTATGTGACTTCTCCTCTAAAGGACGGTCAGTCCCGAACAGTGAGGCAGTTCCAGTTCACTGACTGGCCAGAACAAGGAGTGCCAAAGTCCGGAGAAGGATTTATTGACTTCATCGGCCAAGTCCATAAAACAAAGGAACAGTTTGGCCAAGATGGGCCCATTTCGGTGCATTGCAGGTGAGCAGAGAGTCACTAATGCTAACTGGACATTTATGATGCTTGTCAGCTTTGAAAATGGGTGTTCTTTATTCACTTTGTACAATCTGTACAATTGTAATTTGTTCTCAAAACGTTTTATGAAGCACAATGTAAATACTTGTTTATTTTTTCCATAAGATGAAAAAATTAGAAGAATGTTTTTATCCCCCATATTTATCCCTTGTTTAAAAAAAAAAGCAATTTCAAGTTGCCAGGAATTGTTGGTCTGTCCCTAGCAATAATGTGTAATACTAATCCTTTTAGTGTTTGCTTTCTTTTATGTAGCTGCACTTACAACTGCCTTTCTATATCTTCTCCTTTTGTCTCTTGAAAAGAACTGTGAATAGCTGCCAAGGCTTAATAGCAATACTAATTCTTGCAAGTCAATAAGTGATTAGTATGGTGCCTCAGTTCAAAATGCAATTTGCTTGAAAATTGTTGCTATATCAGAAAATGAAGCACCTTCAATTTAATTATTTTTAACACTTTCTAGAGCATTTTATAATTTAAGTCACTAAAGTTAATAGAAATACTAAGTGAATGCCTTTGACATCCACCATAAATTTAATGCATGTGGAAGCTGTAGTATGTGTGGAACATAGTAAAGGGGATTCACCTATTCTTCTTTTCATACTGTATGTTGGGATTCTAAAAGTTTGAAGTGTCAGTTTCCAATATGTTTACAGTCAAAGTCTTAAAAACATTTGTTTCAAATGTCTTGTTCTTTAAAAACCTATTGTTATAAATACCCTAGGAAGTCAGCATACATGCTCTTGTACCAGATCTATATTTTTACGAAGGAAGGCATAAAACAGTGAGCTTCCTTTTTCTCTTCAGGTCTCTGTGATCTTTTCTAGCACTGCTTTGTTTCTCAACCTTGATAGTATTTGCTTTGTGCTGCCAAAATCCCCTGCTATCAAGAGGAAGTGATGTACCATCTCCAATATTTAAAGTTAAAACATAATAGGTATTTGTTAAAACAAAAAAAAAAATCTAGCATGTAATTTCTTCTCCTAACCCAGACATATTTTTCCTTCATATTGAAGTCTTTGAAATAACACTTATTTCTAGCATATTAAACTAACATAGTAAGGTTCAATAAATTTAGAAGTTCATGAGGCAGATATCTATTCTTTTCTTCTTTTGCCACATCCTCACCAACACCTGCTGTCTCCTGAGTTTTTAACCTTAGCCATTCTGAATGGTGTGAGGTGAAATCTCAGGGTTGTTTTGATTTGCATTTCCCTAATGATTGATGATGTTGAACATTTCTTAAGGTGATTATCAGCCATCTGAATTTCTTCAGGTGAAAATTCTTTGTTTAGCTCTGTACCCCATTTTTTTTATTGTTAGTTTTTTATTCGATATAATTTATTTACATTTCAAATGATTTCCCCTTTTCTAGCCCCCCCTCCCCGAAAGTCCCGTAAGCCCCCTTCTCTTCCCCTGTCCTCTCTCCCACCCCTTCCCAGTTCCCCGTTCTGGTTTTGCCAAATACTGTTTCACTGAGTCTTTCCAGAACCAGGGACCACTCCTGCTTTCTTCTTGTATCTCATTTGATGTGTGGATTATGTTTTGTCTGTACCCCATTTTTAATAGGGTTATTTGGTTCTCTCGGGTCTAACTTCTTGAGTTCTTTGTATGTATTGGATATTAGCCCTCTGTCTGGATGTAGGGTTGGTGAAGATCTTTTCCCAATTTGTTGGTTGCCATTTTGTCATTTTGATGGTGTCCTAAATTCTTAATAGAAATCCAGAAGTACTGTTTTTGGTTATATTAATTAATCAAGTTAAAGTAAGATACACCCTAGAATATCTAGATGATTCAACAAAAGTGCCACGAGTCAGAGTCTCTAATGGGTGTGAGACGTTCAGGGTTGGAGGGCCATTCAAGATCTCTTGACTGTTGTTGGGAGCGAATATGTCCAACTTCTTTTTAACAACTGCTCATTGGTTTAAAGCCTTACTTAGCATTTTTCCTTAGATTCATGAGACATTGCAGTTTGTAAAAGCATTGCTATTTATATATGCCTGTCAGCTACGTCCTAGAGTAAATGAATCCATCTATTTTCAACAGCCTGTGCCCAAGTGTTATACACAACATTTAATTAAGGTCCATAAATATAGGAATTTTTTTCAGATTACTCAGTGTTCTTGTTACCCACACCCTCAGATGTCACTTTTTAAGAATACAAAGGCTATCAATTAGTTTTCTTCCTTGCTGTTGTAAAGCTTTTGGAATTATCTTAAGATAAGAAAGAAACAGACATTCCAAACCTTTCTGATATGGTGGAAAGAAATGGCATATTTTAGTAGCTGCTCACCCGAAAATAAGCAATTCAGTGTAGAGTTCACTGGCTCATAGCTGCACTGTCAAAGGGCCTTTGGAGAATCTGTTGAAAGTTATATCTTTCCTGAAATTGGGGTATAATTTGATATCTCTACAATCAATGCATGTTGGATACTCATAGTTTTTCAAAGGCTAAGAGAAAAACCTTCCCATAACAGAAAGTCTACTATCCAACCTAATATCAACACTGAGGTAGTCTGTATGCCTTTTTACATCACTTGTTACCTGTTTCGATGATGGCATAACCTTCAAAGATTATGTTATTAATACACTAGAAAGGAGGGCGCTCTTTGATATGTTCTGCCTTATTCTAATTTGCTTCATACTTTGTATAGCATCAAGGTCTTCAGTTTTAGAGTTTATATGAAAAGTACATTCCTGGTTTTGATCTGTTTATACTTTTGCCTATTGATTGATTTTATTGTATTATTTCTTGACCTTTTCAACTAAAGGTCCACAGGGTTTTAAAAATGCAATCTACTTTATAAGACCTAATTCTAATTATGTATTCTCACATGTTATATCAACACATCACCTGGTAAACACATAGTAACTACATTCTTACTTTATTCTTAACATGCTTGTGGAGAAATTGGGAATATGGAAGTTTGTAGAAGAATGTCTATTGAGCATATGAGGCCAAGATTATAAACATGTTACTCACACTGCGTTTGTTCTCATGGCAGTGCTGGCGTTGGAAGAACCGGAGTCTTCATAACATTGAGTATCGTGTTGGAAAGAATGAGATATGAAGGGGTGGTAGATATCTTCCAGACAGTCAAAATGTTAAGAACACAACGGCCAGCCATGGTACAAACAGAGGTAAGAAAAAATTTAGTGTCACCTTCCAAAAACCTAAATCCTCTGTGGGTCCAAGATATAGTTGCAAAAAACAGAAGTGGGAAAAGCAGCCAATTGCTTACCTAGTAGTTTAAAACCTTATCTCTCAACTCTTTAAAAACTCTACAACAATGATTTGTTGTAGAGACAACAAATCATTGAACTGTTGAAGAGATTATATGAGGTTCTATATTGGATTAAAATACACTAAATTGTTAGTTTAACTCAGAAAATGTCTCTTTCACATATTTCAGTGTGTGTTTGTGTGTGTGTGTGTGTGTGTGTGTGTGTGTGTGTATGCATGTATTAATGTAAACCTTGTGCCTAATTTTAGGTCAATACATAAAAAGACCAATGTCTGGTAGAGAATATTCTCTCAGCTGCTCTGACTTTTCTGTTTTCTTTCTGTTTGCTTGTGTTTTATTTTATCCAACTGGCTATATTAAATATTTGGAACTTATAAATGACCCATTTTCTATTCACTAATTAATATGTACATTTCTCAGTGTAAGTTCATGATTTAGAGAATCAGAGAGGTAGTATTTATATTCCTCAAATAGCCACCAAATTATACAATTTATATGTATCCTTCAATTTACAATATCTTCTACACTTCGATTTCAAAATACTGCAAGCATTTGGCTTGCAATACTTAAAACATTATGTCAGTCTGACAAACATAATGGTTGTTGGGGTGACAGAGGGAAATTGGACATTTAAAAAGCCTTAACACTTAGCCAAGCAACTTACTGTGACAAGACAGAAAAGCAAACTCCATTTATTTTGCATTACCATTTTTATTGTAGAAAAATGCACATTTAAGCAAAATAGAAGCTATCTGCTTTCAGCCCCATTGGCTACTGAAAATAAGTTTCTTTTATGGGGAAAATCCTACTTTCTCTCATCCCTGTGGTTATCTGTAAATAGTAATTTTTCTATCTCCCCAACAGTATTCCAATTTATTTCAATATGACAGGACCCTTCCTTATGTGAGAAAAGGCATGTTTCATACCTTTCTATTTTGGTGTCAGTCTTCTAGAACAGACAGTTTGCAATCATACTGAATTTTAGGACAAATGTTGCAGGTACTTTGAAATTAGACAGCCATTCTCAGGAGTGAGAAGGCAGAAAGCCTGGGGCTCCATTAGCAGTTTGTATGTCTGTTGTTCTTGCACAACTACCTTTCAGTTCTGTCTTAGTTAAGGTTTCTATTCACAGAAGCACCATGACTAGATGCAAGTTGGTAAGGAAAGGGTTTATCTGGCTTTCACTTCACTAGCATGTCACTGATGGACAGGAACTCAAACAGGGCAGGAACATCAAGGAAGGAGCTGATGCAGAGGGGATAGAAGGATACTGCTTACTGGCTCATTCTTTATAGCTTGCTTAGCCTACTTTCTTATAGAACCCAGGACTACCCTACTAGTCTAGGGAAGACCCCACCCCCAGTGGGCTTGGCACATTGACATCAATCACTAATTAAGGAAATGTCCTAATGGCTTTTCTACAGCACAGTCTTATGGAGGCATTTTCTTTTATTCATTTATTTAGTGAGATATTTTATGTATTTACATTTCAGATGTTATCCCCTTTCTGGGTTTCCCCTCTGGAATCCCCCATCCCATCCCCCTCCCCCTGCTTCTATGAGGGTGCTCCCCCTCCACCCTCGCTCTCCCACCTCACTGCCATGGAATTCCCCTACACTGGACAGTAATATTCACTGGAGTTATTTTGGCTTGGAATTAGGAGCCTGTATTGGGTTGACTGGTCAAGTTAAAACTGCCACTTGGTTAATTGTTCTTTCTTCACTGGATGTTGTCATCAGGCAGAATTAAAGATACTATTTTTCTTTATAATACTGGTTTTATTTGTTAATTAAAATCTATTTTCTTCATTTCTCCCCCCATACCCTGCCTGTGTCCTACAGGATCAATACCAGTTCTGCTATCGAGCCGCACTAGAATACCTGGGCAGCTTTGATCACTATGCAACGTAGAAACCCCTGACCCCTTCTGGATTTTTACTACAGGCCCTTCGCTATCCATGGAGTCTCTTCTGAGCCATACAGGGCACTTGAGAAGTCCTTCTTAACTTCTAGCTAACAGCCACTTAGTGGGACTATTACAAAACAAAAAACAAACTCTTCCAAGTGGACCAAGAATTCACAGTTTAATCATCTAACCTGAAAATAATAACAAGAATCCTGACTTAGGAGGCATCTGAAGGATTTTATTTACAGATTCCTCAAGGATTCAAAATAAAGGGAAGAAGAAATGACAGCAAAGAACCACCATCCTGTTCAGGACTGCTTGATAGGAACAGAGAAAGCTTGCCTGTCGGCCTCAGTTCAGAACCAGGCATTTGCTAGTGTGGCTTCTCACATAAGGCGGGCTCTGCTTCAACGTCTCTCCTTTCCCCATGCCACTCATATTGACATTTTAGGGGTAAGGGTGGGGATGTTTAAAAAAGAAAGTCCTTGATTTCATTTTAGTGTTGTAAAGATTCTGCTGATCTGTGCTTCATTTCTAACTATGTAAACTTTTTTTTTTAACAAAATGTATCATTCGATAAAGTAAATTTAAAATGTTATGTAATTCTTCATTTTTTTTATTTCTAAACTCTAGGTCTTTTAAAGCTGTAGAATGGTTATCTGTAATATCTTACTGTAGAAATATCGAATAATTTGAAACGTTGCACATTTTTGTGCAATGCTCAATCTACAGTACCTGTCTCAAAAGCTATTACTCACAGGTCTGTTTTGTATAACTGATGAGAAAGTGCCCATTCTCTGCAAGCTTCAAGGGGAATTTTGTTTTGCTTTGTTTTCTTTTTGGAATCAACAGGGAGGCGCAAAGTATAAAGTTGCTGCTAACATGTATATATACATAGATAGCTGTATTTTAAGGGTATCTATGTATATATAGAGACAGTACATCCACACAAAGATTTAAATGCCATTCAGTTCTTTCATGGTTTAGGTATTTTGGGAATTTTTTTTGTTTGGTTGATTGGTTGGTTTTTGTTTTGTTTTGTTTGTTTTTTATTTTTAACTATAGAAAGCAATTGTAAACATCTTTTTCAAGTTACTTTTAATATTGCAAAACTTTAATTTGTAAAGGGAATTGAGGAGTGCACATCATTGATTACCAAGCCTCGCCCCCTAACTTTCCGGCCTTGAATTCCCCCATTTATCCAACCATATCCACAAATACTGTTTTGTTAGCCAGGCTTCCAACAAAATTCAGTATTTTTAACACTCTAGTGCAATAACAATTGTTAAATATCTAAGAGGTGTGCATGTGGGAAAGGTCAGTGCATATCCCTTTAGGAGGGAAGAATGTTGTACTATATCAGCTATCAAGTTTTTTTTTAAAAAAAAAAAACAAAGTATATTCAATCATATATTGTCTATAGTATGTGCTATGAAATTTGCATTTATGATATGTAACAGGGGCAAAGCCAAACTCATGTTACTCTTTTCAGTCAGAAACATGTTGTGGCTGCGGCGTTCCTGGGAGGCGCTGTGCTGTTTCATTCAGTTTTAGTTCTGCATTTAGAGTGCCTTATAATTGATGCCTCTTTTAATAGCATTTCTTTTTACCTTTCGGTTCTGATTTCCATTAGGTGTTCCACATTTGTTTCTCTTTCAATTAAACCATTATCTGTCCACCACATGTATAGAAACTCTTTGAATAATATGCATTCCTAATTTTCAGCCAAGTGGGGGATGTTAGTGATTGTACCAGCCCAAAGCACTTGGATAATCAGGGCCTCTCCTTTCCTCATTGTCACATCAGGAAGAGCAACTTGTTTCACTTCGAATTCCTTCCAAATCTGCTCTGGAGCATGCAGTAACCACCAGTCTTATTTATAGAAACAACTTCAGGATATATTTGATATTCCATTAGGATTTTTCTGAAAGGGGCAATAAATTATATATATATGTATGTATCTCCCCAAACATTTCCATAGGAAACCATGGATGATGGCATGAGTTTGCCACGTGCTATATGATTTTAAAGTACCCTCTACAAATACTAAGAACTCTGAAAGAGTTTTGATACAGGTATAATATTTTGGTTTAATTTTAGCTTCATGATGTTCTGCATGGAAGGGTATTTGTTTTCACATCTTTCTCATCACTAGCAGAATAAAAATCCTAGAGACCAAACACTTGCAAGTATCATATTTGAGCATTTTTTTTAAAAAAAGAAAAAACAAAAATAATAAACAAAAATTTAAAAAATGAACAAAAACAAAAAAGAGAAAAATAGAAATATATATAATACTAAAAAAAGAAACTAGAAGGCTACCTCAGAATGAGACTCTCTAACCTACATCAGAACCAGGTAGAATGTGCACTGTGTGAGTCTATTGTTTTCTTTTCACTTGTACCATGGAGGGTTTATCCAAGTGCCAGGTTGCTCAGTGCTGTCATTTTGTTTTAGTGCAACAATGAGGTCAGATAGGTTATTGTGTCATCTAGAAGACATGTCATTTTGGGCATGTTGGATCTAATGGAATATCACACACCAGAATGACTGGCCAGTGAGCAGTTTATCTCTCGGCAACAAAAGCTGCCTCTATGGCAGAAGGAGAGATGACAGTAATCACCAAAAAGAAATGAACGGGATGTGCCCTGCAGGAGGATGAGGTGGGCATTACTCCAGACCCAGGAGCTGTTCCTACAACTAAGTCCCCACTGTCACTGATGTGCATTCCACTCTGTACTTTACTTTATGACCATTCAATTTAATTTCCCAGGCAAACATCAGTATCTACCATTACCATAAACATCCAAGTTTCCAGTTATTTTCATCATCATAACCAGTACGGTGCTATTATTTACCTATGTATGTGTAGTTATGTATAATTTTGTAATTAGTTACAATGGTAAAATATCAAATATATAAAAGTGATTTGTACAGAACTTTATTTTAGCTCTTTTTTAAAAATGGTTTGCATGGTTAGACAAGGCAAGGACAGCCAGGGGAGGGAAGGGCCTCTAGGGAACTTTGCACTTTCTATACCTTTGTACTATGCACTGCCCTATTGATTCTACACCCAATAATGTTATTACTTGAACCCATCTGTAAGGAACTGCTTCCGAAGTTCATTTATTTGTCTGTGGATAACACATCACAACAGGAAAGGAAAAAAATGCCTAGTAGCACATACAGTTTTTTTTTTCTTTCCTGCTGAGTTTTGGGTTAGCTTTGTTTCAGTCTTTCTTGTCATTTTAAAATCCCCTTCCCATTTTTTCTCTTTTGGTTTTGATTTCCATTGGGTATATGGGTGCCCTGATACTCCAGCAGAGGTCAGAAGGCTACAGATCCATCCTATCCATCCGTTACATGGCTTTGCCATACAAGCTTGGAGTGTCTTTACAAAGATAACAGTTGTGTTCTTTGCTCTCGTTTTGGATGCATAGACTGAAAATTCAAAAAAAAAAATAACTTGTAAAATGGCTTGTTAAAAAAATACAATTACCTCTAATTAGTAGTACGCGTAAGTGTTTTACAGAATGAAAGGCGTGCTTTTTATTTTCTTACTTCGTTACATTGGTGGCGAAAGAAGTCTGTATGAAAATCAGTTCTTTGCTGACACAGGTTCCATTTGTTACAAATGAATTCTAATAAAAATGTCAGTGTTATGCAGTCCTGGCCTTTGTTTTTGTCCACTGTAAGCAGATTGTTTTCAAACTACCTAGTTATTCCCACTTTTCTGGCTATCTGCTTAGGTCCTTTGTACTGACAGGAATTATATTTACCAAGAGCCTGATACTTACAAGTGTCTACCTTAGAGGTAAGCACTTTCTACTGCTAAGCAAAGAAGTTCAGATAAATAATTTCATATATTCATATATTCAGCCAAGAGGCATTGTTTTCATCGATGGAGGAGAACATAGACCATGTCAGAGCCTGTGAAAGGGCTACTGTTCGGTGTGCATTGTGTGTGTCAGTGTAATGTTGACACAAACCATACCTTTCCTGCCCATAAAAATAGCTCCATAATGTTAACTTATTGAACATTTGGAAAGATGGTTGAGAAAACATTTGGCTTTGGACTCTTACTCCGTATTACTTGTAACAGTAGATGAGGTGTGTTCTATCTATTGGGAAAACAGCACTGAACAAGTGAGGTACTGCTGTAAACAATGAATATTCTAAGACAGGCTGGTACTGAATCAATGACAACATCACATTCAGACATGCTATCAAGTAAAAGATAGTGTCCTGAAGCAAGCCTGCCTGCTGTGAGAGAATTTATTATTCATATTGGCCTATAGTAAAAGAAAGGTGTTTGTTGTCTTTTATACACCAAACCCAAATTGGAATGATCTAATACTAAAATGGGAAACTGAAATCTCCTGCTGGTTTCTACTTCTTTAGTCCAGAGCTAAGTAATGGGTTATAGACATTTTCCCTGAAAGCACACACAGTGGTTCTACATGGGATAGACTCCTGTTGGCCTTGCTGACCATATTTGGAATAATTGATCCTCTCAGAAATGCAAGTGAAGATAGGTGAAGAAAAGTTCACATTGAGTTATTGGATAAGCATGGATTTCAGGTGACCATTTCCTTACAAGAATCACAGACAATAATGAAGACACCTACAACCAGCTGTAAATCTGAGTGGAAGTAAAACATCAATCAACGACATCAAGGGAATTTGGTGCCATGGAAATAATTACTTGATACAGCAGTCTCATTGCTCAGGCATGGTTTTGGAAATCCTGCCACTGAATAAATCAGACTTTATTTCTTTCTCTTTCCTCCTTTTTCCTTAATTGGCCTTCAGTTTTACAAATTTGATCACCATATTGATTGATTCTTAAGGTATTGTTATGTTTTACTAGAAAATGGGGACAGAAAATTCCCAGTGCAGCCTATCTCTATATTAAGTCACTACAGTTTTTCTTTTAAGCAGATATCTGAAAAAAAACTGTTTAAGATGGCAGAGATAATCTAACTTTACACATCTACATACTTAACAAAATTATCGATCAAGAATTAATGAGTAGTACTTAATTTAGAGCTCCGATACTTAATCTTGTCCATGATTAAATTTTATCGGAACTTTAATTATATTAACTTTAACCGATTTAAGTTTAAGTTGTAAAGGCAGAGCTAGATGATGGCTGACTAAGATCTTTCAGGGTCCTCTCTCCCTGTTGATACCTCCCACTAAACTAACTTCATAAGACCTAAGAATATCATTTGACATAGTTTTTGCTTTTAGTTTTTAAAAACAAGAAGCAGTGGGTTAGTGTTGTCTGTGGCACTCTTCCCCAACTCCAAGTATGCCTGCATGGTGAGAGATACCTGCTGCTAAAAGAGACCATGTCTAAGACTTGACTTTTAGGAATAGGCAAAGTCCTTCCCAACACTAGAGTCATATCTATAAACATGTCTACTAGAATGGGATCAAGTATTGTGGCTTACTGCTCCTACCTCAATGTTGGGCAACAGAGTTGAAAAAGAAATACTCCAATCCACTAAACAACACAAGGACTTTTCTTTTTCTTTTTTTTCCCATCAAACACAGAGGTAAGCTTGTGCCTTGAAGAATCTGACATCTCTACACACAGTCTACAACACATAGAAAATCAAACTTCTTCAGCATGAGGCCAAACCTGCACATTGGAGGCTGACCCAAATTTTTCCTGTAGCCCTTCTAGCCTTTGAGTAGGCCTAGAACACATCAACCCTCTTCTAGGACTGTATTGATCTTTAAATATATAAGACATCTATTGTGTCAGGGATGGTTTTCATCATCTATACCTATATACAATTAAGAATTGAATAACATAGCTACTACCTCTCCATTATTCCAAGATAGGTTATAGAAGTGACCCCATCCAAAGAACTGTGCCTCAGGGAAATGAACACATGATTTTGATTACTGAGTGGTGGTTTCCTTGATATACCCTTAATCTTTGGAGATTCATGCAATTGTGAGACTTGTGTGTCCTCCATTTGTATATGCCGTTGTAGCTATGATACCTTGTCACAACAATTCTTAACCTTGGGAGGAGGAAACTAAAACTTAAAATCACAAATACCATAAAAATCAGGAGAACTACTTAGACAAATTCTAAATACCCAATTGAAAAGAATACTTATAAACCTGATCAAAAAATTCAAACAGGACTCAAGTAAATATGTAAATGAACTCAGTGAAGATGGAAATACATTTACTGATGTCGGATGGAAATAAATAGCTGGATGAAATAAGGAAGACAATTCAGAATATGGAAATGGAATTCAATAAATATATAGAAATGTCAAAGAAAACCCAAACTGAAATGAATGTAGAATTGAAAATTTTAGTCAAACTAAAAGTTTAATGGAAAATTTCACCAATAGAATGGATTTGGTGGAAGACAGAATATCAAGATTTGAAGGTAGGAATAGAAATTTGGTCACTCAATGAAAGAAAATGCTAAATTATTGGAATCATGAAAGAATCATGCAGTATTTTCAGGATGCTGTGCATAGACAAAATATATGAATTATAGGCACAGAAGAAAATACTTAAAAGATATTTTCAATAAAATAATAATCTCCAAAATCTAGATAAAAGAATGTCCTAAAGGTAGAAGAGGATTACAGAATACCAAATAAATCTGAACAGAAAAGAAGCTCTCACCATGAGTGATAGTTAAAACACTAAAATCAGGGTTCAAAAAGCTAGTAAAAGCTGCTCATGAGAATAACAAAAGTTTATTTGGTAGGAAAATTTAAAGCCAGAAGGACTTGAAAAGATGTGTTCCATGTTCTGAAATATCTCAACAGCCAACCCAGAAACAAGACGTTTACAAACTCATGGAAACTGAGTAACTCATCACTGAATGAAAAAAATGATTCAAGATAAAAAGTAAGAGAAATTGAGTCTC
The DNA here is from genome assembly GCF_947179515.1 of Apodemus sylvaticus. Lineage (NCBI taxonomy): Eukaryota > Metazoa > Chordata > Mammalia > Rodentia > Muridae > Apodemus > Apodemus sylvaticus. The sequence continues at coordinate 88,373,288 of NC_067474.1, read as the reverse complement.
TATGCAATTGGGTAAAAATAAATACATAAACCTCACATTATGGGACACAATGAAGTCAAGTTCATGGCATTAATTGCCTACATAAAAATTTGGAGAGTTCTTATATTAGCACATCTGAAAGCTTTAGAACAAAAAAAGAAGAGTCACACTTAAAAGGAGTAGATGGTAAGAAATAAGCAAAATTCAAGTCTGAAATCAATAAAAGAGAAACAAAATGAACAAACAAAAAGAGCCCCAAGGAATCAATAAAACAAAGAATTTGTTCTTTGCCAAAAGCCAATAAGATTGACAAACTCAGGCAAATTTAACTAAAAGAGAAAGCAAGAATATTAACTTAACAAAATGAAAGATGACCAGTGGGGCATAACCAATGCTGAAGGAATCCAGAGACTCAAAGGGACATGCTTCAAAACCTGAACTCCACCAAATTGGAAAGTCTAAAAGAAATGGATAATTTTCCCAATAAACACCACTTAGCAACATAAATCAAGTTCAGATCAGCAATTTAAACAGACCTAGAATCCCTGATGAAATAGAAGCAATCATTGAAATTCTCCCAATAAAAAAGATGAACACAGGCCAGGTTTTTGTGCAGAATCCTACCAGACTTTCAAAGAAGTGATAGTGCAAATTCTCCTCAATTTATTCTTCAAACTAAAACAGAACAATTTGTCTTCTGGGACCACAGTTACTTTGATGGTACCTTAACCACATAGAGGTACAACTAAGAAAGATATTACAAACCAATATCCCTTGGGAAGTTGGATGTGAAAATAATAAAATACTTGGAAACAATCCAAGAACACATAAAAAAAAATCCACCACAATCAAGAGATCGTGACAAACGATCCCAGAGAGGCAGGGATGGTTCAATATACATAAATTAATAAATGCTTTCCACCATATAAACAAACTTAAAAACAAAAGCTGATTATCTCATTAGAAAAAGAAAATACCTTTGACAAAATATAACATCTCTTCATAGTAAAAGTACTCAAGAAATTATGGCTATAAGGGACATACTTCAGCAAAATAAAGGCAGTTTACAACTAATGTTTTGCTAACATTAAGTTCAATGAAGAAAAACTTGAAGCAATTCCACTAAAATCAGGAACAAGGTAGAGTTGTCTACTTCATATCTATTCAATATAGTGCCTGAAATCTTATCTGGAGAAATAAGACAACTGAAGGAGATCAAGAAAGTACTAATTGGAAAGGAAGAACTCAAAGTTTCTCTATTTGCCAATCATAAGAGCTTTTTCTTAAGCAACCCTAAAATACCAGTGGGGTATTCCTAGAGCTGATGAATACATTCAGCAGTGTAGCTGGGTATAAAATTAACTTACAAAATTTAATAGCCTTCCTATATACAAGTGACAAACAGACTAAGAAAGAAATCAAGCAAATAACAGCCTTTACATTAGCTTCAAAAATAAAAAAATATTGGAGTAACTCTAATCAAGTAAGTGAAAGACTGGTATCTTAAGACGGTTGAAGAAAGAATTTGAAGAAAATATCAAAAGTTGCAAAGATTTCCTATACTGATGGAATGGTAAGATTAATCAAGTAAAAAATGGCTATCTAACCAAAAGCAATATACAACTTCAATGCAATACCCATTAATTCCTATAGAATTGTTCAGGGATATTGAAAGGACAATTTTCAGCTTTGTGTGGGGAATGCACACACACACACACACACACACACACACACACACACACACGATAGCTAAAACTAACTTGAATAATGAATAAACAAACTGCTGGTGGTATCACTATTCCCCTGCAGCAAATTGTACTACCGAGCTATAGTAATAAAGATGGAGTTAGAACAAAAACAGACATGTTCAATGATATCAAATTAAAGACTCATACAAATCTATGGCTCTCTGCTGTCAGGTCCAGGCTGGAGGAGAGAACCCAATCCAGCCGAGTCTCTCGGGAGCTGAAATGGGACTGTGAGTGTCAGGGCTCGGACCTCAGGACCTCCTGCCCTCCTGCCCTCCAGAGGATAACCACCATGAGTCCAGCCGAGCCAGAAGTCTGTCAAAGCGAAACTTGTTTTATTGTATCAATCATTTGTTTATAAAGGACTGAGAGAGGGGTGGGGTTTTTTTTTGCTGAGGTGAGATGATGTAGGGGGAGGGGAAGGGTGACTCAGTATGAGGTGACTGACAGGGTCAACAAAGTTACTCTGTATCAGCAGAAGCTAGGCAAAAGCAGGCTTAAGCAGGTCACACTGAGTCACTGCAGTACTGAAGTGACTGAGACAGGTTTCTAAACTGGAGCAAAGGCTCAGGCTCCCTCACTAGGCCTCAGTAGCTGTCTGAATAAGGAGCAACAATCTATGGAAACCTAAGTTTTCATCACATAGCTAGAAAAACACACTGGAAAAAGACAGCCCCATCAAGAACTGGTGTTCATCATATTGGAGGGCTGCATGTAGAAGAATCCAAATAAATCATCACTTATCACAATGCATAAGATATGCACAAGACTTAACTCCAAATGGACCAAAGACCTCAACATAAATCCAGATATAATGAATCTGATAGAAGAGAAAGTGAGGAATAGCTTTTACCATGGGCACACAAGCACACACACACACACACACACACACACAAATACTTTCTTAACAGAACACCAATAGCCCCTGCACTAAGATGAACAGCTAATAAATTGTACTTCACAAATCAGAAAAGGTTTTGCATGGCAAAGAACAATGCTATGCTGAAAATGTGGCAGCCTACAGACAGGAAACGATTTTTTACCAAGTATACATCCAATAGAGAGTTAATATTCAAAATATATGAAGAACTCAAAACTACTAAGATAACAAATCTCCCTATAACATTGTTTAAGCAGAATTTTCAAAAGAAGGAATTCAAATGGCTGAGAAACATTTAAAGATATATTCAATATCCTCAGTCATCCCCCAAATGCAAAGATTGAGATTTCATCTTACACCTGTCTGAATGGCTAAAATAGATAAAACGAATGACAGGTCATAACAGTGAGGGTATGGAATAAGAGGAATCCTCATCCACTGAGGGTAACCGAAAGATCCTAATAATACTCTGCCACACTCTGCACACTCATAAGTCAGTGCTTGCTCAACCATTGTGTGTGTGTATGTGTGTGTGTATATATACACACATATGTGTGTGTGTGTGTGTATGTATTCATTTTACCTCTAAGATAATATCTATCATTGACATTGAAATGCGCTTCTGGAGATAGAAAAAGAAGAACCTTGTTTTTTTTTTTCCTGTGGTTTTTCTAAATTGGAAAATTGAGGCCATTATTATTAGAATTATTGCTGGCAGATGTGTGTTAATTGTTCTTGTTCTATTGATTTTGTGGTGGTTCTTGGTTTCTTTAATTCGTTATCTTGTTTTTTCCCCCTGAGACTCTGTGTGTGTGTGTGTGTGTGTGTGTGTGTATGTTTATTCTTCACTTCAGTCAAAATATCCTGTGTAGAACAGGATTAGTTCTCAAAAATTACTTTTTAAAATTTTATTTTATTGTTTTGCTAAATGGAAAATAAATTTTGTTTCATACAATGCGCAGTAATTATATTTTCCCTCCCTCTATTTCCTCCCAGTACCTCTTTACCTCCCCTCTCATTTGAATCCACTCTCTTTCTTTGTCTATTAGGTAATGAACTGGCATCTAGGAGAAAGTAATAAAATAAAATATAAGATGAAACCAAAAGAAACAAATCAGATTAGGAGAAAGTTTTTTAAAAAGAAGTTAAAGAACTCATGAAAAAGCACAAGAAACAGATATAGACCTAGAGACCCATCCATCTGCACACTGAAGAATCCTATTAAGAACAAAATCTGAAGCCATGATATATGTGCAATGGTCCTAGAGTGCAAAAAATAAAAATAGAAAATGAAAAAAGAGAGATAAACATTTTTAAAAGGAAGGAATAAAAATCCTTCCTTTTAAGGTATAACATTACGAGACAAAGAATCTCAAAAATAGTTATTAAGTTTACATTCTGCTGGACAACTCCTGGAGGGTAAATAGCTTGCTCTTTAGTTTGTGTCCCAAGTGACATTATCTTGGAGAATACTAAAATTTCATTTGTAAATAGTTATTGATTGTATATATCTTTTGAGTTAGGGATTGGGATATGTGTCCAATTCTTCCTTCAGCTCTAGGAACCCATCTGGTGCGGATCTGTGCAGGCCCTGAGCATGCTGCCTCAGTCTCTGCAAATTTATATGTTCATTATCCTCTTATGTGTAGAAAGCCTTGATTTCCTTGGTGTCTTCCATTCTGTCTGACTCTTGAACCTCTTCTTCCACAGGGTTCCCTGACCCTGAGAGGAAGGGTTTGACAGACATCAAGTTTAGGGCTAAGTGTTCTAATGTCTCACCCTATGCATATTGGCAATTGTCTGGTTGTGGTTCTCTGTGTTTGTTCTATGTGCTGCAGAAGGAAGCTTCACTAATTATGGTTCACACACATACACACACACACAAATATATATATATATATATATATATATATTCATATATATGTATATATGTGTGTGTGTATATATATCAAGTATAGCTATTTAAAAGGAATGTAAAAAGAATGAATGTATATGTATAGCTAGATAAAAGGAATATATATATATGTGTATATATATATATATATATATATATATATATAACATAAGCAGGTATAGCTTATGACAAAATAGACTAAAACCAAAATCTATTCAGAGGAGATAGAGAAGGTCATTCATAGTAATTCAAAGAGAACAATCCAGGAAGAGGAAATTAAAACTATAAATACATATAAATAAAATACCCACACATCCCGATTTATAAACCAAACACAAATAGATTTCAAATCACTAATCAACCTCAAGGAGTTGAGCCATAGGTTTGTATTTCCATTTTTATTTAGTTCTCCATTAAATAAAATCTGCTTGACTTCAAAACTTCATAGGCAGATAGAGCAAAAAAATTGAATAAAGAAATATTGGAATTAAATAAAATTCAGGTCAAACTGCTTTACAGGCATCAACAAGACATTCCCAACAACACCAAAGAATATATATTCTTAGCAGTCATACAAATTCATTATATTATAATCACATACTTACATACTGCCAGGTCTTAAAAAATAAAAGAAAATTGGAAAAACCTCCGATATTCTCTTATCACAATTAGATAGAGCTACACCACCACACATATAATAATAATAATACCACCACCACAATAATAATAATGTGATTAAATTTGAAGAATGAATATTAAACAATACAACACCAAGTACACTCATACATACAAAATAAAATTTTAAAACTCTTAACAAAGATTGCTTACATCATGAACCATAGGTTTGTATTTCCATTTTCATTTAGTTCTCCATTAAAAAAAAAACAAGATTGTATGTATGAGTGTTTTACCAGCTTCTAAGTTTATGCCTGGTGCCCAGAAAGGTAATAAAATGGTACTAGATTCTCTGGAACTAGAGAAATGGAAGAAAGTGGAAGTTGATGAGCTACTATGTGGATACTGGGAACTAAACCAAGGTCTTCCACATAAGTAACAAGTACTCAGATCATCAGCATGTATACCCCTCTTAAAACTCCCCAGTCTGAAGAAGTCTGGAGAGATTTGCTGCATCCAGGGCCGCAGACTCCACAGTCTGAAGATCTTCCAGGAGACCTGCTGCACAGAGGGTTACAGACAAGGGATCCACTCAGATAACCTCAGCAGCGAGAACCCTGAGGAGGTCAGCTGACATGGGACAATCCCCTCTGCTGGATCTCGACCTCCCTTCTGGCCTACACCTTCCACTTGGTAGATCATCAGCATGCCTACCCCTCTGAAAACCCCAGAGTCTGAAGGACTCCCAAGAGACCAGCAGCAACCCAGGGACACAGGAGGCAGGCTAGAAAGAGAGAACTTCCTTTAATACACCCTCCACCTGCGCCACACTGGTCCAAGAAAACATCTAAACAGCAGTTCCGAATGGCTGATGTTGTCTCTGCCAGCATTCCTTGGTCTCTCAGTAAGTTCTCAATTAGCTCCTCCTGCAGGAAATGCTTTCTCAACTGTATGACTTCCTGGCATTTACATAGAGGTGGCCCCACCATTCCTGCTACAGGTTAAAAACCAATTGAATTTAGCAGCTATATATAGAACAGTTCACCCTAAAACAAATGAATATATCTTCTTCTTAGTACCTCATGGTACCTTCTTCAAAAGTTACTATATATAATTAGTCTCAAAACAAACCTTAACATATACAAGAAGGTTGACCTAGTCCCATGTATTCTATCAGATCGCAATGGACTAAGGACTACTGCTAGACTTCAATAACAATAACAACAGAAAACCTATATACCCATGGAAACTGAACAACTTTCTAGTCCCTGATAACTTGATCAGGGTAGAAATAAAGAAAGAAATTAAAGACTTCCTACAATTCAATGAAAATTATGACACAGATACTCAAACTTATGGGACACAATGAAAGCAGTGCTAAGAGGAAAATCCATTTGCACTAAGGGCCCTTTTAAAGAAATTGGAGAAATCTTACATTAGCAAGCTAACAGCACACCTGAAAGCCCTAAAACAAAAAGAAGCAAACAAACTCAAGCAGAAGAGATGGCAGGAAATAGTAAAAGTCAGGATTGAAATCAACCAAATAGAAACAAAGAGAACAATATAAAGAATCAAGAAAGCCAAAAGCTGGTTCTTTGAGAAAATTATCAAGATAGATAAACCTGTAGCCAAGTTAACTCTAGATGAATGGATGGTTTTCAAGACAGATACCATGTACCAAAGTTAAATCAAGATCAGGTAAGCTATCTAAATAGGCCCATTATCTCCTAAGGACATAAAAGTCATTAAAAAACCTCCCAACCAAAAAAAGCCCAAGGGCTAGATGGATTTAGTGCAGAATTATATCAGAACTTCAAAGAAAATCAAGTATCAACATTCTTCAAACTATTTCATACAAAGAAACCGAAGGAACACTACCTAATTCATTGTCACCGTTATGCTGATACTTAAACCATTCAAAGACCAAACAAAGAGAGGGAACTTCATACTTATATAGTATATAAGTTATACCACATATTGGTATAAATATTGGTGCAAAAATACTTAATAAAAATCTAGCAAACCGAAACCAAAAACACATCAAAACCATCACTCACCACAAACACATAGGCTTCATCCCAGGGATTCAAGATTGGTTCAGTATAAGAAAATCCATTGTGGTAATTCACTACATAAACAAGCTCAAAAAATCATGCTCAAAAAGAAAAAAAATCATATGATTAGATTCTGAAAAAGCATTTGACAAATGTTAATAGTATTGGAGAGATCAGGAATTCAAGACTCATACCTAATCATAATAACAACAATATACAGCAAACCAACAACCAATATCAAATTAAACAGAGAGATACTTGAAGCAATCCCACTAAAATAAGGGAAAAGGATGTCCACTCTCCCCATATCTATTCAATATAGTATTCAAAGTTCTCGCTAGAGAAATAAAACAACAAAAGGAGATCAATGGGTTACATATTGGCAAAGAAGAAATCAAGGTGTCACTATTTGCAAATGATATGATTGTACACATAAGCAACACCCAAAGTTCTAACAGAGAACCTCTGCAGCTGGTAAACAACTCCAGCAAAGTGGCTGGATATAAAATTAACTCAAACAAATCAGTTGCCTTTCTTTATACAAACGATAAATAGACTAAGAAGGAAAATAGAGGAACAACAGCCTTCACAATAGTCACAAATAATATAAAATATGTTGTTAGAACTCTAACCAAATAAGTGAAAGATCTGTATGACAGGACTCAGAAAATGGAGAAATCTCCCATGCTCATGGATTGGTAGAATTAGCACAGTAAAAATGCTCATCCTACTGAAAGTAATCTGCAGATTCAATGCAATCCCCATCAAAATTCCAATACAATTCTTCACAGACATGGAAAGAGCAATTCTCAATTTCATATGGAAAAACAAAAAACCCAGGATAGAGAAAGCAATTCTTAATAATAAAAGAACTTCTGGGAGAATCACCATTCCTGACCTCAAACTGTACCACAGAGCAATACTGATTTTAAAAAATGCATGGTATTAGTACAGAGACAGACAGGTCAATTAATGGAATAGATTTGAAGACCCAGAAATAAACCCATACACTTATGGACACTTGGTCTTTGACAAAGAAGCCAAAAATATGCAAAGGAAAAAAGAAAGCATCATCAATAAATTGTGCTGGTATAACTTGTAGTCCATATGAAGAAAAACAAAAATAGAAACATATTAGTGACCTTCCTCATATTTGTTTGACAAAGCTCAAGTCCAAGTAGATCAAGGACTTCAACATAAAACCAGATACATTGAATCTAATAGAAGAGAAAGTGGGAAGAAGAAACTTTTTGGCATGGGGGGACATTTTCTAAATAGAACTCCAATGGCATCAAACGTTGATATATAGGACCTCACGAAACTGCAAAGCTTCTCCAAGGCAAAGCACACAGTTAATAGGAGAAATCTCCAACCTACAGATTGGGAAAAAATTCTTCATTAACCCCACATTTGAAAGTTGGCTACTGTCCAAAGTATATAAAAACTCAAGAAGCTCACTTCAAACAAACCAAACAAAGTAATAAAAAATTGGGGTGTAGAGCTAAACAGAAAATTCACAACAGTGGAATCTTGAATGGCCAAGAAACACTTAAAGAAATGTTGTAAATTCTTAGTCAGCAGGGAAATGCAAATCAAAGCAGTCCTGAGATTCTACCTTACACTAGTCAGAATGGCTAAGATCCAAAAACTCAGGTGACAGCACATGTTGGCAAGGATGTAGAGTAAGAAGAACACTCTTCCATTGTTGGTGGGCTTGTAAAACTGGTACAACGACTATAGAGAGCAATCAACAGGTTTCTCAGGAAATTGGAGACAGACCTACCTGAAGATGCAGCTGTACCACTCTTGGGCATATACCCAAAAGATGCCCCACCATACCACAGGGGCACATGTTCCTTTATGTTTATAGCAGCCTTTTCTGTGGTAATCAGAAGCTTGAAACAACCTAGAAGTTCCAGAACTGAAGAATGGATACAGAAAATATGGTTCAGTTATACAATGGTATACTATTCATCAGTTAAGAATGAGGACATCATGGGTTTTGCAGTCAAATGGATAGAACTAGAAAATATCCTGAGTGAGGTAACCCAGACCCCAAAGAACAAGCATATTAGTGTAATATAACTAATAAATAGATATTAGGCAAAAAATAAAAGTACAGAATGCCTAGGATACCATCCACAGAACTCAAGACGGTTAACAAGCCGAAGGGGCCAAGTGAGGATACTTGAGTCCCACTTGGGCAAAAGACAACAATCATGGTAGGCAGAGGGAGGGCAGGATATGGGTAGAATACAGGAGGGGGGAAAGGGCGCATCATCAGCTATTGGGAAGGGGAACATGAGAGAAGCCCTAAGGATCAGCAGAATGCATGAAAACAAACAACCTGGGGGCAGGGAGGGAGAGGTAGGAGGTAGAGGAATAACCTCTAGAAAGTACTAGAGACCTGGGAGGTGATAGACACTTAGGACTCAAAGGGAGGGACCTTAGATGAAATGCACAACTGTGGAAGTAGTGTCCACCTCCTGTAGAAAGACAGGGCATTAAGTGGAGGGATGGGATTGCCATCCCACAGTCAAAAATTCTGACCCAGAATTGTTCTCGTCTAAAGGAACTGCAAGGACAAAAAAAAAAAAAAAAAAATGAAGAAGAAACTGAGAGAAATCAATCTTAAGGGGGAGGATCCAAGGCCTTATACTATTACTGATGCTATGGTGTGCTAACAGACAGTAGCCTAGCAAGAGACCCAAGAAGCAACTGACTGAGACAGAAGCAGATAGTTACACTCGACCAATGCACTAAGTCCTGTGTCCTGTGGTTGAATTAGGAAAAGGCTGGAATAAGATGAGGAGGAGGGTGACCCCATAGCAAGACCAGCAGCCTCAACTAACCTGGACCCCTGAGATCTCTCAGACACTGAGCCACCAACCAGGCAGCATACACTAGCTGGTCTGACATATATACAGCAGAGGATTCCTGGTCTGGCCTCAGTGGGAGATGTGCCTAACCTTGGAGAGACTTGATATCTCAGGGAGTCAGGAAGCTTGGGGAAGGAGCTTCCTCTTGGAGATGGAGGGGTGTATGATGGGATGAGGAACTGTGGGAGGAGCCTTGGAGGGGTGCAACAGCTAGATCATAAAAAATAAAAGTAATGAAAAAAGAGAAAAAGAAAAGAAACAAGTACTCTGAATGCTAAGCCATCTTTCAAGCACTAATGAAATAATTCTAAGAGAGGAATTTATATATACATTAAGCGTACATTTCTGAGTACTTTCAAATAATCTGATGATAAATCATAAGGTTTTGGTTCAACATTAAAAAAAACCTCAAAACAGTAGATGGGGAGAAATAACTAAGAAAAAAGCAACAATACACATAACCAGTGAAATAAGGAGTTGATTACTTTAAAATAAAAAAATGACAAATCTTTAGACAAATAAACAAAGACTCTAATTCATAAACTTAGAGATGAAAGTAGAGACATTAAGACATACAAATGAAATTTAGAAAACTAACCATGTATTTCAATGAATTGGAAAACATAAAAGAAATGGATAACCCTCTAGATATGTATGACCTATTAAAATTAAAACAAGATGAAATAGATAATTTAAACAGATCAATAACCAGCATCAAGATTAATGCAAAATCTCCCAACTAAATAAATCCTAGGACTAGATGGATTCATGTCTGAATTATTTTGACCAGACCTTTAAAGAACTAAAGCCAATGCTATTCAATTTATTTTGAAAAAAAAAATGGCAGGAATGATTCTTAGCAATTTTTTTATAAAGCTGTTAGCCTGGTTCCAAAACAAAATAAAAATGCAATATATAAAAAATTAATATCAGCCCCTCAAATTGCCAAATGATGAGTCAATTCCTAATGAATGATGGTCCTGCGTACTACCAATTCTGTATTTGTTTGCACTTTGTAATATACATCAGAACATAGACAATGAGAAAGGCAGAGACATACACAGACACAGAGAAACACTGACAGACACACACACACACACAGAGAGAGAGAGAGAGAGAGAAGGAGGGAAGGAGGGCAAGAGAGAGAGAGAGACAGAGACAGAGACAGAGAGACAGAGACAGAGAGAGACAGAGACAAAGACATAGAGACAAAGACGGACAGAGAGAGAGAAGGAGGAAAGGAGGGAAGGAGGGCAGGAGGGGGGAGAGAGAGAGAGAGATACATAGACAGAGACAGAGAGAGAGAAAGAATAATCATCATGGGAGATTTTTGAATTGTTCCTTACAGTAGTTGATAAAACAGGCATGCTATCAATAAGGATATAGCAAATATGAATGTGTTGACTAAAATTTGGGTAAGTGACTATTAGGAAGAAAAGCTCAGATTAGACACAATACAACTTACAGACCATATGAAGCTCAAGAAGAAGGAAGACTGAAGTGTGGATGCTTCAGTCCTACTTAAAGGGGGAACAAATAATCTTGGGAGGTAGAAGGTGGGAGTGACTTGAGAGGAAGAAAGAAGGGGGAGAAGAAATAAGGCAGGGGCAGGATCAGGTGTGGGAGGAGACAGAGTGTGGGGGGACATAAACAGAGGGTCAGAAAATTGAACAGAGGTGTTTAGCAATGGGTGATGGGCAATTGGGAGTAGCCAACAGAAAGTCCCAGATGTCAGAAAAGTAAGAGGCTCCCAGGACCCAACTGGGATGGCATTAGCTACAATACCTAATAAAGGGGAGAAAGAACATGCAGAAACCATATCAAGAGATTAGGCAAGGCTGAGTGGTGAGGGATCGGGCCACCTACTCTTCTCAAAAATTATAACCCAGAATGGCTCCTGTCTAAAGGAAATAGGGGAACAAGTGGGGTGCAGAGACTGAAGGAAAGGTCATCCAGAGACTGCCCCACCTGGGGATCTATCCCATATGCAGACACCAAAACCCAGACACTATTGCTGATGCCAAGAAGTGCTTGCTGACAGGAGCCTGATATAGCTATTCCCTGAGAGACTCTGTCAGAGCCTTATGAATACAGATGTGGATGTTTGCAGCTAACCATTGGGCTGAGTACCCCAATCAGGAGTTAGAGGAAGGACTGAAAGAGATGAAGGGGTTTGCAACCCCATATGAAGAACAACAATATAAATCAACCAGACCTCCTAGAGCTTCCAGGGACTAAACCACCAACCAAAGAATACACATGGAAGGACCCATGGCTCCAGCTGCATATGTAGCAGAGGATGGCCTTAGCTAGCATCACTGTGAGGGGCTGCCCCTGGTCCTGTGAAGGCTTGATGCCCCAGTGTAGGGAAATGGTTGGGCGGTGAGGTGGGAGTGGGTGAGAGTGGGGAAGCACCCTCATATAATCATGGGGGAGGGTGATGAGATAGGGGGTTTACAGAGGGGAAACCGGGAAGGGGGATAACATTTAAAAATTTAAATAGAGTCCTGAGACCTCTGGCGGGAGCCTTCAGATCTCTGCTTCGGGATCCAGAACAGCCTGGGCTGCAACACCACATTTCCAGGTCCTGCAAGAGGCCAGAGGGGCACCCTGAAACCAGCTGGGAGGAGTCAGTGTGCTCTGGTGAGACCAACAGGCGCCGGCGGGAGCCTTCAGGTGTCTGTTTCTGGATCTGAACAGCCTGGGCCACAGCACTCGGTTTCCAGCAGAAGAGGCCTGGTGTGCACCCAGAGGCAGTCTGGGAGCGCACAGCTTGCTCCAGCAGCACAGAGCTTGGGTTCCTGTCCTGAGACCTCTGGCAGGACCTTCAGATCTCCACTTCAGGATCCACCTGATGGGTAATAGAGTGTCTTTGCCGGTACCACCAGGCACCCCACTGGGATGTCTCCTGGAAAATCTCAAGTCTCTGAAACTAATGCACGATTTGAGGCGGTCAAAACTAATAAACCTCTGTAATAAGGTCTGGACTCAATATAAGCTAGATAATAATTCCAAATGGCCACCTAACGGCACCCTAGATCCAATTCTTTTAAGGGATCTTAATACATACTGTCAGCAATCCGGTAAATGGGACCAAATCCTATACGTTCAAGCTTGTATCTATCTCCAGTCTAAGCCTTCTCTTTGCGCTGCCTGCTCCCCATCTGTGTTCCCACACCCTTAGCTCATTTGCTCCTATAGCCTGTGTGCTCAAGTTGATGTTAACAAGCCTAAATCTGCCTAGACTCCACAATTTTATCCATTGCTTCCAGCTTTCTTTCTGTTATCTTAGAATCTTTACTAACCAAGGCAATATACTTTCCTCTACCTATGCAACCTGTCAAAGCTACTTAAGATTTCCATTCCTAGTCTCTCTTTAACTATGGCTCTCCTATCTTGCACTCAATCTTGTCAGAAGTTTGCTATTAGATTTAAGACAGACAGAATTCCCAAAGGCCAGACAGCTTCTCCGAAGAGGTCTCAGAAGAAAGATGGACACTTCCACAGGATGCTGCCTGAAAGTGCAGTGGACAAAACCGGATACCTTGAGTCAAATGGCTTAGCTAAACAAAGGTAAGCCATTTTTCATGTCGTGGGTATCCATTCCACAGAGAAAAGTCGTGCATCATCTGTGCTTGAAAGCCGGACTGACAGCCAAAGCCGCCATGGAGACCAGAGACCACAAAGAACTGCTGGCCACTGGAATCTGTCATTCTTTAATAATATAACTGCTAAGTTATTGTTTATTCCTCAGACTTCTGACTACATTGACAGCTAGACAGTTATCTCCTTACCTAAATTCTGTTTCCATTAAATGCTTCATATTTCTTCTTCTTGCTCTGTCACTGTCCCAACCTTCAATTCTATTCCTTCTGATCCACAAAGGCTCATCTTAAAGACTGTTCATGTGGTTAACTCATGTTGTTATCTCTTTAATAAACTTGTTAGCTACAGGAAACCTACCCAAATCTACTGCTCATGGACCAAGTAGGCTCCATCAAGATAAGTACATCTGCCCAAGTTCCTACTTTACTACCTTTCCAAAGGGTGGGATTCCTCTGGGTTTCAAATGTACATCTTAAGAAAATTTTCCTTTCTCCCAAATGTACTTAGTCTTATTCCCTAACTATACTAATGTGTTAAAACATTTTGTTAAGTCCAGGCCCTTGCCATATCCAGGACAGCTCCAGAGAAGCAACCTTCAGATGCTCCAATCTCCTCTCAGCTTCTCCAGACGCAGACAGCTTCTACTGGACCTGTTCTCCTGACCTATCTTCAAATGGCTCTACAAAACCCTGGACAGCAAAGAAGCAGCCAGTCCTCATGAGACTGGACAATCACCCCCCATACCCCGTTCTCTAGGTTCTCCAGAGACACGCCGCCCCAATTTCAGCATGAAGCAGCCAGATCACAACAACGACCCTATTCCTGCTTCGCCGTATTCGCTGTCACTTCTTTTCTTTTTTCTTTTTCTTTTATTAATTAACGAAACATTGGGGAAGGTTGGGGTTTTGTCTAAGCTCCACCCCACACCTACCTGGCAATAGCCAGGTATGCCCCGCCCCAGAGATCTGGCACACTATAAGAGGGGCTATTTGCCCCTCCTCTCTCTTTTTGTTCTCCACTCTCCCATTCTCTCTCACCTCTCTGCCCCTGGGGCTCTTCCCCCCTCCACGTGGTCATGGCCGGCCTCCACTCTCTCTATTTTCTCTCTCTCTCTCTCTCTCTCTCTCTCTCTCTCTCTCTCTCTCTCTCTCTCTACCTCTCTCTCTCTACCACTAACTCCCATCCCCTATTCTGAATAAACTCTATTCTATACCATGTCTGTGTGTGTGTGGTCCCTCAGGGGCAGAGGTGCCCAGGCAAGGGCCCATCTGGACACCTCCCCCACGCCGCCTAGCCACACTCACCTAACCCCCTTTACTCCCCCCTTTTTAAGCCCCTTCATCATCCTGCTGCCGAAAGTCCTTCACATAGACTAACCGACTGGATGCATAAACAGGACCCTACATTTTGCTGCATACAGGAAACACACCTCAGGGTCAAAGACAAATACTACCTTAGAGTAAAAGGCTGGAAGACAATTTTACAAACAAATGGTCTCAGGAAACAAGCTAGAATAGCCATTCTAATATCAGATAAAATTGACTTTCAACCCAAAGTCATGAAAAGAGACTCTGAGGGACACTTCTTGCTGGTCAAAGGAAAAATACAAGAAGAACTCTCAATCCTGAACATCTATGCTCCAAATGCAAGGGCACCCTCATTCATAAAAGAAACTTTATTGAAGCTCGAAGCACACATTACACCTAACACAATAATTGTGGGTGACTTCAACACTGCACTTTCCTCAATGGACCGATCAGGAAAACAGAAACTGAACGTGGACACAGTGAAACTAATTGAAGCTTTGGACCAATTAGATTAAACAGATATATATAGAACATTATATCCTAAAATAAAAGAATATACCTTTTTCTCAGCACCTCATGATATCTTCTCTAAAATCGACCATATAATTGGTCACAAGACAGACCTCAACAAATATAAGAAGATAGAACTAATCCCATGCCTCCTATCTGATCACTATGGAGTAAAAGTGGTCTTCAATAGCAACAGAAACAACAGAAAACCCACATACACATGGAAACTAAACAATATTCTACTCAATGATACCTTGGTCAAGGAAGAAATAAAGAAAGAAATTAAAGACTTTTTAGAACTTAATGAAAATGAAGACACAACATACCCAGATCTATGGGTATTGGCACAGTGACAGACAAGTGGACCAATGGAATAGAATTGAAGATCCAGAAATGAATCCACACACCTATGGTCACTTGATCTTCGACAAAGGAGCCGAAAACATCCAGTGGAAAAAAGATAGCCTTTTCAACAAATGGTGCTGGTTCAATTGGAGGTCAGCATGCAAAAGAATGAGAATTGATCCATTCTTATCTCCATGTACTAATCTTCACTCCAAGAAGAGTGATCAAGGACCTCCATGTAAAACCAGACACACTGAAACTAATAGAAAAGAAACTGGGGAAGACCCTTGAGGACATGGGCACAGGGGAAAAGTTCCTGAACAGATCACCAATAGTTTATGCTCTAAGATCAAGAATTGACAAATGGGACCTCATAAAATTACAAAGTTTCTGTAAGGCAATGGATACTGTTAAAAGGACAAAACAGCAACGATCAAATTGGGAAATGATATTCACCAACCCTACATCTGATAGACGGCTAATATCCAATATATACAAAGAACTTAAGAAGTTAGACCCCAGGGAACCAAATAACCCTATTAAAAAATGGGGTACAGATCTAAACAAAGAATTTTCACCTGAAGAAATTCAGATGGCCGAGAGGCACCTTAAGAAGTGCACAACATCATTAGTCATTAGGGAAATGCAAATCAAAACAACCCTGAGATTTCACCTTACACCAGTCAGAATGGCTAAGGTCAAAAACTCAGGAGACAGCAGGTGTTGGCAAGGATGTGGAGAAAGAGGAACACTCCTCCACTGCTGGTGGGGCTGTAAGATGGTACAACCACTCTGGAAATCAGTCTGGCGGTTCCTCAGAAAACTGGACATGACAGGTCCAGAGGACCCTGCTATACCACTCCTGGACATATACCCAAAGGATTCCCTGGCATGCAATAAAGACACATGCTCCATTATGGTCATAGCAGCCTTATTTATAATAGCCAGAAGCTGGAAAGAACCCAGATGCCCCTCAAAGGAGGAATGGATACAGAAAATGTGGTATATTTACACAATGGAATACTACTCAGCAATTAGAAACAATGAATTCACAAAATTTTTAGGCAAATGGTTTGTTCTGGAAAATATCATCCTAAGTGAGGTAGCCCAGTTACAAAAGAATACACATGGAATGCAATCTCTGATAAATGGATATTAATTAGCCCAGAAACCCTGAATACCCAAGGCACAAATCACATAAGAAATGACTCCCATGAAGAAGTATGGAGAGGGTCCTGATCCTGGAAAGGATTGATCTAGCATTGGAGGGGAATATAAGGACAGAGAAAAAGGAGGGAGGTGATTGGAGAATGGATGGAGAGAAAGTTTATGGGACATATGGGGAGGGGGGATCTGGGAAAGGGGAAATCATTTGGAATGTAAACAAAGAATATAGAAAATAAAAATATTAAAAAAAGAAGAAAGAACAAAAAAATTAAATAAATAAAATAACCAATAAAAAGTTAAAAAATAGATTTTCTTTAAAATGACCTTTGCTGTCAATAAACTCAACAACTTACGAATACATATGATCTTCAGGGGCACATAAAACATTTACAAAGTTTAATCATAAAGCAATTGTTTTAATAATATGGGGCAATAATAAAGTTCAGCTGAAGTTGTTAACAAGGAAATAGAGTCTATATATCAATAAAATGGCACCTTTTGAAATAGAAATAGAATCAAATAAGAAATTTGATTGTACATAGAAATATTTGCCATGTAGAAATTATAAAATCTTACATGCCAAATTTGTTTTTGAGTTGGATCAGTGACCTTAAATGTACATTAAAAAGAGGGCATGGGAGAAAGCATTGGGATTAAATTTTAAAAATTACTAAAATGATAGGTATTTTACCCTTTCCAAAAATATTAAGTATAAAAAGAGAATATAGATAGAACCAAAAACAAATATACACTAGCAATAGTTAAAGTTAAAAGTTCTTTGAAATGTTATACAATAGACAAGTCTTCAAAATATATTTTGAACAAATGTGACAAGTAAATTCTTAATATCTGTGTTTGTGAGAGTGTGGTGTCTTTTAGACCGTAGTGCCTTGACTTGTACAAATGACACAAAGTGGCCTCCACATAGAATACAGCTGACTTTTATTTGCTATGTAAAGATTTCTTACTTAAACTAATTTTATCTTTATAATCAAGTAACTGAGTCCCAGTTAATCATTGGAAAGAGAACTTTTAACCAATCAGCAACTGATATGATCTCACAAGGCAAGTGCCAAGTGCAGCAAAATCACATGAATTTTTATATTACTTCCTTGCCTCTTGCGGTAAATATTAACTGTCTATGCGTGAACTTCTACACCTATTTACTTTGCTCAAGTAAACTGTATTAAGCTTAACTGGTTTCAGTTTGCTTCTCTTCTTTTTAATATGCTTAGAATCTTTCAGTACTTATATTGTTGAAGAAGTTTCTATATTGATATAAATGATCAAGAAAGAAACAGCTAAGCCAATATAAAACATGCATTCTATTTAAATAAATATTTCATAGAAAATGAGATCGCTACTTTTCTAAAAAATAAAAAAGTGACCCAATTTCATAAGTAATACGATAATGCAAATTAAAGTCACAGTGTGATAACATTGATCAAGGGCAGCTAATATATTGTTATCTAGTATCAGGAATTGGAGATGACACACAGTAACATTTTTATCACATTATGCTCTGTCTAGTGCTGCTATGTAAGAACTTTGGAAAACAGTTAATCTTTATAGAGTAAAGGACATTTTGCATTGATTGCTATAGTGGCTGTAGTTATATAACAAACAGGAATATGATAGCAATAAGATTTTATTCATTTCAAACCTAATTTTAGAGTCCAAAACTATAAATAAAGATCATCATCAGCATCATAGGTTATTAATACAATATTATAAAAACTGACCCATCAGAGCACACTATCAACAAATCAATGAGTTTGAGTTTGACAATTTAATGTTGAATAACAAATAAAAAATACATACTTCATAATTTCTAGGTGTTTAGTGGGATAGCAAGATGTGCAGTCTCCGAGGTCCTGGTAACACAGTGAGTCTGACATAGTTTCTCAGTGTTTAGTTTCTGACAAACAGTGAGTTGCACCATGACCTTCAGAACTTGTCTCTGTTTAGCTCATGTCAATAATATTTTATCAAAGACTATTTTCTTGCACACACATTTGGATGTGTAAATTGGTTCTCAAAATATGAAGCTCCCACACATCGGATGGTGGGCATCTGTTTTACGTCATTACTGAGAATAAGAAAAGCATCACTGCGCTTAAATTCAGTGGACATCTGTTTTACATCATTACTAAGAAAAGCATTGCTGTGCTTAAATTCAGTCTAAAGATCTTAAAATCAAACTGTGAGAGCATGTGCATCTGATGGACACCATCACTGGAAAAGTTGCTTGGATATTGCCGACCAGGCATATTTTGGGGCATCTGGTAAGCAGATAAGTGAAGTTTAGGTAGAAAGCTCATATTGAAAATGATGTTTTTAAATTATCTGTAGTGTTTGTCCATGCATAGGATCCAATCCACTGTTAGACTCTGAGGATAAGGGGAATGACTTGTATTGTCATTCCCTAGTGACCATGGGATCACGGTTCTCTCATATGTGTCAAACCCTGTGGATACTCAAAGCCCCATACGAAATGGCATCATAGTGGCATACATCCTCTGAGTATTAAAATCACTTCTAGATTACTGATAATGCCTAATATAATGTACACACAATGTAATTATGATGTGTTGGGTGGTGAGTAGGAGGTGGAGTCTGCACATATCAAAATCTATTAATGTAATTTTAATTTTTTCAGACAACTTCAATATTCATTTGATCATGTCTGCATGCATGTTATGAAACTCACTGCCATACTGAGATAACTGAACAGAGATAGTTCTTGTGTTAGGAACTATTCACTTATAGTCAGGTGAGCTATTCAGTACGACTAAGGTTTGCTGTCTAAATTTGTATTATTAAGTTTTGGTACAAGAAACAATATTTTGATATTTTCAGTTTTTAATAGAATTTCTTTTAATCACTACTATAAACTGTAAATGAAACAATAGATGGTGCATGAGTTCATTTACTAATGCACCACTAAAGTTAATGATGTCTAAGATTTGAATTGTATGTACACTTTCAAAAGGTATTACTATTCCTTCTTCTGAGATGCTGCTGATTGTCTATCCAATGAGGAGAAAACTGAAGACTATTGGTCAAAATAGCCAAGACAAAAGCATGAATGGACCATTTGGAAAAGCTTGAAGTCTATGGATTATGACAATGTCATGTAAATATAAACAAACAATAATTTTGGAGGACATTCTGAAGAGATAATAAAATGGGATCCTCTAATAATGTGTACCTCCATATAGACAAAACTTGTATTGTCTATATGACTTGTCAACTCTGGGGTCTATCAGAGACATTCTATTTCCAGGGAAATGGAAAGACTATAGATTCAAAATGAAATCAGAGGATTTAGTCTTTCCCAGTGGCATCTACCCCTCAGACCCTATAGCAGAGATTGATGCATATGTATCTATAATAAACTGCCAAGAACTTGCTTAAACACTGGTTCTCTCTAGAAGTCACAGGGGCTGGGAGGTGGTGGGGTGGAGTGTATGCAGAGGCAAACTTTGGTTTTGCAAAAGTAAAAGTTGCTCAGTATTAATATTTACTCTCCTTGATTCTCAGTTATTCTGGGGCCAGTAGCTCACAGCTTCAGGCAAATTAACTCCTATTGCTTAAGGGAGAGGGGGATTAGGTAAATCTTTATTTCTAATGCTCCCTTCTCTAGCCAAACAGCTAGTAGCCCTTCACTGGCCAAGCTGGTTAACTCTGAACCAGAGAGGAAGGAGAGTAAAAAAATTAAAATCCTCTACACAGGCAGAGATGTTCAGAGGCACAGACATTCATACATACATATTCTGGCAGAGCCCAGCCACCTGTCTCAATCAACTCTATGAGTGTTCATGTATGTTTACATACATGCACATAAACCTATACACAAACATATACATTTGCATGGTTGGATGGAGCAGAGCTACCCAAGCCAAACCCATTTTTTTCTTTCTCTTGCTCTTTTATAGACAAAAGTTCTTAATAAATTACCACATAGATAAAATTTTGCACAAAATGGGAGCTACAAAGGGATGTTGATATTAAGTTCAAAGCAGTGCTTCATTCTGTAAGCTCATTATAAATAACAGTTTCATATGACCTTATCTTGTCATCCTGCACACCTGGATTTGTCCCAAGGCTATTTCTCTTTTTATTGTAATTATAAAAGCTTGTTGTTTTTCTTAATATGCAGCCTCTACTTACTATTATGAGGAGTGGACACATTCTATTCTTGATTCTAATTTTACTACATCTTTCTAGCAAAACAGCTAAAAACATCTCTTAAAACTTTCTTCCTAAGATAAATTCAATCAAATTAAAAACTCTATAAAATCATTACATCATCTAAACTGCATTAATTCATGAAAGTTCTTCTTTATGCTGATGTGTGGGAAGTCTGTTCAATAGGGTAGACTGATGTCCAAGAATTGTTAGACTATGTAATAGTGATAGCAAAGGCATATCAATAGCAAGAAGCAATCCTGAGATGAAGTTTCACAGAGCTCTATCATCTTAGACCATACAACATGGTGGGTTTCCTCCAGGAAGGCTACCTGCTAGCCTTAGCCTTTCCTCTTTTCTAGATGACTCATACATTTTCCACAGTTTCAGGATCCAGAGTTTCCTAAATAATATCCTCCCCATCCCCAAAGCATCTGTGCTGTTTATTGATTGTGGCTACTGATAAGAATGCATAAAGATGGCATACCTCTTGGTGTAGCACTTCTGCCGTTGCAGTAGGCCTCTCTTCCTAGGGCTAGAGTAACTTTATAGAATTTAAAGAGCCAACCTCCTTCCTTCTCTCATCTATCTTAAGCGCACGTCCTCCGTGAACCATGTGTTAAAGACAAAAACATTCAAAAGCAATTTCATATGACAAAAAATTAGAGTGTGACTACCAAAGGCATAAGATCAGAAAAGATGATATAAGATCTGAGAAATTCTGCTTCAGACCAGTTATTGGCACTGAGAGCCTACCATTTCCAGAAAGCAAACAAAAGCATTAACAAAAATAGTGAAGCCTTTGGGGGAGAATAAAAATATGATAAGCAATGGTAAGTCTTCTTAGATCAAAATGTCCATCTACTACAGAAACACAAAGGAAGTGTGCACTATTAGGAAAAATAAATCTGATCTAGATGTGCTACAAACACAAAAACTGCTTTAATGTTGCTCAAACTAAAGAAAACTGTGAAGCTAGCCAGAAGACTGTAGATATCAAAATGCAAAGATCAATAAGGAGACCAGCAACCTAAACCACAGTAAAATTCTGAGCAAAAGAAGTACAATAATCAAAAAAGAAACTTCATAATGATGTTTAAAATGCATATTTTACCAAGCATTTAAAATGCAAATTTGATAGTAAAAGAAATTTTAAAGAACAAGAACTACCAAATAAAGGTAAGCAGAAAAAACTCTGGTACTCCATCAAGCAAATCAACACATATCATAGAAGGATATTTGAAGAATAATGATGAATTTTTCATATCTGATGATAGATATGAATAGAAATATTCAAGAACTCTAACATGAATTTAAAGTTTTTCTACACAAAACATTTTTATGATCAAGCTTTTAAATAACAAGAGAAAAGGCATTCAAGCAACTTGTAATGAGACTATATTCAAATTAATAGGAACTTTGGAGGCTGTCAGTGGGGTTATTAAAGAATTAAAGAGTGGGGTGAGAGAAATAGAAGTGAGAGGTGGAGATAACAACCCCAAATCACAAATCTGACAAAATGTCTCATCAAAAATGAAGTGGGAAAAAATGGACATCGTGGTATTTGCCCATAATCCCAACATTCAAGAGTGAGAAGCAGGATGGCTCCAACTCTAGGCAAGGCAAGCCTAGATAAGTAACGCCTGTCAAGAAAATTCAAAACAATCAAAAAATGGGAGAAAATAAAGAAAAATAAATGAAAATAGATAAAATCTCAAGTAATAAGTCACCATTAGAGACCTGCATTAAACACATTAAGCAAAACGCTTCAAATTAATCTTTTATTGTGAAATGAAATAGTATGACAACAACTTGACGGGTTAAATAAAGTTGTGGAAACATATATAGCAATCAAAATGAGAACAAAAGCTGAAAATAAAAGCTAATATCTATTAAGTTTTCTTTTTTTTTATTCTTCAGTCATATAACACACCCTGACTGCACCCTCCCCTCTCTCCTCTCCTTCCAGTCCTTCCTACACCTCCTGTCTCCCCCAGATCTACTGCTCTTCCATTTCTTTTCAGCACAAGCAAGCTTCCTAGGGATTTCAACCAAACATAGCATAAAAGATGGAATAAGACTAGGCACAAGCCCTCATATCAAGGCTGGATGAGTCAACCCAGTAGGACAAGAGCCCCCAAAACAGGCAATAAAACAGTCACCCATACTCACACTGTTAGGAGTTTGACAAAAACCTCAAGATGAACAATCACAGCATGTATGCAAAGTACCTAGTAGAGAGCCATGCAGACTCCATGAATGAAGCTTTAGTCTCTGTGAGCTGCTGTGGGGAATGTTCTCCTGGTGTCCTTCACCTGTTTGACTCCTACATTTTTCCTCTCCCTTTTCTGTGGGGTTCGCAAACATTTGCCTAATGCTCGGCTTTGGTTCTCTGCATCTGCTTTCATCAGCTGATGGAAGAAGCCTGTCTGATGAAAACTAGGTGAGACATTAACATATGAGTATAGAAGAGTATAATTAGGGATCATTTTACTCTTTTATTCTTTCTTCTTTCTTTCTTTTTTCTTGATTTTATTATTATTTATCTTTATTTTTAATTTAATTTAATTTAATTTAATTTAATTTCATTTCATTTCATTTTTTACAGTTGAGTCATTATTCCTCTCCTGATCTGCCCTCAAACAGTTCCTCATCCCATTCCTCTTCCCTGGGACTTCAAGTCTCTTGAGGGTTAGGTGTATCTTCTCTCACTGAGGTCAGACCAGGCAGTTCTCTGCTGTATATGTGTCAGGGACCTCCTACCAACTAAAGTATGCTGCATGGTTGGTAGCTGAGCATCTCAGAGATCTCGAGGTTGGGGTGGGGGCGGGGGTGTCTGGATTCGTTGAGGCTGTTCTTCTTCTTATGGTATTAACCTCCTCCTCAGCTTCTTCCAGCCTTTCCATAATTTAACCACAGGGGTCCCCAGTTTCAGTCCCTTTGTTGGGGGGTAAGTATGTGCATTTGTCTCAGTCAGCTTGGAGGACAGCCATGCAAGGCTCCTGTTTCCATCTACACCGTAGAATCAGTAATAGTGTCAGGCCTTTCTTTCTTTCTTTTTTTCCTTCCTTCCTTCCTTCCTTCCTTCCTTCCTTCCTTCCTTCCTTCCTTCCTTCCTTCCTTCCTTCCTTCCCTCCCTCCCTCCCTCCCTCCTTCCTTCCTTCTTTCATTCTGTCTTTCATCTTTCTTTCTTTCTTTCTTTCTTTCTTTCTTTCTTTCTTTCTTTCTTTCTTTCTTTCTTTCTTGTTTCTTTCTTTCTTTCTCTCTTTCTTCTTTCTTTCTTTCTTTCTTTCTTTCTTTCTTTCTTTCTTTCTTTCTTTCTTTCTTTCTTTCTTTCTTTCTTTCTTTCTTTCTATCAGTAGTGTTTTATTTTACCCAAGGTCTCTGGGCCTCACATCTTCTGGTTTCTAGCTATCCAGGCTCACATATGGGCTCTCTTGTGGCTTGGTCACCAAGTTAGACCAGTCAGTCATTGTTTAGCCATTCCCACAAGCTATGAGCAAATCTCTCAGGCAGGACAGGGTGTAGGTGGAAGGTTTTGTGGCTGTGTCCCAGATCCACCACTGAAGTCCTTGCCTGGAGATGACTGGTTCAGGTCCATATCCTCCATTCTTAGGAGGCCTCACTAAGATCACCCACCCCATAGGTTCCAGGAAGTTTCCACCTTACTAGGTTTCCCATAAATGCCTCCCTATTCTAGTTATTTCCACCTGTACTCTCTCCCTCTTTTCTTCTTTCAGTTACCTGATCCTTCTTATTTCTATCTCAACCTGCCCCAAGTCCACCCCTTAGGGTTAAAAGTGACATGGTAAAACATAATAAAGGAATTTCCAAGCCTATAACGAACATCAAATTAAACTGAGAGAAATTCAAAGAAATTCCACTAAAATCAGGATCAAGACAAGGGTGTCACTCTCTCCATATCTATTCAATATAGTTCTTAAAGTTCTAACTAGAGCAATAAGACAACTAATGGAGATCAAGGGTATAGAAATTGCATGGAAGAAGTCAAAGTATTGTGATTTGCAGATGATATGGTAGTGTACAGAAGCCCAAAAAAATTGATCTGGAAACTACGGCTAATAAATAGCTTTTGTGAAGTGACTGGATACAATGCTAACGACAACATTTTTTACAGTGTAGCCCTCCTCTATACAAATTACAGATAGAGAAAGAAATCAGGAAAACAACACCCTTCACAATAACAACAGATAATTTAAAAAGTCTTGGGATAACCCATGCCAAACAAGTGAAAGGCTTGTATAAAAAAACTTGAATTCAAGTCTGAAGAAATTGAAGAAGATATCAAAAGATGGAAAGATCTCACGTGATCATGGATAGGTAGATAGGAAGGTTGCTTGTTCTTAAAGGAAATAGAAGATCTAGGGGAGAGAAGATGTGTAGGAGGGACTGATTGAACACAGTCCTCAATATTCCAACACAATTCTTTACAGACCTTCAAAGGACAATACTCAATACTCAATTTCATATGGAAAAACAAAACCCCAGGATAGCTGAAGCCATCTTGAACAATAAAAGAATTTCCAGAGGTGTCACCATCCTTGATTTAAGCTGAGGTATGGGAATAAAGACTTCATGGTATTGTAATAAACATAAACAGGTTGATCAGTGGAATTTAATCAAAGGCCTAGTCATAAATCATAAATTTATTTATGGACAACTGATTTTTAATAACAAAGCGATAAATACAAGAAGGAAAAAACCCATCTTCAACAAGTGTTGCCTGTTTATTTATATGTAGAATAATGCAAATCAATCCAGATTTATCACTGTACAAAACTCATGTCCAAGTAGATCAAATACCTCAACATAAACAAGATATACTGAATCTGATAGAAGAAAAAATAGGGAATAATCTTAAACATATTGGTACAGAAGACAGCTTTCTAAACAGAACACAGACACTAAAATCAACACATATTAAATGGAACCACATGAAACTGAAAAGGTTCTGTAAGACAAAGTATAAATGTAATGTTTATTTACAAGGTATAGCTGTCATTTGGGAAGTTTTCTGCTAAATGAGCTCACATTTTCTTATTCTTTCTGAACTCTGGATGGTTAGTTCAACTCAGCTGTTCTGATACAAATTCCTTACTAAGGTGACTGATTCAATCTGGTTTCTCTCAGCTTCTCACTAAATTGCTATGCTTGCTCTCAAAACAACTGTGGAAATTTGCTATAATCTTCTGGCTCCTTATTCTCTGTTTTCAACAGCCTCTGCTGACCTGCATTAAACTGCAGGAACTCACTACTAAAGGAAACTCTACTGTACTGCACTTTGTGCACTGACTCCCAACTGACATCCTGCCCTGCGACTACTTAGCTTCCCTCTCCTGTGTGTCCCCATGAGAGATGAGTGTATCCTATCTCAAACTCATTCTGTCAAATCTTTCTTTGACAGACACTACCTCAGAGTAAAGGGCAGAAAAACAATTTTCTATGCAAATGGTCCCAAGAAATAAGCTGGAGTAGCCATTCTAATATTGAATCAACTCAACTTTCAACCCAAATGTATCAAAAGGTATAAAGAAAGGTACTTCATACACATCAAAGGAAAAATCTACCAAGAAAAACTCTCAATTCTGAACATATATGCTCCAAATGCAAGGGCACCCACATTCATAAAAGAAACTTTACTAAAGCTCAAAGCATGCATTGCACCTCACCCAATAGGTCCCAAGAAATAAGCTGGAGTAGCCATTCTAATATTGAATCAACTCAACTTTCAACCCAAATGTATCAAAAGGGATAAAGAAAGGTACTTCATACACATCAAAGGAAAAATGTACCAAGAAAAACTCTCAATTCTGAACATATATGCTCCAAATGCAAGGGCACCCACATTCATAAAAGAAACTTTACTAAAGCTCAAAGCATGCATTGCACCTCACCCAATAATAGTGGGAGATTTCAGCACCCCATTCTCATCAGTGAGCAGATCATAGAGTCACAAACTTAACAGATACACAGTGAAACTAACAGAAGTTATGAACCAAATGGATTTAACAGATATCCATAGAACATTTCATCCTAAAATCAAAGAATATACCTTCTTCTCAACACCTCATGGTACCTTCTCCAAAATTGACCATATATTTGGTCACAAAACAGATGTCAACAGATAGAAGAAGATTGAAATAATCCTATGCATCCTACCAGATCACCAGGGACTAAGGGTGATTTTCAATAACAACAAAAGCAACTGAAAGTCCACATATACATGGAAGCTAAACAACCCCCCTACTCAATGATAATTTGGTCATTGA